>NC_138295.1:92155000-92197500 GCF_965601325.2 Salmo salar
CAGCCAATGGAGCTGTTCCAAAAGCCAAACCTCTTCCTGACGTCAGAGTCCTGCCACACTGTTGGCTTGGGGTTAGTAGTGTTAGTGACAGACAGACGACAGACAGACACTTGGTTCAGGGAGGGTTGTGTTAGTAGAGTTAGTAACAGACAGACAGACGGCCTCAGACCTCCCCTGCCCTCGGCCCTCTGTTCCTGGGCCAGCAGCCTGCCTCCCTGCCCGGTCCTGGTGGTGGCTGTTTGGTGGCCTCCCTGCTCCAGCCCTCTCCTGTCCTCCCACCCCTGTTCCTGGGCCAGCAGCCTGCCTCCCTACCCGGTCCTGGTGGTGGCTGTTTGGTGGCCTCCCTGCTCCAGCCCTCTCCTGTCCTCCCACCCCTGTTCCTGGGCCAGCAGCCTGCCTCCCTGCCCGGTCCTGGTGGTGGCTGTTTGGTGGCCTCCCTGCACCAGTCCTCTCCTGTCCTCCCACCCCTGTCACTGGGCCAACAGCCTACGTTACAGCTCCAGCCTGATGTTTTGTTTGGAGAGGGTTAGGCAAAGCACTCAGCTGTTCTCCTGGCCCTGGCTGCCTGCACCCTCTGCAGCCGCCCCCCTGTATGTTTGGGACTCTCCCTTTCCACCTCTCCCCCCCTGCTTGTTCAGGGACACACCCTCCAGTCCTCTCCACCCTGTTGCTCTAAACCCAGAGATCACACTCTTTCCCTGTCTCTTTCCACACCGGCCCTGTTTCCATCCCTCTCTGTTTCTCCGTTGGCCTCCCTTGTGAGATGTTGTGTGCGTTACAGGTTTTGTAGGAATGTATTTATGAAAAGCAGCCTCCCCATCCACCCATGAATGTATGACATCAAACCTTCCTGTAGATGGGTTCTAATGGGGCTGCTGTGGAAAGAACATCAAGGAAGCAGGTCACAGTAACACAGCATTCATCTCATTTAACCACATGCAGGTGATGGAAATGTCAGGCTGACACTCACGTCCTGTTTTCTTGCCGTGGTAAACGATTGAGTCCTCTTTTCAGTTCATACAGGTTAATTGGTTTAGTTTTTTTACTAGTTTACCCCCATCACCTTGCTATGAGCACTCCCATTAGGAGGCAAGGTGCTTCTGTACCCCTGTTGAAGTTGTTATGATATTCAGATTGTTTGGCTGTGTTTTTTACAAGTTAACCTCCGCTATAGGCAAGGTTCTGATATTCCCATACAGAAACTCTTTTCCAAGTCCAATTGTTTGGCTTGCTTATCCTTCTCAGTGAGGCACAGGACAAGGAGGCTCCCTCATTGTTCGCCATATTCAAAACCGCTTGCTGAAGCCATCTGCCAAAAATAACATTACTGAATCCAAGGTTATGAAATCACTTTTAAAAAGTTACTATATCAAAGAGGCAGATTCCCAGTCTCAGATCTGACCTCAATGCCGGTGTGGGATTTAACATCTAGGTCAACAAGTCTCTACAGAGGTTCTCCAGTGTTCTTTACTTCAAATCCTGAGGAACAAGATTGGTATTGTAGACCCAAGGTTCTTGTTGTAGACCCAAGGTTCTTGTTGTAGACCCAAGGTTCTTGTTGTAGACCCAAGGTTCTTGTTGTAGACCCAAGGTTCTTGTTGTAGACACAAGGTTCTTGTTGTAGACACAAGGTTCTTGTTGTAGACACAAGGTTCTTGTGGAAAGTCGTTATTGTTTAAATAAAAATGTTGCTACTTCTCTGGTGTTTTGGTTTGGGTTGACTATTTTATATGTTGCTACTTCTCTGGTGTTTTGGTTTGGGTTGACTATTATATATATGCTACTTCTCTGGTGTTTTGGTTTGGGTTGACTATTATATATGTTGCTACTTCTCTGGTGTTTTGGTTGACTATTTTATATGTTGCTACTTCTCTGGTGTTTGGGTTGACTATTATATATGTTGCTACTTCTCTGGTGTTTTGGTTTGGGTTGACTATTTTATATGTTGCTACTTCTCTGGTGTTTTGGTTTGGGTTGACTATTATATATGTTGCTACTTCTCTGGTGTTTTGGTTTGGGTTGACTATTTTATATGTTGCTACTTCTCTGGTGTTTTGGTTTGGGTTGACTATTATATATGTTGCTACTTCTCTGGTGTTTGGGTTGACTATTATATATGTTGCTACTTCTCTGGTGTTTTGGGTTGACTATTATATATGTTGCTACTTCTCTGGTGTTTTGGTTTGGGTTGACTATTTTATATGTTGCTACTTCTCTGGTGTTTTGGTTTGGGTTGACTATTTTATATGTTGCTACTTCTCTGATGTTTGGGTTGACTATTTTATATGTTGCTACTTCTCTGGTGTTTTGGTTGACTATTTTATATGTTGCTACTTCTCTGATGATTATTGATGTTTTGGTTTCAGCCTCTCTGTCTCAGGTTCAGTGTTCAGCCTGCGGGAAATTGACGTTGAAGGATTTCATTGATAATTAATCAGGGTTTTCTGATTTGAACAGAAGCTGGCTGCATGGGGAAAATGGAGGGGGGGAGAGAGAGAGGAATCTTGATGCAGTCTGAGGTCCTCTGAGAGTGGAACAGGGAGAAAGAGAGAGACCTCATTAGCTAGCTACTCACCTGAATACAACCTTACTGTCATGTTGTTCAGTATTCAGCTGATCTCCACCATGATATATCCCATAATCCTCCATCAGATCATTATGCAGACTTCTCAGCCCCTGGAAGGCACTGTAAGGTCAGTAGGTTAACCTCTGATCATTGGTTCTGTACTGTCGACTCTGTGTAATGATGAAGGTTTCTGGAAACCACTGCGCTCAGAACTGGTTCGTTGAGCAAAACATTAGATTCACTGAAGAGGGTTCACACTCAGACTTCCCTACTTATTTTCTCCTGTTTATTTATTACAGAGGCAACAATAGCAAAACAATGTAATCGAAGCTTTTGACCATGGTGGCTTAGTCCCCAATTAGCTGCCAGATACAGATCACAACATAAGCATCAGTTGACAGTTTGAAGCAAAGCAACAACAACGAGCATGTCTCCTTGCCCCCAAACATTCAGATTTTCTCATTCTTCTGGTAAACATTCCTTATCAGACTCATGTCACATCTGCCTCTCGCATTGCAGGCCTTGGTGCAAGTAGTATTTGTAGTCTTTAGCTCCATATATGATTGAGCTTGCCTGGTACCTAAAATATGGCTGCCCGTACTGGTACCTAAAATATGGCTGCCCGTACGGGTACCTAAAATATGGCTGCCCGTACGGGTACCTAAAATATGGCTGCCCGTACTGGTACCTAAAATATGGCTGCTCATACGGGTACCTAAAATATGGCTGCCCGTACGGGTACCTAAAATATGGCTGCCCGTACGGGTACCTAAAATATGGCTGCCCGTACGGGTACCTAAAATATGGCTGCCCGTACGGGTACCTAAAATATGGCTGCCCGTACTGGTACCTAAAATATGGCTGCCCGTACAGGTACCTAAAATATGGCTGCTCATACGGGTACCTAAAATATGGCTGCTCATACGGGTACCTAAAATATGGCTGCCCGTACAGGTACCTAAAATATGGCTGCCCGTACGGGTACCTAAAATATGGCTGCTCATTTGGGTCCCAAGGAAGTCACATATCAATGTTAAGGATTTAGTCTCCTCAATTATGTGTATATAATTATTACATATGGTTCATTGTGTGTCTTTGTGTGTGAGTCTGTCTGTGTGTGTGAGTCTTTCTGTGTACGTGAGTCTGTCTGTGTGAGTCTGTGTGTGTGAGTCTGTGTGTGTGAGTCTGTATGCGTTAGTCTGTGTGTGTGAGTCTGTGTGTGTGAGTCTGTGTGCGTGAGTCTGTTTGCGTGAGTCTGTTTGCGTGAGTCTGTGTCTGTGTGTGTGAGTCTGTTTGCGTGAGTCTGTGTGCGTGAGTCTGTGTGCGTGAGTCTGTTTGCGTGAGTCTGTGTCTGTGTGTTTGAGTCTGTTTGCGTGAGTCTGTGTGAGTCTGTGTGCGTGAGTCTGTGTGAGTCTGTGTGCGTGAGTCTGTGTCTGTGTGCGTGAGTCTGTGTGCGTGAGTCTGTGTGTGTGAGTCTGTGTGTTTGAGTCTGTGTGCGTGAGTCTGTGTGCGTGAGTCTGTGTGCGTGAGTCTGTTTGCGTGAGTCTGTGTCTGTGTGTTTGAGTCTGTTTGCGTGAGTCTGTGTGAGTCTGTGTGCGTGAGTCTGTTTGCGTGAGTCTGTGTCTGTGTGTTTGAGTCTGTGTGCGTGAGTCTGTGTGCGTGAGTCTGTGTGCGTGAGTCTGTTTGCGTGAGTCTGTGTCTGTGTGCGTGAGTCTGTGTCTGTGTGTTTGAGTCTGTTTGCGTGAGTCTGTGTGAGTCTGTGTGCGTGAGTCTGTTTGCGTGAGTCTGTGTCTGTGTGTTTGAGTCTGTGTGCGTGAGTCTGTGTGCGTGAGTCTGTGTGCGTGAGTCTGTTTGCGTGAGTCTGTGTCTGTGTGCGTGAGTCTGTGTGCGTGAGTCTGCGTGAGTCTGTGTGCGTGAGTCTGTGTGCGTGAGTCTGTGTGCTCGTTCAGTTTGACTACCTCCCAGCTACATGTATCTTACTCAGTTATTGAAATGATCCCTTGCAGTCAGTGTGAACTAGAATCAGCCAACTGTCTCCTCTGAATCCTGAATGGGAAGTGATCTGCCATGAGATGTGTTAGTGTTCCACATCTAGGTAGGAGATGGACACCTGGTTGTTAAGCTACTTCCATTTCATCTGCAGGACTGGTCAAGAAATTATTATTTTGTTGTAGGTATTTATCAAGTTAGCCTATTTACTAAGGTATTTACTAAGACTTTACTAAGGTATTTACTAAGGTAGCCTAACTAAGACATTACTAAGGTATTTACTAAGGTAGCCTAACTAAGACTTTACTAAGGTATTTACTAAGGTAGCCTAACTAAGACTTTACTAAGGTATTTACTAAGGTAGCCTAACTAAGACTTTACTAAGGTATTTACTAAGGTAGCCTAACTAAGACTTTACTAAGGTATTTACTAAGGTAGCCTAACTAAGACTTTACTAAGGTATTTACTAAGGTAGCCTAACTAAGACATTACTAAGGTATTTACTAAGGTAGCCTAACTAAGACTTTACTAAGGTATTTACTAAGGTAGCCTAACTAAGACTTTACTAAGGTATTTACTAAGACATTACTAAGACATTACTAAGGTATTTACTAAGACGTTACTAAGGTATTTACTAAGACGTTACTAAGGTATTTACTAAGGTATTTACTAAGGTATTTACTAAGGTATTTACTAATGTATTTACTAAGACGTTACTAATGTATTTACTAAGGTATTTACTAAGACATTACTAAGGTATTTACTAAGACGTTACTAAGGTATTTACTAAGACGTTACTAAGGTATTTACTAAGGTATTTACTAAGGTATTTACTAAGGTATTTACTAATGTATTTACTAAGACGTTACTAAGGTATTTACTAATGTATTTACTAAGGTATTTACTAAGACGTTACTAAGGTATTTACTAAGACGTTACTAATGTATTTACTAAGGTATTTACTAAGACGTTACTAAGGTATTTACTAAGACGTTACTAATGTATTTACTAAGGTATTTACTAAGGTATTTACTAAGGTATTTACTAAGACGTTACTAAGGTATTTACTAAGGTATTTACTAAGGTATTTACTAAGGTATTTACTAAGGTATTTACTAAGACGTTACTAAGGTATTTACTAAGGTATTTACTAAGGTATTTACTAAGGTATTTACTAAGACGTTACTAAGGTATTTACTAAGAAGTTACTAAGGTATTTACTAAGGTATTTTTTTACCAGTAATCACCTTCTATATTATGTTGGTATGCTGCCGTATCAGATGCTATTCATTGTATTTTATGATAATCCATATGTTTTCTTAGTGTACATCTCTTTCCTTTTCCTCAGAGACAATAATTACAACTATTTACTTGTTGGTTTCTTTGTGATTTTCCATGTGTTTTTTAGTTATTACAGGACGTCATGGTATTTAGTGTGTTCTCTCTCTCTCTCCTCAGAGGGTGTGTGTGAGATCTGGCTGACCAGTGAGGACACCGGGGCATATGGGAAGGACATCGGGACAGACCTGCCCACTCTGCTATGGAGACTAGTGGAAGAGATTCCTGAAGGAGCCATGCTGAGACTGGGCATGACCAACCCTCCATACATCCTGGAGCACCTAGAGGTACTGTCAACGTGTGTGTGTGTGTGTGTGTGTGTGTGTGTGTGTGTGTGTGTGTGTGTGTGTGTGTGTGTGTGTGTGTGTGTGTGTGTGTGTGTGTGTGTGTGTGTGTGTGTGTGTGTGTGTGTGTGTGTGTATTGACTGTATACATATTTAGGAATTCACAGATGTTCACTAGTTGACATCCAGGCCTGACACTATGTTTCTGAGTTCCTCTACAAGGTAACTGTTCTCAGCACCAGCAGTAACATCAGTTGTTGAACAACGGACAGAGACTGTCTCCTCAGGTGGAAGGAGGATTATAGTGAGGCTGTGTGTGTCTGACAGAGTGTGTGTGTGTGTGTGTGTGTGTGTGTGTGTGTGTCTGACAGCGTGTGTGTGTTAGTGTATGTGTCTGACAGCGTGTGTGTGTGTGGGTGTGTCTGACAGCGTGTGTGTGTGTGTGTGTGGGTGTGTCTGACAGCGGTGTGTGTGTGTGTGTGTGTGTGTGTGTGTGTGTGTGTGTGTGTGTGTGTGTGTGTGTGTGTTAGTGTATGTGTCTGACAGCGTGTGTGTTAGTGTATGTGTCTGACAGCATGTGTGTGTGGGTGTGTCTGACAGCGTGTGTGTGTGTGTGTGTGTCTGACAGCGTGTGTGTGTGTGTCTGACAGCATGTGTGTGTGTGTGTGTGTGTGTGTGTGTGTGTCTGACAGCGTGTGTGGGTGTGTCTGACAGCGTGTGTGTGGGTGTGTCTGACAGCGTGTGTGTCTGACAGCGTGTGTGTGTGTGTGTGTGTTAGTGCTGTAATCCCGGGGATGTGCCACACTAGTAACAAGGTAGAAGTACTGTGAGAAGCTGTTTTAATTGGCTGGGGGGTTCATTGAGGTTGTAATGTGGTCCCATATGTATAGGCCACGTTTCTGCTCTGATACATTCAAATGAAAACCTGATGAAGCTTTCTGCTAATGAAGGAAATACCAGTTAAATGCTAATTCCTTGTGTAAGGATATGGTTGGATGGATGTGGAGGACAGTGGGAAGGCATTTTTTGTTTCCTGTGATGGGTTCATCTGCCTAGCGATGGGTTCATCTGCCTAGCGATGGGTTCATCTGCCTAGCGATGGGTTCATCTGCCTAGCGATGGGTTCATCTGCCTAGCGATGGGTTCATCTGCCTAGCGATGGGTTCATCTGCCTAGCGATGGGTTCATCTGTCTAGCGATGGGTCCATCTGCCTAGCGATGGGTCCATCTGCCTAGCGATGGGTCCATCTGCCTAGCGATGGGTCCATCTGCCTAGCGATGGGTTCATCTGCCTAGCGATGGGTTCATCTGCCTAGCGATGGGTTCATCTGCCTAGCGATGGGTTCATCTGTCTAGCGATGGGTCCATCTGCCTAGCGATGGGTCCATCTGCCTAGCGATGGGTTCATCTGCCTAGCGATGGGTTCATCTGCCTAGCGATGGGTTCATCTGCCTAGCGATGGGTTCATCTGCCTAGCGATGGGTCCATCTGCCTAGCGATGGGTTCATCTGCCTAGCGATGGGTTCATCTGCCTAGCGATGGGTTCATCTGCCTAGCGATGGGTTCATCTGCCTAGCGATGGGTTCATCTGCCTAGCGATGGGTTCATCTGCCTAGCGATGGGTCCATCTGCCTAGCGATGGGTTCATCTGCCTAGCGATGGGTCCATCTGCCTAGCGATGGGTTCATCTGCCTAGCGATGGGTTCATCTGCCTAGCGATGGGTTCATCTGCCTAGCGATGGGTCCATCTGCCTAGCGATGGGTCCATCTGCCTAGCGATGGGTCCATCTGCCTAGCGATGGGTCCATCTGCCTAGCGATGGGTCCATCTGCCTAGCGATGGGTCCATCTGCCTAGCGATGGGTTCATCTGCTGTGTTCTTCCAACCAGCTAAAGGCCAGAGCTGTCTGCTTGGGCTTGTTTCTTTCTCAGATACTTCAGATATTACGTCACCTGCTATTGGACAAAATCAAAGGAAATGGTTTTGATTGGTGAGGAGAATGCCAAGTGCACTCTCCTAAGCCTCTCACGTCGGTTACTTCTGACACATCCAGAAAATAACGATGCCGACGAGCTCGTCTCCATTTTGGTGATTGGTGCTGTTAGATCCAGATTGGGCTCATGGGCATTTCATTTGGACATTCTTTTTTTCGGGGGATTACATTGCACCTTTAATGGATATACTTTCTGTCTCTCCAAGACATGAAAAGATATCTGAACAAAGCCTAGTGCTTCCTGTTTGACATTTTCCTTTTTCCTTTTATTTCTGAACGGTCGGTCTCGCTACTGCGATGATGGAGTGACAGTGGGAAAAGGGCAGTAGTGGAGCTAGTAAATTACAGGGTGATTTGAGCTGTGAAGGGCTGTGTGATTCTGTGACGTATTAAGACCTTTAGTAAGGAAGGTGTTTAGCACAGCATTAAGCCCAGAGACAGTCAGAGAACCAGAGGGGGGTTAGAAATATCTCTCACTATCTCTCTCTCTGTCTCTCCCTCTCTCTAACTCTCTCTCTTTCTTTCTCTCTCTCTCTCTCTCTCTCTCTCTCTCTCTCTCTCTCTCTCTTTCCCCCTCTCATTTTCTCTTTCTCTCTCTTTCTCACTCTCACTGTCACTTTCTGCCTTGGTAATTGCAAAGCAGCTGACAGACACAGGAGAGGTGAGAGGAGTTGAGGGAGGGGGAGAGGAGGGGACAGGAGAGGTGAGAGGAGGGGACAGGAGAGGTGAGAGGAGGGGACAGGAGAGGTGAGAGGAGTTGAGGGAGGGGGAGAGGAGGGGACAGGAGAGGTGAGAGGAGTTGAGGGAGAGGAGTGGACAGGAGAGGTGAGAGGAGTTGAGGGAGGGGGAGAGGAGAGGACAGGAGAGGTGAGAGGAGTTTAGGGAGGGGGAGAGGAGAGGACAGGAGAGGAGAGGAGTGAAGAGGAGGTCTTTGGATGATTTGGATTGAAGTTAGCAGGAAAGGAGAGGTGAGGGGTGAGGGTAACACCTGACTGACTAGACATGAAACTAAATGGAGGGAAAATAACTGTTGTCCTTCAGGATCAAATCAGTTAAATAAAGGATGATATGAGAGAGAATCTGAATATACTGATGAACTATTATCTCTACTAGGACGCTCACACTGAAGTGGGTCAAGGAGACCCTGAGTTATTCATTATTAGAAGGGGTAGGCAGGGAAGGGATGGAGAGAAGACAGTCTATATGAAGGGGTAGGCAGGGAAGGGATGGAGAGAGAAGACAGTCTATATGAAGGGGTAGGTAGGGAAGGGATGGAGAGAGGACAGTCTATATGAAGGGGTAGGTAGGGAAGGGATGGAGAGAGAGGACAGTCTATATGAAGGGGTAGGCAGGGAAGGGATGGAGAGAAGACAGTCTATATGAAGGGGTAGGCAGGGAAGGGATGGAGAGAGAGGACAGTCTATATGAAGGGGTAGGTAGGGAAGGGATGGAGAGAGGACAGTCTATATGAAGGGGTAGGTAGGGAAGGGATGGAGAGAGGACAGTCTATATGAAGGGGTAGGTAGGGAAGGGATGGAGAGAGAGGACAGTCTATATGAAGGGGTAGGTAGGGAAGGGATGGAGAGAGAGGACAGTCTATATGAAGGGGTAGGGAAGGGATGGAGAGAGAGGACAGTCTATATGAAGGGGTAGGCAGGGAAGGGATGGAGAGAGAAGACAGTCTATATGAAGGGGTAGGCAGGGAAGGGATGGAGAGAGGACAGTCTATATGAAGGGCAGGGAAGGGATGGAGAGAGGACAGTCTATATGAAGGGGTAGGTAGGGAAGGGATGGAGAGAGAGGACAGTCTATATGAAGGGGTAGGCAGGGAAGGGATGGAGAGAGAGGACAGTCTATATGAAGGGGTAGGCAGGGAAGGGATGGAGAGAGAGGACAGTCTATATGAAGGGGTAGGTAGGGAAGGGATGGAGAGAGAAGACAGTCTATATGAAGGGCAGGGAAGGGATGGAGAAAGAGGACAGTCTATATGAAGGGGTAGGAAGGGAAGGGATGGAGAGAGGACAGTCTATATGAAGGGGTAGGTAGAGAAGGGATGGAGAGAGGACAGTCTATATGAAGGGGTAGGCAGGGAAGGGATGGAGAGAGAGGACAGTCTATATGAAGGGGTAGGCAGGGAAGGGATGGAGAGAGGACAGTCTATATGAAGGGGTAGGTAGGGAAGGGATGGAGAGAGGACAGTCTATATGAAGTGGTAGGTAGGGAAGGGATGGAGAGAGGACAGTCTATATGAAGGGGTAGGTAGGGAAGGGATGGAGAGAGAGGACAGTCTATATGAAGGGGTAGGTAGGGAAGGGATGGAGAGAGAGGACAGTCTATATGAAGGGGTAGGCAGGGAAGGGATGGAGAGAGAGGACAGTCTATATGAAGGGGTAGGTAGGGAAGGGATGGAGAGAGAAGACAGTCTATATGAAGGGCAGGGAAGGGATGGAGAGAGAGGACAGTCTATATGAAGGGGTAGGAAGGGAAGGGATGGAGAGAGGACAGTCTATATGAAGGGGTAGGTAGAGAAGGGATGGAGAGAGGACAGTCTATATGAAGGGGTAGGCAGGGAAGGGATGGAGAGAGAAGACAGTCTATATGAAGGGGTAGGTAGGGAAGGGATGGAGAGAGGACAGTCTATATGAAGGGGTAGGTAGGGAAGGGATGGAGAGAGAGGACAGTCTATATGAAGGGGTAGGCAGGGAAGGGATGGAGAGAGAAGACAGTCTATATGAAGGGGTAGGTAGGGAAGGGATGGAGAGAGAAGACAGTCTATATGAAGGGGTAGGTAGAGAAGGGATGGAGAGAGGACAGTCTATATGAAGGGGTAGGCAGGGAAGGGATGGAGAGAGAGGACAGTCTATATGAAGGGGTAGGCAGGGAAGGGATGGAGAGAGGACAGTCTATATGAAGGGGTAGGCAGGGAAGGGATGGAGAGAGGACAGTCTATATGAAGGGGTAGGTAGGGAAGGGATGGAGAGAGGACAGTCTATATGAAGTGGTAGGTAGGGAAGGGATGGAGAGAGGACAGTCTATATGAAGGGGTAGGTAGGGAAGGGATGGAGAGAGAGGACAGTCTATATGAAGGGGTAGGTAGGGAAGGGATGGAGAGAGAGGACAGTCTATATGAAGGGGTAGGTAGGGAAGGGATGGAGAGAGGACAGTCTATATGAAGGGGTAGGTAGGGAAGGGATGGAGAGAGAGGACAGTCTATATGAAGGGGTAGGTAGGGAAGGGATGGAGAGAGAGGACAGTCTATATGAAGGGGTAGGTAGGGAAGGGATGGAGAGAGAGGACAGTCTATATGAAGGGGTAGGTAGGGAAGGGATGGAGAGAGAGGACAGTCTATATGAAGGGGTAGGCAGGGAAGGGATGGAGAGAGGACAGTCTATATGAAGGGGTAGGTAGGGAAGGGATGGAGAGAGAGGACAGTCTATATGAAGGGGTAGGTAGGGAAGGGATGGAGAGAAGACAGTCTATATGAAGGGGTAGGCAGGGAAGGGATGGAGAGAGGACAGTCTATATGAAGGGGTAGGTAGGGAAGGGATGGAGAGAGAGGACAGTCTATATGAAGTGGTAGGTAGGGAAGGGATGGAGAGAGGACAGTCTATATGAAGGGGTAGGTAGGGAAGGGATGGAGAGAGGACAGTCTATATGAAGGGGTAGGTAGGGAAGGGATGGAGAGAGAGGACAGTCTATACGCAGAGTGTAGGGCTATGGTCAAAAGTAGTGTACTTTGTAGGGAATAGGGTGCCATTTGGGACTGATCCCTGGTGTGCCTGGTGCTGGAGGGTAAATCTACTCTAGGATGTATTGTAAGGTATGTTGATGGGATCACATTCTCAGAAGAAATCCGTTTCCCCTGTTTTGGAAATGTTCAACATGTCAGCCAACCTAAATGGTGGTGATCAGCGACGCTTTTCCAAATGAAGTAGATTTTATTCAGGAAGTGATATTGATATTAGCCGTAGCCTTTGGCGTTGGAGGGTTATGGAGCTTCTATATAATAAAGTAGAAATTACAATGTGAGGTGTTTTATGGTAATACAGTAAAACTAACACAGGAAGTGATGTAATGGACTGAACATTTCAAGCCGCTGTAAGAAACCCCCCCTGCCAGGTTCATTATAATGATAACCTTTACTGTACCGGGCTTTCCTCTAGAAATACTGCTTACATTAAAGGGATGCTTCAGGCTTTCCTCTAGAAATACTGCTTACATTAAAGGGATGCTTCAGGATTTCCTCTAGAAATATAGAAATACTGCTTACATTAAAGGGATGCTTCAGGCTTTCCTCTAGAAATACTGCTTACATTAAAGGGATGCTTCAGGATTTCCTCTAGAAATACTGCTTACATTAAAGGGATGCTTCAGGCTTTCCTCTAGAAATACTGCTTACATTAAAGGGATGCTTCAGGATTTCCTCTAGAAATACTGCTTACATTAAAGGGATGCTTCAGGCTTTCCTCTAGAAATACTGCTTACATTAAAGGGATGCTTCAGGATTTCCTCTAGAAATACTGCTTACATTAAAGGGATGCTTCAGGATTTCCTCTAGAAATACTGCTTACATTAAAGGGATGCTTCAGGCTTTCCTCTAGAAATACTGCTTACATTAAAGGGATGCTTCAGGATTTCCTCTAGAAATACTGCTTACATTAAAGGGATGCTTCAGGATTTCCTCTAGAAATACTGCTTACATTAAAGGGATGCTTCAGGATTTCCTCTAGAAATACTGCTTACATTAAAGGGATGCTTCAGGATTTCCTCTAGAAATATAGAAATACTGCTTACATTAAAGGGATGCTTCAGGATTTCCTCTAGAAATACTGCTTACATTAAAAGGATGCTTCAGGATTTCCTCTAGAAATACTGCTTACATTAAAGGGATGCTTCAGAATTTCCTCTAGAAATACTGCTTACATTAAAGGGATGCTTCAGGATTTCCTCTAGAAATACTGCTTACATTAAAGGGATGCTTCAGGATTTCCTCTAGAAATACTGCTTACATTAAAGGGATGCTTCAGAATTTCCTCTAGAAATACTGCTTACATTAAAGGGATGCTTCAGAATTTCCTCCAGAAATACTGCTTACATTAAAGGGATGCTTCAGGATTTCCTCTAGAAATACTGCTTACATTAAAGGTATGCTTCAGGCTTTCCTCTAGAAATACTGCTTACATTAAAGGGATGCTTCAGGATTTCCTCTAGAAATACTGCTTACATTAAAGGGATGCTTCAGGATTTCCTCTAGAAATACTGCTTACATTAAAGGGATGCTTCAGAATTTCCTCTAGAAATACTGCTTACATTAAAGGGATGCTTCAGGCTTTCCTCTAGAAATACTGCTTACATTAAAGGGATGCTTCAGGATTTCCTCTAGAAATACTGCTTACATTAAAGGGATGCTTCAGGATTTCCTCCAGAAATACTGCTTACATTAAAGGGATGCTTCAGGATTTTGGCTATGAATCAGTTCATCTACTTTCCAAGAGTTAGATGAACTCGTGGATAACATTTTTATGTCTGCCTGCAGTTTGAAAGAAGTCGCTAACTAGCGCTATTGCTAACTTGTGTTAGCACAATGACTGGAAGTTTATGGTAACTGCTAGCATGCTAGTAGACACCATAGACTTCCAGGCGTTGCGCTAAAGCTAGTTAGCATTGTCATCTCAAAAAATGACCTCTAACTTCCTTCATACTGGACACAGAGACATAACAACGAAATCCAGGAGTTCATCTGACTCTGGGGAAGTAGATGAAGGGCTTCATTACCAAAATCCTGAAGTGTCCCTTTAATTTCAAGCGTCTTGATGCTTCAGAAATGATATAGACATTCTCTGTTGCTGACACCCTGTTGAACACTGTGGACTCTACTGTGGAGGCTGGTGACTGACACCCTATTGAACACTGTGGACTCTACTGTGGAGGCTGGTGACTGACACCCTATTGAACACTGTGGTATCTACTGTGGAGGCTGGTGACTGACACCCTATTGAACACTGTGGTCTCTACTGTGGAGGCTGGTGACTGACACCCTATTGAACACTGTGGTCTCTACTGTGGAGGCTGGTGACTGACACCCTATTGAACACTGTGGGCTCTACTGTGGAGGCTGGTGACTGACACCCTATTGAACACTGTGGTATCTACTGTGGAGGCTGGTGACTGACACCCTATTGAACACTGTGGTATCTACTGTGGAGGCTGGGGACCTGGAAACATATGTTAACATTGCCAAAGCAAGTGAAGAAGATAATGAACAAAAGTGAAATAAACGAATGAATAAAAATAATGAACAGTAAACATTACACTCACAGAAGTTCCAAAAGAATAAAGACATTACAAATGTCATTATGTCTCTCTCTGTCTTTCTCTCTCTGTCTTTCTCTCTCTTTCTCTCTCTCTCTCTCTCGTTCTGTCTCTCTGTCTCTCTCTCTCTCTCTCGTTCTGTCTCTCTGTCTCTCCCTCTGTCTCTCTCTCTCTCTGTCTCTCGTTCTGTCTCTCTCCCTCTCTGTCTTTCTCTCTCTCTCTCTGTCTCTCTCGTTCTGTCTCTCTCCCTCTCTCTCTCTCTCTCTCTCGTTCTGTCTCTCTGTCTCTCTCTCTCTCTCGTTCTGTCTCTCTGTCTCTCGTTCTGTCTCTCTCCCTCTCTGTCTTTCTCTCTCTCTCTCTGTCCCTCTCGTTCTGTCTCTCTCCCTCTCTCTCTCTCTCTCTGTCTCTCTCTCTCTCTCTCTCTCTCTCTCTCTCTCTCTCTCTGTCTCTCTCTCTCTCTCTGTCGTTGTTTCCTGCTGGACTGTTGTGGTAGCGTGAAGCGCCTCGTGTCTGAGAATGGGGTCAGATCTGTATCTCTCCACTATGATGAATGTCACCTGCTGTAACACCACAGTCCACACAGCTGGTCCAGCAGCACATTGATGTGTCTAAGGGAGGGCAGCCTGGGCTCAGCCTGTTGCACAAGACCATGTAACACTGTATCATTATATTCTACCACAAGCCTCGTGGAGAAAAGAGCCAGGACAGTATAGAGAGAGGAGGAGCCAGGACAGTATAGAGAGAGGAGGAGCCAGGACAGTATAGAGAGAGGAGGAGCCAGGACAGTATAGAGAGAGGAGGAGCCAGGACATTATAGAGAGAGGAGGAGCCAGGACAGTATAGAGAGAGGAGAGGAGGAGCCAGGACAGTATATAGAGAGGAGGAGCCAGGACAGTATAGAGAGAGGAGAGGAGGAGCCAGGACAGTATAGAGAGAGGAGAGGAGGAGCCAGGACAGTATATAGAGAGGAGAGGAGGAGCCATGACAGTATAGAGAGAGGAGAGGAGGAGCCAGGACAGTATAGAGAGAGGAGAGGAGGAGCCAGGACAGTATAGAGAGAGGAGAGGAGGAGCCAGGACAGTATAGAGAGAGGAGAGGAGGAGCCAGGACAGTATAGAGAGAGGAGAGGAGGAGCCAGGACAGTATAGAGAGGAGAGGAGGAGCCAGGACAGTATATAGAGAGGAGAGGAGGAGCCATGACAGTATAGAGAGAGGAGAGGAGGAGCCAGGACAGTATAGAGAGAGGAGAGGAGGAGCCAGGACAGTATAGAGAGAGGAGAGGAGGAGCCAGGACAGTATAGAGAGAGGAGAGGAGGAGCCAGGACAGTATAGAGAGAGGAGAGGAGGAGCCAGGACAGTATAGAGAGAGGAGAGGAGGAGCCAGGACAGTATAGAGAGAGGAGAGGAGGAGCCAGGACAGTATAGAGAGGAGAGGAGAGGAGGAGCCAGGACAGTATAGAGAGAGGAGGAGAGGAGGAGCCAGGACAGTATAGAGAGAGGAGAGGAGCCAGGACAGTATAGAGAGGAGAGGAGAAGCCAGGACAGTATAGAGAGGAGAGGAGAGGAGCCAGGACAGTATAGAGAGGAGAGGAGAGGAGAGGAGAGGAGAGGAGGTGGAGAGGAGAGGAGAGGAGAGGAGAGGAGAGGAGAGGAGAGGAGAGGAGAGGAGAGGAGAGGAGGTGGAGAGGAGAGGAGAGGAGGTGGAGAGGAGAGGAGAGGAGGGGTATGTTTTTGGAGTCTTGGTCTTTGCTCTGTACATATCAAAGCAGTGCTGCTGAATGGAGCTCTTTTAAATCCAGTAATGACCATTTCCCTTCCGTTCCCTCTTCCTGACATGAGGCCGTATGTTACACACTGACACTCATTCACTTACTGACTCTGACAAGGACCAAGTGGACAGGCACTTTAACTGTGTGTGTGTGTGTGTGTGTGTGTGTGTGTGTGTGTGTGTGTGTGTGTGTGTGTGTGTGTGTGTGTGTGTGTGTGTGTGTGTGTGTGTAAAAATGAGCACCGTCTCAGAGGTCAGAATGAGTTCGTCTGTGATCTCATTTCCCCTGGTATCTGTGCTGAATCAGTCAGCATGCCAGGCCAGCCACAGACCCCTTCTACAACACAGTGAAGACTAATAGCTGTTATTACTAACCCTTATGACTGCACACTACTACACATCTCTAATGACTACACTCTACAACACATCTCTAATGACTACACACTACTACACATCTCTAATGACTACACACTACTACACATCTCTATTGACTACACACTACTACACATCTCTATTGACTACACCCTACTACACATCTCTAATGACTACACTCTACAACACATCTCTAATGACTACACTCTACAACACATCTCTAATGACTACACTCTACTACACATCTCTAATGACTACACATCTCTAATGACAACACATCTCTAATAACAACACATCTCTAATGACTACACATCTCTAATGACTACACATCTCTAATGACTACACACTACTACACTTCTCTAATGACTACACACTACTACACATCTCTAATGACTACACACTACTACACGTCTCTATTGACTACACCCTACTACACATCTCTGATGACTACACATCTCTAATGACTACACACTACTACACATATCTAATGTCTACACACTACTGCACATCTCTAATGACTGCATACTACTACACATCTCTAATGACTACATATATGTAATGACTACACATCTCTAATGACTACACATATCTAATGAATACACATCTCTGATGACTACACACAACTACACATCTCTAATGACTACACACTACGGCACATCTCTAATAACTGCATACTACTACACATCTCTAGTGACTACACACTACTACATGTATCTAATGACTACACATCTCTAATGACTACACACCTCTGATGACTACACACAACTACACATATCTAATGACTTCACATCTCTAATGACTACACACTACGACACATCTCTAATGTCTACACATATCGAATGACTACACACTGCTACACATATCTAATGACTACACACTGCTACACATCCTTAATGACTACACACTACTACACATCTCTAATGACTACACATCTCCTGTGAATAACAAGCTCCTCCTACATAAGGCTTGTATTGTATCAAGAAACTGAACTAGTTGGTTCTTCAGAATCAGCCTGATATGATGCAGTTGATCTCCCTAATAGGAGAGAGAGAGAGAGAGCAGTTAGGAGAGAGAGAGCAGTTAGGAGAGAGAGAGAGAGAGCAGTTCGAGACGAGAGAGAGAGAGCAGTTAGGGGAGAGAGAGCAGTTAGGCGAGAGAGAGAGCAGTTAGGAGAGAGAGAGAGAGCAGTTAGGGGAGAGAGAGAGAGAGAGCAGTTCGAGACGAGAGAGAGAGAGCAGTTAGGGGAGAGAGAGCAGTTAGGAGAGAGAGAGAGCAGTTAGGAGAGAGAGAGAGCAGTTAGGCGAGAGAGAGAGAGCAGTTAGGGGAGGGAGAGAGAGAGCAGAGAGCAGTTCGAGACGAGAGAGAGAGAGCAGTTAGGGGAGAGAGAGAGCAGTTAGGAGAGAGAGAGAGCAGTTAGGGGAGAGAGAGAGCAGTTAGGAGAGAAAGAGAACAGTTAGGGGAGAGAGAGAGAGCAGTTAGGAGAGAGAGAGAGCAGTTAGGGGAGAGAGAGAGAGCAGTTAGGAGAGAGAGAGAGCAGTTAGGGGAGAGAGAGAGCAGTTAGGAGAGAGAGAGAGCAGTTAGGGGAGAGAGAGAGCAGTTAGGAGAGAAAGAGAACAGTTAGGGGAGAGAGAGAGAGCAGTTAGGAGAGAGAGAGAGCAGTTAGGGGAGAGAGAGAGCAGTTAGGAGAGAGAGAGAACAGTTAGGGGAGAGAGAGAGCAGTTAGAGAGAGAGAGAGAGCAGTTAGGAGAGAGAGAGAGCAGTTAGGAGAGAGAGAGAGCAGTTAGGAGAGAGAGAGAGAGCAGTTAGGAGAGAGAGAGAGAGAGCAGTTTGGAGAGAGAGAGAGCAGTTTGGAGAGAGAGAGAGAGAGCAGTTTGGAGAGAAAGAGAACAGTTAGGGGAGAGAGCAGTTAGGAGAGAGAGAGAGCAGTTAGGAGAGGATATCTCTTTATCCCTCTCCTTCTCCTCTCTCTCTCTCTCTCTCTCTCTCTCTCTCTCTCTCTCTATCCTCTCTCTCTCTCTGTCTTTATCTCTATATATCTATCCCTCTTTGTCTCTCTCTTTATCCCTCTCCCCCTCTCTCTATCCCTCTCTCTCTCTATCCCTCCCTCTCTCTCTCTCTCTATCCCTCTCTCCATCTCTATCCCTCTCTCTCTCTATCCCCCTCTCTCTCTCCCTCTCACTCTATCCCTCTCTCTCTCTATCCCTCTCTCCCTCTCTTCCCACTGCTCTCCATGCTCCTCTCCTCTCTCTATCTCTCTATCCCTCTCGCTCTCTCCCATCTCTCTCTCACTCTCTCCCATCTCTCTCTCACTCTCCCCATCTCTCTCCCTCTCTTCCCACTGCTCTCCATGCTCCTCTCCTCTCACTTTCCCTATCCCTCTCTCCTCATTCCTCTTTCTCTCCCCTCCCTCTCTTGTTTGTCTCTCTTCTCCTCCTCACTTTAATCTGGTAGAGGAGAGATGAGAGAAGATTCACAGTTCAGTCAGTTATCCCCGCGGCCCCAGGGAGCCCAGAGTGGCCGGGTGTAAATTTTCCCCGCGGCCCCAGGGAGCCCAGAGTGGCCGGGTGTAAATTATCTCCGTGGCCCCAGGGAGCCCAGAGTGGCCGGGTGTAAATTTGTATTTGGAGCACAGGGCTGCTAATTTCATAGGAAACACCACAATGGGCCATTTTCATATTAATGATACTCCTGGGAAGTCTTTGTCCATTAGCAGCTTAATGTACCGTTGTGGCGACAGGAGGATAAATTGATGTGAAAAAGAAGAATCCCTTTGATTGGTTAGTGAATGATGTACTGGCTCATGGCTGCCTGATGCACTTTGAGTTAAATGATTTTGATTGGTTGTGGTCATCTTTGCTGCGTTTATTTATGTTTGTTTCAGATGTCATCTTGTAAATGTGTAACTGAGGAAAATGAAATGGAAAAATGGAGGTTTATGTACCAATAGTTTTCTGTCCCTGTTTCCCCTCTCAATCTGAAGGAAATGGTGATTGTTGAGCAGAGCTGCCTTTTTAAACTGAAAGCAGCCAGTTATACCTCCTCTCTCTCTCTCTGTGGGCTAGGGGTTACAGCCAGTTATACCTCCTCTCTCTCTCTCTGTGGGTTAGGGGTTACAGCCAGTTATACCTCCTCTCTCTCTGTGGGTTAGGGGTTACAGCCAGTTATACCTCCTCTCTCTCTCTGTGGGTTAGGGGTTACAGCCAGTTATACCTCCTCTCTCTCTCTGTGGGTTAGGGGTTACAGCCAGTTATACCTCCTCTCTCTCTCTCTGTGGGTTAGGGGTTACAGCCAGTTATACCTCCTCTCTCTCTCTGTGGGTTAGGGGTTACAGCCAGTTATACCTCCTCTCTCTCTGTGGGTTAGGGTTACAGCCAGTTATACCTCCTCTCTCTCTCTGTGGGTTAGGGGTTAGAGCCAGTTATACCTCCTCTCTCTCTCTGTGGGTTAGGGGTTACAGCCAGTTATACCTCCTCTCTCTCTGTGGGTTAGGGGTTACAGCCAGTTATACCTCCTCTCTCTCTCTGTGGGTTAGGGGTTACAGCCAGTTATACCTCCTCTCTCTCTCTCTGTGGGTTAGGGTTACAGCCAGTTATACCTCCTCTCTCTCTCTGTGGGTTAGGGGTTACAGCCAGTTATACCTCCTCTCTCTCTCTGTGGGCTAGGGGTTACAGCCAGTTATACCTCCTCTCTCTCTCTCTCTGTGGGTTAGGGGTTACAGCCAGTTATACCTCCTCTCTCTCTCTCTCTGTGGGTTAGGGGTTACAGCCAGTTATACCTCCTCTCTCTCTGTGGGTTAGGGGTTACAGCCAGTTATACCTCCTCTCTCTCTGTGGGTTAGGGGTTACAGCCAGTTATACCTCCTCTCTCTCTGTGGGTTAGGGGTTACAGCCAGTTATACCTCCTCTCTCTCTGTGGGTTAGGGGTTACAGCCAGTTATACCTCCTCTCTCTCTGTGGGTTAGGGGTTACAGCCAGTTATACCTCCTCTCTCTCTCTCTCTCTGTGGGTTAGGGGTTACAGCCAGTTATACCTCCTCTCTCTCTCTGTGGGTTAGGGGTTACAGCCAGTTATACCTCCTCTCTCTCTCTGTGGGTTAGGGTTACAGCCAGTTATACCTCCTCTCTCTCTGTGGGTTAGGGGTTACAGCCAGTTATACCTCCTCTCTCTCTCTGTGGGTTAGGGGTTACAGCCAGTTATACCTCCTCTCTCTCTCTGTGGGTTAGGGGTTACAGCCAGTTATACCTCCTCTCTCTCTGTGGGTTAGGGGTTACAGCCAGTTATACCTCCTCTCTCTCTCTGTGGGTTAGGGGTTACAGCCAGTTATACCTCCTCTCTCTCTCTGTGGGTTAGGGGTTACAGCCAGTTATACCTCCTCTCTCTCTCTCTGTGGGTTAGGGGTTACAGCCAGTTATACCTCCTCTCTCTCTCTCTGTGGGTTAGGGGTTACAGCCAGTTATACCTCCTCTCTCTCTCTGTGGGTTAGGGGTTACAGCCAGTTATACCTCCTCTCTCTCTGTGGGTTAGGGGTTACAGCCAGTTATACCTCCTCTCTCTCTCTGTGGGTTAGGGGTTACAGCCAGTTATACCTCCTCTCTCTCTCTCTCTCTGTGGGTTAGGGGTTACAGCCAGTTATACCTCCTCTCTCTCTCTGTGGGTTAGGGGTTACAGCCAGTTATACCTCCTCTCTCTCTCTCTGTGGGTTAGGGGTTACAGCCAGTTATACCTCCTCTCTCTCTCTGTGGGTTAGGGGTTACAGCCAGTTATACCTCCTCTCTCTCTGTGGGTTAGGGGTTACAGCCAGTTATACCTCCTCTCTCTCTCTCTGTGGGTTAGGGGTTACAGCCAGTTATACCTCCTCTCTCTCTCTCTGTGGGTTAGGGGTTACAGCCAGTTATACCTCCTCTCTCTCTCTCTGTGGGTTAGGGGTTACAGCCAGTTATACCTCCTCTCTCTCTCTGTGGGTTAGGGGTTACAGCCAGTTATACCTCCTCTCTCTCTCTCTGTGGGTTAGGGGTTACAGCCAGTTATACCTCCTCTCTCTCTCTCTGTGGGTTAGGGGTTACAGCCAGTTATACCTCCTCTCTCTCTCTGTGGGTTAGGGGTTACAGCCAGTTATACCTCCTCTCTCTCTCTCTGTGGGTTAGGGGTTACAGCCAGTTATACCTCCTCTCTCTCTCTGTGGGTTAGGGGTTACAGCCAGTTATACCTCCTCTCTCTCTCTGTGGGTTAGGGGTTACAGCCAGTTATACCTCCTCTCTCTCTCTCTGTGGGTTAGGGGTTACAGCCAGTTATACCTCCTCTCTCTCTCTCTGTGGGTTAGGGGTTACAGCCAGTTATACCTCCTCTCTCTCTCTCTGTGGGTTAGGGGTTACAGCCAGTTATACCTCCTCTCTCTCTCTGTGGGTTAGGGGTTACAGCCAGTTATACCTCCTCTCTCTCTCTCTCTGTGGGTTAGGGGTTACAGCCAGTTATACCTCCTCTCTCTCTCTGTGGGTTAGGGGTTACAGCCAGTTATACCTCCTCTCTCTCTGTGGGTTAGGGGTTACAGCCAGTTATACCTCCTCTCTCTCTCTGTGGGTTAGGGGTTACAGCCAGTTATACCTCCTCTCTCTCTGTGGGTTAGGGGTTACAGCCAGTTATACCTCCTCTCTCTCTGTGGGTTAGGGGTTACAGCCAGTTATACCTCCTCTCTCTCTCTCTCTGTGGGTTAGGGGTTACAGCCAGTTATACCTCCTCTCTCTCTCTGTGGGTTAGGGGTTACAGCCAGTTATACCTCCTCTCTCTCTCTCTCTCTGTGGGTTAGGGGTTACAGCCAGTTATACCTCCTCTCTCTCTGTGGGTTAGGGGTTACAGCCAGTTATACCTCCTCTCTCTCTCTGTGGGTTAGGGGTTACAGCCAGTTATACCTCCTCTCTCTCTCTCTCTCTGTGGGTTAGGGGTTACAGCCAGTTATACCTCCTCTCTCTCTGTGGGTTAGGGGTTACAGCCAGTTATACCTCCTCTCTCGGTCTCTCTGTGGGTTAGGGGTTACAGCCAGTTATACCTCCTCTCTCTCTCTCTGTGGGTTAGGGGTTACAGCCAGTTATACCTCCTCTCTTTCTCTCTGTGGGTTAGGGGTTACAGCCAGTTATACCTCCTCTCTCTCTCTGTGGGTTAGGGGTTACAGCCAGTTATACCTCCTCTCTCTCTCTCTGTGGGTTAGGGGTTACAGCCAGTTATACCTCCTCTCTTCTCTCTGTGGGTTAGGGGTTACAGCCAGTTATACCTCCTCTCTCTCTGTGGGTTAGGGGTTACAGCCAGTTATACCTCCTCTCTCTCTCTCTGTGGGTTAGGGGTTACAGCCAGTTATACCTCCTCTCTCTCTGTGGGTTAGGGGTTACAGCCAGTTATACCTCCTCTCTCTCTGTGGGTTAGGGGTTACAGCCAGTTATACCTCCTCTCTCTCTGTGGGTTAGGGTTACAGCCAGTTATACCTCCTCTCTCTCTGTGGGTTAGGGGTTACAGCCAGTTATACCTCCTCTCTCTCTCTGTGGGTTAGGGGTTACAGCCAGTTATACCTCCTCTCTCTCTGTGGGTTAGGGTTACAGCCAGTTATACCTCCTCTCTCTCTGTGGGTTAGGGGTTACAGCCAGTTATACCTCTCTCTCTCTCTCTCTGTGGGTTAGGGGTTACAGCCAGTTATACCTCCTCTCTCTCTCTGTGGGTTAGGGGTTACAGCCAGTTATACCTCCTCTCTCTCTGTGGGTTAGGGGTTACAGCCAGTTATACCTCCTCTCTCTCTGTGGGTTAGGGTTACAGCCAGTTATACCTCCTCTCTCTCTGTGGGTTAGGGGTTACAGCCAGTTATACCTCCTCTCTCTCTCTGTGGGTTAGGGGTTACAGCCAGTTATACCTCCTCTCTCTCTCTGTGGGTTAGGGGTTACAGCCAGTTATACCTCCTCTCTCTCTCTGTGGGTTAGGGGTTACAGCCAGTTATACCTCCTCTCTCTCTGTGGGTTAGGGTTACAGCCAGTTATACCTCCTCTCTCTCTCTGTGGGTTAGGGGTTACAGCCAGTTATACCTCCTCTCTCTCTCTCTCTGTGGGTTAGGGTTACAGCCAGTTATACCTCCTCTCTCTCTCTGTGGGTTAGGGGTTACAGCCAGTTATACCTCCTCTCTCTCTCTCTCTGTGGGTTAGGGTTACAGCCAGTTATACCTCCTCTCTCTCTCTGTGGGTTAGGGGTTACAGCCAGTTATACCTCCTCTCTCTCTCTGTGGGTTAGGGGTTACAGCCAGTTATACCTCCTCTCTCTCTCTGTGGGTTAGGGGTTACAGCCAGTTATACCTCCTCTCTCTCTCTGTGGGTTAGGGGTTACAGCCAGTTATACCTCCTCTCTCTCTCTCTGTGGGTTAGGGGTTACAGCCAGTTATACCTCCTCTCTCTCTCTCTGTGGGTTAGGGGTTTACAGCCAGTTATACCTCCTCTCTCTCTCTGTGGGTTAGGGGTTACAGCCAGTTATACCTCCTCTCTCTCTCTCTGTGGGTTAGGGGTTACAGCCAGTTATACCTCCTCTCTCTCTGTGGGTTAGGGGTTAGAGCCAGTTATACCTCCTCTCTCTCTGTGGGTTAGGGGTTACAGCCAGTTATACCTCCTCTCTCTCTCTCTCAATTCAATTCAATTTGCTTTATTGGCATGACGTAACAATGTACATATTGCCAAAGCTTATTTTGGATATTTACAATATAAAAATGAGAATCAAAATTGTCAATGGGACAACAGTAACAACGATAACCAAGGGTCAAAATAACCATACATTTGACAATAACAATAAGCATACAGTAGAGGACATGTGCAGGTTGATTGGTCTGTCAGACACTGTCCCTCATCTTATGGCAGACAGCAATGTAGTGCGCTGCCAACCCACAGCTCTCTGCGTCCTCCCCCAACAGGACGGGTAGCCTATCCTCATCAGAGAGGTCTTTGAAACCTTGAATAAGGATTTCAGATTTGGGGAAAATACACTCTCTAATTGTTTAATATTTTTTACATTTTGTCAGGAAATGCAGCTCTATCTCAGGTTCTGCTGTGGTGCAGTGGTTGCACAGCCTTTCCTCTACAGGGAGCCAGGTTTTCCTGTGTCTACCCTTCTCAATGGCAAGGCTGTGCTCACTGAGCCTGTACTTTCGTTTTTCTAAGGTTTTGATCAGTAACCATGGTCAAATAGTTTGTCACGATGTATTGTCGATTTAGGGCCAGATAGCACTGCATTTTGCTTTGTGCTTGTGTTTCCCAATAAGTAATGTAGTTTTGTTTTGACTGTCTGTCTGTCTGTCTGTCTGTCTGTCTGTCTGTCTGTCTGTCTGTCTGTCTGTCTGTCTGTCTGTCTCTCTCTCTGTCTCTCTCTCTGTCTCTCTCTCTCTCTCTCTCTCTGTCTCTGTCTCTGTCTCTCTCTCTCTCTCTCTCTCTCTCTCTGTCTCTCTGTCTCTGTCTCTGTCTCTGTCTCTCTCTCTGTCTCTCTCTCTCACTCTCTCTCTCTCTCCCTGTCTCTCTTCTCTCTCTGTCTCTCTCTCTCTCTCACTCTCTCTCTCTCTCTCTCTCTCTCTCTCTCTCTCTCTCTCTCTCTCTCTCTTTCTCTCTCTCTCTCACTGTCTCTCTCACTGTCTCTCTCACTGTCTCTCTCTCTCTCTCTCTCTGTGTCTCTCTCTGTCTCTCTGTGTCTCTCTCTCACTGTGTCTCTCTCTCTCTCTCTGTCTCTCTCTCACTCTCTCTCTCTCTCCCTGTCTCTCTTCTCTCTCTGTCTCTCTTCTCTCTCTGTCTCTCTCTCTCTCTCTCTCTCTCTCTCACTCTCTCTCTCTCTCTCTCTCTCTCTCTCTCTCTCTCTCTCTCTTTCTCTCTCTCTCTCACTGTCTCTCTCACTGTCTCTCTCTCTCTCTCTCTCTCTCTCTCTCTCTCTCTCTCTGTGTCTCTCTCTGTCTCTCTGTGTCTCTCTCTCACTGTGTCTCTGTCTCTCTCTCTCTCTCTCTCTCTCTCTCTCTCTCTGTCTCTCTCTGATACTCATTCACTCACACACACACACACACAGCTTGGTTTTCACATCACCTTTAATGGGCCCAGAAGGCATTGCTTGGTGGGTTGAGGTTGTGGGACAAGAGAACGATGGTGAAATGTAGTCATGTGTTCTGTGACTGTAAGGGGTTTATGTGTGTGTGTGGAGGGTTGTGTGTGTTAGTGTGTGTGTGTGTGTGTGTGTGTGTGTGTGTGTGTGTGTGTGTGTGTGTGTGTGTGTGTGTGTGTGTGTGTGTGTGTGTGTGTGTGTGTGTGTGTGTGTGTGTGTGTGTGTGTGTAGGGTTATGTTAATGTGTGGGGGGGGGTGTAGGGTTATGTTTATGTGTGTGTGTAGGGTTATGTTTATGTGTGTGTAGAGGGTTGTGTGTGTGTGTGTGTGTGTGTGAAGGGCTATGTTAATGTGTGTGTAGAGTGGTGTGAATCCGATCTCTGATCTCATTAGAACCAGACAATTAGTCAACTCCCTCCCCTGATTCCAATCAACCAATCGGGCGCTAATAGACAGGGTGGTGTGGTTGTGTCATAGGGGTTACCTTGACGATGGCATGGTGGTTGAGTGACAGGGGACCTAGAAATGGGAGCAGGAGATTCATTTAGTTCAGACCTACCCACTCATTCATGCCACAGCAGCCATCATTTAGTTCAGACCTACCCACTCATTCATGCCACAGCAGCCATCATTTAGTTCAGGCCTACCCACTCCTTCATGCCACAGCAGCCATCATTTAGTTCAGACCTACCCACTCCTTCATGCCACAGCAGCCATCATTTAGTTCAGGCCATTCAAACAGTTTTAGAAACTTTAGGGTGTTTTCTATCCAAAGCCAATAATTATATGCATATTCTAGTTACTGGGCAGGAGTAGTAACCAGATTAAATCGGGTACGTTTTTTATCCGGCCGTGTCAATACTGCCCCCTAGCCCTAACAGGTTAAAGACTGTTCAAAATGGAGCCAGAATAGAAAAGTGACAGAATTATTAAACACCAAAGAGACTATCGTCACAATTATATCAACTGTGTTGACTAAAATATGTCAATTGCAACATTTTTGAGGATCAAATAGACAAATACGTCTGAAAGACGAGCAGTTAAAATGTTTTTTTCTTCAGTCACATTGATCAAACCCTTCCTATCTTAATCCACATCAAAAACAGCTAATTGTCAAAATCAAATTTTCACAAATGTGAACAAAAAGCTGTGTTGAAGCTTCCTTTTATATGTTCAGATGAATATTGGTGTTGAAATAACTATTCAGAAGGTGAGTTACTAGGAGGTGAAAGAGGTTCATACAGTCATTCAGATGGAAGACCTGACAATGCAGACGGATCACATGACTTTACATCAATACAGGGTCAGAACTGGGCTTCTGACTCAGTCCACTGATAACATTAGTTTAATACTGGTACAGTACAGTACTTAATGCACATCTAAATCAATCTTATAACATTATAATACTACCACTAGTACAGTACTGCATCTACCAGCCAGACAATAATATAACATTATAATACTGCATCTACCCAGCCAGACAATAATATGACATTATATTACTACATCTACCCAGCCAGACAATAATATACCATTATAATACTGCATCTACCAGCCAGACAATAATATAACATTATAATACTGCATCTACCAGCCAGACAATAATATAACATTATAATACTGCATCTACCCAGCCAGACAATAATATGACATTATATTACTACATCTACCCAGCCAGACAATAATATTACATTATAATACTGCATCTACCCAGCCAGACAATAATATAACATTATAATACTGCATCTACCAGCCAGCCAGACAATAATATTACATTATAATACTACATCTACCAGCCAGACAATAATATAACATTATAATACTACATCTACCGAGCCAGCCAGACAATAATATAACATTATAATACTACATCTACCAGCCAGACAATAATATACCATTATAATACTGCATCTACCCAGCCAATAATATTACATTATAATACTGCATCTACCCAGCCAATAATATACCATTATAATACTACATCTACCCAGCCAGACAATAATATTACATTATAATACTACATCTACCCAGCCAGACAATAATATACCATTATAATACTGCATCTACCCAGCCAGACAATAATATACCATTATAATACTACATCTACCCAGCCAGACAATAATATTACATTATAATACTACATCTACCCAGCCAGACAATAATATACCATTATAATACTGCATTTACCCAGCCAGACAATAATATTACATTATAATACTACATCTACCAGCCAGACAATAATATTACATTATAATACTACATCTACCCAGCCTGACAATAATATACCATTACAATACTGCATCTACCCAGCCAGACAATAATATTACATTATAATACTACATCTACCAGCCAGACAATAATATACCATTATAATACTACATCTAGCAGCCTGTCAGCTGGCCAGCCTGCCTCTCAATGGAAATACACTCCTTTCATCTATATCACTGATCAGCTTAGATCTGCACAGCACTGTGGAATGGAATGATGAAATGGTTGAGCCCTATTGGTCTGATAGCAACCAGATGCAGGAGATATATAATGACATTTACAAGCTGTAATATATTCCTAATATGCTCATATAACCAGACAGTTGTTGCCGTATTATAATACCGTGATACATAAACTAAAACATTTCAAAATAGGAAAAATGTGTTTAATTGTGAGTCGTAACACGGCTTCAGCTGAATGTGGAATAAAGGGCTGCAGTGGATTTCTCTGTGTCCCAGTGGACCAGTGAATCTGTGTTATTTTGGATAATTGCTGTTTTCTTTGGATGGTGTTGATGTGTTGGCTCGCTAGTCCATGAAAAACACACCCACTGTGCCAGCCATGAAAAGAGCCTCTATCGTGATGTTTGAATGGAAAAGGGAATCTTCAGCCAACAGTTCTAAAGTAGACAGGTGAGATAGAAGATAGAGGCTGTAGAGATCAGAACAGTCAGTCTGGGACTGTAAACAGGACCTATAGAGGTAGAGACTGTAGAGATCAGAACAGTCAGTCTGGGACTGTAAACAGGACCTATAGAGGTAGAGACTGGGGAGATCAGAACAGTCAGTCTGGGACTGTAAACAGGACCTATAGAGGTAGAGACTGGGGAGATCAGAACAGTCAGTCTGGGACTGTAAACAGGACCTATAGAGGTAGAGACTGGGGAGATCAGAACAGTCAGTCTGGGACTGTAAACAGGACCTATAGAGGTAGAGACTGTAGAGATCAGAACAGTCAGTATGGGACTGTAAACAGGACAGCAGAGGTTTATTTGGAGGGCAAGTTGGTTAGGATGATATCTATGAGGGTGTCTGTGTTTACGATACATAGTGATGTCCTCATACATACTGATACACCATGGATGCATGGTGATGACCTCATACATACTGATACACCATGGATGCATGGTGATGACCTCATACATACTGATACACCATGGATACATGGTGATGACCTCATACATACTGATACACCATGGATACATGGTGATGACCTCATACATACTGATACCCCATGGACACATGGTGATGACCTCATACATACTGATACACCATGGATACATAGTGATGACCTCATACATACTGATACACCATGGATACATGGTGATGACCTCATACATACTGATACACCATGGACGCATGGTGATGACCTCATACATACTGATACACCATGGACGCATGGTGATGACCTCATACATACTGATACACCATGGACACATGGTGATGACCTCATACATACTGATACACCATGGCTACATGGTGATGACCTCATACATACTGATACACCATGGATACATGGTGATGACCTCATACATACTGATACACCATGGATACATGGTGATGACCTCATACATACTGATACACCATGGTACATGGTGATGACCTCATACATACTGATACACCATGGTACATGGTGATGACCTCATACATACTGATACACCATGGTACATGGTGATGACCTCATACATACTGATACACCATGGATACATGGTGATGACCTCATACATACTGATACACCATGGATACATGGTGATGACCTCATACATACTGATACACCATGGATACATGGTGATGACCTCATACATACTGATACACCATGGATACATGGTGATGACCTCATACATAGTGATACACCATGGATACATGGTGATGACCTCATACATACTGATACACCATGGATACATGGTGATGACCTCATACATACTGATACACCATGGATACATGGTGATGACCTCATACATACTGATACACCATGGACACATGGTGATGACCTCATACATACTGATACACCATGGATACATGGTGATGACCTCATACATACTGATACACCATGGATACATGGTGATGACCTCATACATACTGATACACCATGGATACGTTTAGCCTCACGCCGCTACGTTTAGCCTCACGCCGCTACGTTGCTGATCCATGATCCATCCTCTCTCTCTGTCAACAACAACAGGTGGTAGAGGGAGAGGGGTCTGTCAACAACAACAGGTGGTAGAGGGAGAGGGGTCTGTCAACAACAACAGGTGGTAGAGGGAGAGGGGTCTGTCAACAACAACAGGTGGTAGAGGGAGAGGGGTCTGTCAACAACAACAGGTGGTAGAGGGAGAGGGGTCTGTCAACAACAACAGGTGGTAGAGGGAGAGGGGTCTGTCAACAACAACAGGTCTCTGCTGGGTGTGGGAATAAACACCTTTGGTTGTTGTTGATGCAACGTCAGCTCACAAACACTCTGTTAAGCTATTCAGTCTGCTGAGCGAGCGAGAGGCTGTGTGTGTGTGTGTGTGTGGTGTGTGTGTGTGTGTGTGTGTGTGTGTGTGTGTGTGTGTGTGTGTGTGTGTGTGTGTGTGTGTGTGTTACATGGCTGAGGCCCTAGGTACAGACAGGTTGCCAGGAGACATGACAGGAGTGTGTTCGGTGATACGGTAAGTTCACATCGGCTGTGTGAAATGACATGGAGACACCAGACAGTCTCTCACTTCTCTCACGCCTTCCATTCAGCGCTACCCCTCTCACTACCCACAATCCACCTCTTTCTGGTGTGACATGCACATATGTGTGTAGACACACACACACACACACACACACACACACACACACACTAATTCGTTTGGGATACTTTGCATGTCCCAGTGCAAGTAGGTTCCTGGTTCATCTCCTTTATTAATCAGCTGGTATTCTTCGATCTAATTAATGATTTTAATTTAGATCCCTCTACTGGTTACCCCATGTGGCGAGGCACAAGTGAGAAGACGATCTAGGCTATGGGGGGGGGCTGCACGGCACAATAGCTTTTAATTGTGAAGACGGACCAGGATCGCAATCAACCAACATCTTCATTTGAAGAAATCATTTCATCAATCGTTTGTTTCTTCCTCCTCCTCATCCTCCCCCTCCTCGGCAATGATATGATGATAATAGGTGTGATTATACAGCTCTGTCTGTAGTCTAGACATCTGTAGTAGTCCTGGTAATGTCTCCTTCCTTATAGCAGGTTGACTGTTATTCTGTAATATAATAACACATCTCCCTGACTGTTATTCTGTAATATAATAACACATCTCCCTGGATGTTATTCTGTAATATAATAACACATCTCCCTGTCTGTTATTCTGTAATATAATAACACATCTCTCTGTCTGTTATTCTGTAATATAATAACACATCTCCCTGGATGTTATTCTGTAATATAATAACACATCTCCCTGGATGTTATTCTGTAATATAATAACACATCTCCCTGTCTGTTATTCTGTAATATAATAACACATCTCCCTGACTGTTATTCTGTAATATAATAACACATCTCCCTGTCTGTTATTCTGTAATATAATAACACATCTCCCTGTCTGTTATACTGTAATATAATAACACATCTCCCTGTCTGTTATTCTGTAATATAATAACACATCTCCCTGACTGTTATTCTGTAATATAATAACACATCTCCCTGACTGTTATTCTGTAATATAATAACACATCTCCCTGACTGTTATTCTGTAATATAATAACACATCTCCCTGACTGTTATTCTGTAATATAATAACACATCTCCCTGACTGTTATTCTGTAATATAATAACACATCTCTCTGGATGTTATTCTGTAATATAATAACACATCTCCCTGGCTGTTATTCTGTAATATAATAACACATCTCCCTGACTGTTATTCTGTAATATAATAACACATCTCCCTGTCTGTTATTCTGTAATATAATAACACATCTCCCTGTCTGTTATTCTGTAATATAATAACACATCTCCCTGACTGTTATTCTGTAATATAATAACACATCTCCCTGTCTGTTATTCTGTAATATAATAACACATCTCCCTGTCTGTTATTCTGTAATATAATAACACATCTCCCTGGATGTTATTCTGTAATATAATAACACATCTCCCTGACTGTTATTCTGTAATATAATAACACATCTCCCTGACTGTTATTCTGTAATATAATAACACATCTCCCTGGCTGTTATTCTGTAATATAATAACACATCTCCCTGTCTGTTATTCTGTAATATAATAACACATCTCCTTGTCTGTTATTCTGTAATATAATAACACATCTCCCTGGATGTTATTCTGTAATATAATAACACATCTCCCTGTCTGTTATTCTGTAATATAATAACACATCTCCCTGTCTGTTATTCTGTAATATAATAACACATCTCCCTGGCTGTTATTCTGTAATATAATAACACATCTCCCTGTCTGTTATTCTGTAATATAATAACACATCTCCCTGTCTGTTATTCTGTAATATAATAACACATCTCCCTGTCTGTTATTCTGTAATATAATAACACATCTCCCTGTCTGTTATTCTGTAATATAATAACACATCTCTCTGTCTGTTATTCTGTAATATAATAACACATCTCCCTGTCTGTTATTCTGTAATATAATAACACATCTCCCTGACTGTTATTTTGTAATATAATAACACATCTCCCTGACTGTTATTCTGTAATATAATAACACATCTCCCTGACTGTTATTCTGTAATATAATAACACATCTCCCTGACTGTTATTCTGTAATATAATAACACATCTCCCTGTCTGTTATTCTGTAATATAATAACACATCTCCCTGTCTGTTATTCTGTAATATAATAACACATCTCCCTGTCTGTTATTCTGTAATATAATAACACATCTCCCTGACTGTTATTCTGTAATATAATAACACATCTCCCTGGCTGTAATATAATAACACATCTCCCTGTCTGTTATTCTGTAATATAATAACACATCTCCCTGTCTGTTATTCTGTAATATAATAACACATCTCTCTGGATGTTATTCTGTAATATAATAACACATCTCCCTGGCTGTTATTCTGTAATATAATAACACATCTCCCTGTCTGTTATTCTGTAATATAATAACACATCTCCTTGTCTGTTATTCTGTAATATAATAACACATCTCCCTGTCTGTTATTCTGTAATATAATAACACATCTCTCTGGATGTTATTCTGTAATATAATAACACATCTCCCTGTCTGTTATTCTGTAATATAATAACACATCTCCCTGTCTGTTATTCTGTAATATAATAACACATCTCCCTGACTGTTATTCTGTAATATAATAACACATCTCCCTGACTGTTATTCTGTAATATAATAACACATCTCCCTGTCTGTTATTCTGTAATATAATAACACATCTCCTTGTCTGTTATTCTGTAATATAATAACACATCTCCCTGTCTGTTATTCTGTAATATAATAATACATCTCTTATTCTGTAATGTAGCTGGGGATAGGAGAGAGAGGGGAATCCAGACCAGATGTACCAACCTCTTAACAGCTGTGTGATGTTAAACCACATCTCTACAGGGTTCTGTTTCCTGTTGCTCTGCTGTTTTTGCTTTGTTTTCTACTTCTTGTGTCCTGAAGTCACTCAAGCCAGGGCCCTGTCCCAGCCAATCACACCAGAGATCCTGGCTCTGTCACCTCATTAATGGCTTTAATTGGCTGTTCAGCTAGATTTGACCTCTGACCCGCTGTTAGTCGTCCTATAGGAGACTAGGTCTGCTCCTCTATTGTTAAGCGTGGGGAAGGCAGCTGACTGTGGTGAAGGGGCTTGTTTAGGGAGCTCTGCTCTGTCCTGTGGTGAAGGGGCTTGTTTAGGGAACTCTGCTCTGTCCTGTGGTGAAGGGGCTTGTTTAGGGAGCTCTGCTCTGTCCTGTGGTGAAGGGGCTTGTTTAGGGAGCTCTGCTCTGTCCTGTGGTGAAGGGGCTTGTTTAGGGAGCTCTGCCCTGTCCTGTGGTGAAGGGGCTTGTTTAGGGTATACATCGTCCAATGAAATGCTTACTTGCAGGTCTTTCTCGAGTAAGCATTTCATTGGACGATGTATACCCTGCATACATACGAATAATCCAACTGGAAAGTGTTGATGAGGAAAGGGAGAGTCCTGTGTTAGGAATGATTCCCTGTAAACCCTGTGACCGTACTGTACAATACAATACCCTTTATACAGGAAATACACCTGGGGGATTTAACAGGACAGGGAGAGTCATATCACATATGCTGATGAGAATCCTGTGTGTGTGTGTGTGTGTGTGTGTGTGTGTGTGTGTGTGTGTGTGTGTGTGTGTGTGTGTGTGTGTGTGTGTGTGTGTGTGTGTGTGTGTGTGTGTGTGTGTGTGTGTGTGTGTGTGTGTGTGTGTGTGTGTGTGTGTGTGTGTGTGTCGGCACATGGCAGCATCCCTATGTGAGGGTGTATAATATGTCATACGGGGTTCTCTGACTGCTCTAAATGAGAGGATCAGCTGTCTGAAGGATCTCTTCTTCATCACTCCTCAGTGGATTACACTTCCCTCACACTTTCATCCTGTTTACATCGGTCCCAACAGGAAATGGCTGAGATTCTGAACAACACTCCTGTCTATGCCTTCTTCCATGTATCTCTCTCTTTATCTCTGTCTCTATCTCTCTCTCTATTTATCTCTGTCTCTATCTCTCTTTATCTCTATCTCTCTCTATATATATTTCTCTCTATCTCTCTCTCTCTTTATCTCTGTCTCTATCTCTCTCTTTATCTCTCTCTCTCTTTATCTCTCTCTCTCTTTATCTCTGTCTCTATATCTCTCTCTATATATATATATTTCTCTCTATCTCTCTCTCTATTTATCTCTGTCTCTATCTCTCTGTCTCTTTATCTCTGTCTCTATATCTCTCTATATTTCTCTCTGTCTCTATTTCTCTCTCTCTCTCTATATATATATATATATATATTTCTCTCTCTCTGTCTCTCTCTGTCTCAGTTCAATTCAGGGGTTTTATTGTCATGGGGAAACATATGTTAACGTTGCCAAACCAAGTGAAGTAGATAATGAACAAAAGTGAAATAAATAAAATGAACAGTAAATATTACACTCACAGAAGTTCCAAAAGACATTTCATATTATTATTATTGTCATATTATGTCTATATACAGTGTTGTAACAATGTGCAAATGGTTAAAGTACAAAAGGGAAAATAAATAAACATAAATATGGGTTGTATTTACAATGGTGTTTGTTCTTCACTGGTTGCAATTTTCTTGCGGTCACACATCTTGCTGCTGTGATGTCACACTGTGGTATTTCACCCAGTAGATATGGGAGTTTATTCAAAATTGGGTTTGTTTTCAAGTGATTTGTGGGTCTGTGTAATCTCTCTCTCTCTAATCTATCCATCTCTACCTTATCTTATCTCCTAACAGGAAATGTCTAAGATCCTGAACCATCCTCGTGTGTATGCCTTCCTCCATGTCCCGGTGCAGTCTGCCTCCGACAGCGTCCTGATGGATATGAAGAGGGAGTACTGCGCTGACGACTTCAGGCGCGTCGCTGACTTCCTAAAAGACAAGTAAGTCTCCGCTGTGGAAAGACGGAGGGATCAGGGAAGAAGGTAGAAAGGTACAAATATATCACTAAAGACCAGGGGGCTTAGCAAGGCTCTGTTGACTAGTAGCGTTCAGGACTGATTTCTCCTCTCCCTCTCTCCTCAATCTGTCTCTCTCTCTCCTCTCTCTCTCTCTCTCTCTCTCTCTCTCTCTCTCTCTCTCTCTCTCTCCTCTCTCTCTCGCTCTCTCTCTCTCCTCAATCTCTCTCTCTCGCTCTCCTCAACCTCTCTCTCTCTCTCCCTCTCTCTCTCTCTCTCTCTCTCTCTCGCTCTCTCTCGCTCTCTCTCGCTCTCTCTCGCTCTCTCTCCTCTCTCTCCTCTCTCGCTCTTGCTCTCTCTCTCTCTCTCCTCTCCTCTCTCTCTGAGAAGTGGAGGGAGATGAAAAGTGTTTGAAGGTTTAGTGAGTGTGGGCTGGGGCCTCTTCCTCTCTCTCCTCTCTACCTCCTCTCTCTCCTCTCTAACCCCTCTCTCTCCTTTCTACCTCCTCTCTCTCCTTTCTACCTCCTCTCTCCCCTTTCTACCCCCTCTCTCTCCTCTCTACCCCCTCTCTCTCCTTCTACCCCCTCTCTCTCCTTGCCACCTCCTCTTTCTCCTCTCTACCCCCTCTCTCTCCTCTCTACCCCCTCTCTCTCCTTTCTACCTCCTCTCTCCTTTCTACCCCCTCTCTCTCCTTGCTACCTCCTCTTTCTCCTCTCTACCCCCTCTCTCTCCTCTCTACCCCCTCTCTCTCCTTTCTACCTCCTCTCTCTCCTTTCTACCCCCTCTCTCTCCTCTCTACCCCCTCTCTCTCCTCTCTACCCCCTCTCTCTCCTTTCTACCTCCTCTCTCTCCTTTCTACCTCCTCTCTCTCCTTTCTACCTCCTCTCTCTCCTCTCTACCCCCTCACTCTCTCCTATCTACCTCCTCTCTCCTCTCTACCCCCTCTCTCTCCTCTCTACCCCCTCTCTCTCCTCTCTACCCCCTCTCTCTCCTTTCTACCTCCTCTCTCTCCTTTCTACCCCCTCTCTCTCCTTTCTACCTCCTCTCTACCCCCTCACTCTCTCCTATCTACCTCCTCTCTCCTCTCTACCCCCTCTCTCTCCTTTCTACCTCCTCTCTACCCCCCTCTCTCTCTCCTCTCTGGTGCATGTCAGCCAGTCTTCACCTCATGCCATCCTCTCCCTTAGTGTGTCCTGCCTGGGTCTGTGTGTTTAGTTACAGTCAGCCAGCCAGCCAGCCAGTCAGCCAGCCAGTCAGCCAGCCAGTCAGCCAGTCAGCCAGCCAGTCAGCCAGCTAGGATCTGCTGTGTTGTTATATCATTGACATGTTTGAAAGTGTCCTCACACCGTCCTCTCCCCTAGTGTGTCCTCACACCGTCCTCTCCCCTAGTGTGTCCTCACACCGTCCTCTCCCCTAGTGTGTCCTCACACTGTCCTCTCCCCTACTGTGTCCTCACACCGTCCTCTCCCCTAGTGTGTCCTCACACCGTCCTCTCCCCTAGTGTGTCCTCACACCGTCCTCTCTCCTAGTGTGTCCTCACACCGTCCTCTCCCCTAGTGTGTCCTCACACCGTCCTCTCCCCTAGTGTGTCCTCACACCGTCCTCTCCCTAGTGTGTCCTCACACCGTCCTCTCCCCTAGTGTGTCCTCACACCGTCCTCTCCCCTAGTGTGTCCTCACACCGTCCTCTCCCCTAGTGTGTCCTCACACCGTCCTCTCCCCTAGTGTGTCCTCACACCGTCCTCTCCCCTAGTGTGTCCTCACACCATCCTCTCCCCTAGTGTGTCCTCACACCGTCCTCTCCCCTAGTGTGTCCTCACACCGTCCTCTCTCCTAGTGTGTCCTCACACCGTCCTCTTCCCTAGTGTGTCCTCACACCGTCCTCTCCCCTAGTGTGTCCTCACACCGTCCTCTCCCCTAGTGTGTCCTCACACCGTCCTCTTCCCTAGTGTGTCCTCACACCGTCCTCTCCCCTAGTGTGTCCTCACACCGTCCTCTCCCCTAGTGTGTCCTCACACCGTCCTCTCCCCTAGTGTGTCCTCACACCGTCCTCTCCCCTAGTGTGTCCTCACACCGTCCTCTCCCCTAGTGTGTCCTCACACCGTCCTCTCCCCTAGTGTGTCCTCACACCGTCCTCTCTCCTAGTGTGTCCTCACACCGTCCTCTCCCCTAGTGTGTCCTCACACCGTCCTCTCCCCTAGTGTGTCCTCACACCGTCCTCTCTCCTAGTGTGTCCTCACACCGTCCTCTCCCCTAGTGTGTCCTCACACCGTCCTCTCTCCTAGTGTGTCCTCACACCGTCCTCTCCCCTAGTGTGTCCTCACACCGTCCTCTCTCCTAGTGTGTCCTCACACCGTCCTCTCCCCTAGTGTGTCCTCACACCGTCCTCTCCCCTAGTGTGTCCTCACACCGTCCTCTCCCCTAGTGTGTCCTCACACCGTCCTCTCCCCTAGTGTGTCCTCACACCGTCCTCTCTCCTAGTGTGTCCTCACACCGTCCTCTCCCCTAGTGTGTCCTCACACCGTCCTCTCCCCTAGTGTGTCCTCACACCGTCCTCTCCCCTAGTGTGTCCTCACACCGTCCTCTCCCCTAGTGTGTCCTCACACCGTCCTCTCTCCTAGTGTGTCCTCACACCGTCCTCTCCCCTAGTGTGTCCTCACACCGTCCTCTCCCCTAGTGTGTCCTCACACCGTCCTCTCCCCTAGTGTGTCCTCACACCGTCCTCTCCCCTAGTGTGTCCTCACACCGTCCTCTCTCCTAGTGTGTCCTCACACCGTCCTCTCCCCTAGTGTGTCCTCACACCGTCCTCTCCCCTAGTGTGTCCTCACACCGTCCTCTCCCCTAGTGTGTCCTCACACCGTCCTCTCTCCTAGTGTGTCCTCACACCGTCCTCTCTCCTAGTGTGTCCTGTTCTTGTTGCTGTTATAAACTGGTTACCAACATAATTAGAGCAGTGAAAATGAATGTTTTGTCATACCAGTGGTGTATGGTCTGATATACCACGGCTGTCAGCCAATCAGCATTCAGGGCTCCAACCACCCAGTTTATACTGTGTGATCAAGGCGTATAGCCTGGGTGACAGACATGTAGATGGTATTATACTGTGTGATCAAGGCGTATAGCCTGGGTGTCTCTCAGGGCTCACAGGCCAGGCTCCGTACACCCCACTCCTTCCCTGGTTTCTCTCACAGGCCAGGCTCCATACTCCACACTCCTTCCCTGGTTTCTCTCACAGGCCAGGCTCCGTACTCCACACTCCTTCCCTGGTTTCTCTCACAGGCCAGGCTCCGTACTCCACACTCCTTCCCTGGTTTCTCTCACAGGCCAGGCTCCGTACTCCACACTCCTTCCCTGGTTTCTCTCACAGGCCAGGCTCCGTACTCCACACTCCTTCCCTGGTTTCTCTCACAGGCCAGGCTCCGTACTCCACACTCCTTCCCTGGTTTCTCTCACAGGCCAGGCTCCGTACTCCACACTCCTTCCCTGGTTTCCTGCCCTCTGACACATGTCTCCATGCCTCTCCTGACCCTTGACCCTTCCCTGTATCATTGTCCTGGCTGGAGAGTAGGTTATGACACCAGGAATTGTTGGTCTCTCCCTCTCTGTCTCTCTCTCTCTCTCGGGGGGGGGGGGGGGGGGTGTCCAGGTTCATTAACTCTAGCCCCTCCCCTCCGCCCGTCTGTTGCTTCAAGCTGCAGCCTGGAGATGTCTGTCTGCCTGAATCCATCCAGCCAGGGCTAATAGGACCTGACACACACACACACCCTGTCTCTCTCTCTCCCTGCCGCTGGGGGGGGTGAAATGAGCTGTCTACTGGCCTTGATAGGAGGCCACAGGCTGCTAGGATCACTCCCCAGTCTGACACCTCTCCATACATTACCCCCAGACCCAGTCATATACCCCAGTCTGACACCTCTTCATACATTACCCCCAGACCCAGTCATATACCCCAGTCTGACACCTCTCCATACATTACCCCCAGACCCAGTGCTATACCCCAGTCTGACACCTCTCCATACATTACCCCCAGACCCAGTTCTATACTCCAGTCTGACACCTCTCCATACATTACCCCCAGACCCAGTTCTATACCCCAGTCTGACACCTCTCCATACATTACCCCCAGACCCAGTCATATACCCCAGTCTGGCACCTCTCCATACATTACCCCCAGACACAGTCATATACCCCAGTCTGGCACCTCTCCATACATTACCCCCAGACCCAGTTCTATACCCCAGTCTGACACCTCTCCATACATTACCCCCAGACCCAGTTATATACCCCAGTCTGACACCTCTCCATACATTACCCCCAGATCCAGTTCTATACCCCAGTCTGACACCTCTCCATTCATTACCACCAGACCCAGTTCTATACCCCAGTCTGACACCTCTCCATACATTACCCCCAGACCCAGTTCTATACCCCAGTCTGACACCTCTCCATACATTACCCCCAGACCCAGTCATATACCCCAGTCTGACACCTCTCCATACATTACCCCCAGACCCAGTTCTATACCCCAGTCTGACACCTCTCCATACATTACCCCCAGACCCAGTTCTATACCCCAGTCTGACACCTCTCCATTCATTACCCCCAGACCCAGTCATATACCCCAGTCTGACACCTCTCCATACATTATCCCCAGACCCAGTCATATACCCCAGTCTGGCACCTCTCCATACATTACCCCCAGACCCAGTTCTATACCCCAGTCTGGCACCTCTCCATACATTACCACCAGACCCAGTTCTATACCCTAGTCTGACACCTCTTCATACATTACCCCCAGACCCAGTCATATACCCCAGTCTGACACCTCTCCATACATTACCACCAGACCCAGTTCTATACCCTAGTCTGACACCTCTCCATACATTACCCCCAGACCCAGTCATATACCCCAGTCTGACACCTCTTCATACATTACCCCCAGACCCAGTCATATACCCCAGTCTGACACCTCTCCATACATTACCCCCAGACCCAGTGCTATACCCCAGTCTGACACCTCTCCATACATTACCCCCCAGACCCAGTTCTATACTCCAGTCTGACACCTCTCCATACATTACCCCCAGACCCAGTTCTATACTCCAGTCTGACACCTCTCCATACATTACCCCCAGACCCAGTTCTATACCCCAGTCTGACACCTCTCCATACATTACCCCCAGACCCAGTCATATACCCCAGTCTGGCACCTCTCCATACATTACCCCCAGCTAGAGAGTACATTGGAAGCCGTTCTGGGTTGTATGGAAGGGGGTGGTTGGTGATGGTATTTATTATGGGATGGAGTTATCAGATTCCAGGAGGAGTAGAGCACATGTGGTTTGATATAAGACATGGCTCAGTAAAAGACTGTGGCTCCTGAAATAGCCTGGGTCTGCTGTCAACCAGCATCAGCACACTTCTTTACAACGTGGCTTTGGTTCACGTTGATATTTCAACCATTTGTTTCCTCTATGGAAAACTAAACACAAGTCAAGAGGAAATGTCTGTGTTTTCCAAATGTCCGTATAAGGACACACGAGGCTTGGTTTCCTTGGTTTCAGTGATTAGTACGTGTGGGACTGTAGATATCTGAAGTCAGACCAGAGCTGTTGACCCTGAGACTAACAGTGTCTTTAGTCAGGTTGTTGTGTAAAGGTCAGTCTGGAGAGGTCAGTGTTTGGAAATTAGATCATGTTTTGTGTTGTTGTGGACACTGTTTCCTCCCTGTTGCTCTCTCTCCATCGCTCTCCCTCCCACCCTCTCTCCCTCCCTCCCTCCCTCCCTCCCTCCCTCCCTCCCTCCCTCCCTCCCTCCCTCCCTCCCTCCCTCCCTCCCTCCCTCCCTCCCTCCCAGCCCTCCCTCCCTCCCTCCCTCCCTCCCTCCCAGCCCTCCCTCCCTCCCTCCCTCCCTCCCTCCCTCCCTCCCTCCCAGCCCTCCCAGCCCTCCCTCCCTCCCTCCCAGCCCTCCCCCCTCCCTCCCTCCCTCCCAGCCCTCCCTCCCCCCTCCCTCCCTCCCTCTCCCCCTCCCTCCCAGCCCTCCCTCCCCCCCTCCCTCCCTCCCTCCCCGGACTCCCCGGTTTGTTTTTTTAGCTTAGGATGTAGGGAATAAATTGTCCGTGCCTCCTGCAGGAAACTAACAATGGAAAACGGTGACCTCTGGCCCAGAGTTCAGACTGGCTGACCAGACTCTGCTAACAATTACTGTTGTTTCAATAGGAGGAGGGAGATTGAGGTGGTGCTGCAGATCTGGATTCAAATAATGTTCACAATCTTTCAAAAATATTCAGCGTTTGCTTTAGACTGCCTGGAGTGTTATTTTATTTAATTTGATTTATTTAACCTTTTATTTAACTAGTCAAGTCAGTTAAGAAAAAATTCTTATTTACAATGACGGCCTAATCCGGGCCCAAACCCCGGACGACGCTGGGCCAATTGTGCGCCGCCCTATGGGACTCCCGATCACGGCCGATTGTGATACAGCCCGGGATCGAACCAGGGTGTCTGTAGTGATACCTCTAGCACTGAGATGCAGTGCCTTAGACCGCTGCGCCACTCGGGAGACCAAAAGGTGGGCATGGTTTGCACTTTTGGGAGATTTCTATTAGTTACGTTGCAGCAGTCAAGCTTAACCAAGCACAGCTAAAGTATTTAAAATGATTTGAAGTAGGCCAGGGGGTTTAAACCCAGGTCTGATGCTGTGGTGGAGGAATGCAGGACACAGCAGCTCAGAGTCTCTGGAGGGGGAGGGAGGTAGGAGGGAGGGGGAGGGAGGGATGTCTGTGTTGTTATAACAGAGCATCTTGCCATGTGGCTGGCTGGGGCTGGAACAGGGGAGTAAACACACACACACACACACACACACACACACACACACACACACACAGTGGGCTGAACAGGG
>NC_138295.1:92200000-92300000 GCF_965601325.2 Salmo salar
GAGGGCTGGTGTAGGGCTGTAGAGGGCTGGTGTAGGGCTGTAGAGGGCTGGTGTAGGGCTGTAGAGGGCTGTAGAGGGCTGGTGTAGGGCTGTAGAGGGCTGGTGTAGGGCTGTAGAGGACTGGTGTAGGGCTGTAGAGGACTGCTGTAGAGGGCTGGTGTAGGGCTGTAGAGGGCTGGTGTAGGGCTGTAGAGGGCTGGTGTAGAGCTGTAGAGGGCTGGTGGAGGGCTGTAGAGGGCTGGTGTAGGGCTGTAGAGAGCTGTAGAGGGCTGGTGGAGGGCTGGTGGAGGGCTGTAGAGGGCTGGTGGAGGGCTGTAGAGGGCTGGTGGAGGGCTGTAGAGGGCTGTAGAGGGCTGGTGGAGGGCTGTAGAGGGATGTAGAGGGCTGTATGGGACTGGTGTAGGGCTGTAGAGGGCTGGTGTAGGGCTGTAGAGGGCTGGTGTAGGGCTGTAAAGGGCTGTAGAGGGCTGGCGTAGGGCTGTAGAGGGCTGGCGTAGGGCTGTAGAGGGCTGGTGGAGGGCTGTAGAGGGCTGGTGTAGGGCTGTAGAGGGCTGGTGTAGGGCTGTAGAGGGCTGGTGTTGGGCTGTAGAGGGCTGGTGTAGGGCTGTAGAGGGCTGGTGTAGGGCTGTAGAGGGCTGGTGTAGGGCTGTAGAGGGCTGGTGGAGGGCTGGTAGAGGGCTGGTGTAGGGCTGTAGAGGGCTGTAGAGGGCTGGTGTAGGGCTGTAGAGGGCTGGTGGAGGGCTGTAGAGGGCTGTTGGAGGGCTGTAGAGGGCTGGTGGAGGGCTGTAGAGGGCTGGTGTTGGGCTGTAGAGGGCTGGTGGAGGGCTGTAGAGGGCTGGTGTTGGGCTGTAGAGGGCTGTAGAGGGCTGGTGTAGGGCTGTAGAGGGCTGTAGAGGGCTGGTGTAGGGCTGTAGAGGGCTGGTGTAGGGCTGTAGAGGGCTGTAGAGGGCTGGTGTAGGGCTGTAGAGGGCTGTAGAGGGCTGGTGTAGGGCTGTAGAGGGCTGGTGGAGGGCTATAGAGGGCTGGTGGAGGGCTGTAGAGGGCTGGTGGAGGGCTGTAGAGGGCTGGTGTTGGGCTGTAGAGGGCTGGTGGAGGGCTGGTGGAGGGCTGGTGGAGGGCTGGTGTAGGGCTGTAGAGGGCTGTAGAGGGCTGTAGAGGGCTGTAGAGGGCTGGTGGAGGGCTGTAGAGGACTGGTGGAGGGCTGTAGGGGGCTGTAGAGGGCTGTAGAGGGCTGTAGAGGGCTGGTGGAGGAGAGAGAGTGAGAGACTCCCCCTGCAGTCTGTCCTTACAATATCTTCCAAGTGTGTATCACCTGTGTGTGTTGATACATGTGTGTTGTGGTTGTAAATATCCAGTTGACAAGCACCTCCCTGTGTGTCAGCATCTGTATCACTCAGACAGACAGGCTCCTCCAGACAGACAGGCTCCTCCAGACAGACAGACAGACAGACAGACAGACAGACAGACAGACAGACAGACAGACAGACAGACAGACAGACAGACAGACAGACAGACAGGCTCCTCCAGACAGACAGACTCCTCCAGACAGACAGACAGACAGACAGACAGACAGACAGACAGACAGACAGACAGACAGACAGACAGACAGACAGACAGACAGACAGACAGACAGACAGGCTCCTCCAGTGCTACCGTGTTATGATCTCATGACTGTCACCACTGTTCAGGTGGCCTCTCCCAGCTCCTCCCCTCTCTACATCTCTTTCCCCCCAGCTCCTCCCCTTACATCTCTTTCCCCCCAGCTCCTCCCCTCTCTACATCTCTTTCCCCCCAGCTCCTCCCCTCTCTACATCTCTTTCCTCCCAGCTCCTCCCCTCTCTACATCTCTTTCCCCCCAGCTCCTCTCCTCTCTACATCTCTTTCCCCCCAGCTCCTCTCCTCTCTACATCTCTTTCCCCCCAGCTCCTCTCCTCTCTACATCTTTCCCCCCAGCTCCTCCCCATCTCTTTCCCCCCAGCTCCTCCCCTCTCTACATCTCTTTCCCCCCAGCTCCTCCCCTCTCTACATCTCTTTCCCCCCAGCTCCTCCCCTCTCTACATCTCTTTCCCCCCAGCTCCTCCCCTCTCTACATCTCTTTCCCCCCAGCTCCTCCCCTCTCTACATCTCTTTCCCCCCAGCTCCTCCCCTCTCTACATCTCTTTCCCCCCAGCTCCTCCCCTCTCTACATCTCTTTCCCCCCAGCTCCTCTCCTCTCTACATCTCTTTCCCCCCAGCTCCTCTCCTCTCTACATCTCTTTCCCCCCAACTCCTCTCCTCTCTACATCTCTTTCCCCCCAGCTCCTCTCCTCTCTACATCTCTTTCCCCCCAACTCCTCTCCTCTCTACATCTCTTTCCCCCCAGCTCCTCTCCTCTCTACATCTCTTTCCCCCCAGCTCCTCTCCTCTCTACATCTCTTTCCCCCCAGCTCCTCCCCTCTCTACATCTCTTTCCCCCCAGCTCCTCCCCTCTCTACATCTCTTTCCCCCCAGCTCCTCTCCTCTCTACATCTCTTTCCCCCCAGCTCCTCTCCTCTCTACATCTCTTTCCCCCCAGCTCCTCTCCTCTCTACATCTCTTTCCCCCCAGCTCCTCTCCTCTCTACATCTCTTTCCCCCCAGCTCCTCCCCTCTCTACATCTCTTTCCCCCCAGCTCCTCTCCTCTCTACATCTCTTTCCCCCCAGCTCCTCCCCTCTCTACATCTCTTTCCCCCCAGCTCCTCCCCTCTCTACATCTTTCCCCCCAGCTCCTCCCCATCTCTTTCCCCCCAGCTCCTCCCCATCTCTTTCCCCCCAGCTCCTCTCCTCTCTACATCTCTTTCCCCCCAGCTCCTCTCCTCTCTACATCTCTTTCCCCCCAGCTCCTCTCCTCTCTACATCTCTTTCCCCCCAGCTCCTCTCCTCTCTACATCTCTTTCCCCCCAGCTCCTCCCCTCTCTACATCTCTTTCCCCCCAGCTCCTCCCCTCTCTACATCTTTCCCCCCAACTCCTCTCCTCTCTACATCTCTTTCCCCCCAGCTCCTCCCCTCTCTACATCTTTCCCCCCAACTCCTCTCCTCTCTACATCTCTTTCCCCCCAGCTCCTCTCCTCTCTACATCTCTTTCCCCCCAGCTCCTCTCCTCTCTACATCTCTTTCCCCCCAGCTCCTCTCCTCTCTACATCTCTTTCCCCCCAGCTCCTCTCCTCTCTACATCTCTTTCCCCCCAGCTCCTCTCCTCTCTACATCTCTTTCCCCCCAGCTCCTCTCCTCTCTACATCTCTTTCCCCCCAACTCCTCTCCTCTCTACATCTCTTTCCCCCCAGCTCCTCTCCTCTCTACATCTCTTTCCCCCCAGCTCCTCTCCTCTCTACATCTCTTTCCCCCCAGCTCCTCCCCTCTCTACATCTCTTTCCCCCCAGCTCCTCCCCTCTCTACATCTCTTTCCCCCCAGCTCCTCTCCTCTCTACATCTCTTTCCCCCCAGCTCCTCTCCTCTCTACATCTCTTTCCCCCCAGCTCCTCTCCTCTCTACATCTCTTTCCCCCCAGCTCCTCCCCTCTCTACATCTCTTTCCCCCCAGCTCCTCTCCTCTCTACATCTCTTTCCCCCCAGCTCCTCTCCTCTCTACTTTGTAGTCGGTGACTTAGCGTGTGAATGAAAGTGTTGAAGAAACATCAGAGAAGCCAGTGTGTGAATCAGCAGGTTGTGACTGTATCAAAGCCCTGGTATGACTCACTAACTACACTGAGGATCCCCTCACACAGCACAGGGCTTTCTCTGTCTGGCTTCACCCCGTGTCACATCAATCACTGGAATCCTTGGCCCCTGCGACCTTGTGTCTATCTGTGTTTTGTGTGTGTGTGTGTGTGTGTTTGTGTGAAATCTCTACATTTACATGTAGGACCAGGACACTAACAGCAGTAGACCAGGACACTAACGACAGTAGACCAGGACACTAACGACAGTAGACCAGGACACTAACGACAGTAGACCAGGACACTAACGACAGTAGACCAGGACACTAACGACAGTAGACCAGGACACTAACGACAGTAGACCAGGACACTAACGACAGTAGACCAGGACACTAACGACAGTAGACCAGGACACTAACGACAGTAGACCAGGACACTAACAACAGTAGACCAGGACACTAACGACAGTAGACCAGGACACTAACAACAGTAGACCAGAACACTAACAACAGTAGACCAGGACACTAACGACAGTAGACCAGGACACTAACAACAGTAGACCAGGACACTAACAACAGTAGACCAGGACACTAACGACAGTAGACCAGGACACTAACGACAGTAGACCAGGACACTAACGACAGTAGACCAGGACACTAACGACAGTAGACCAGGACACTAACGACAGTAGACCAGGACACTAACGACAGTAGACCAGGACACTAACGACAGTAGACCAGGACACTAACGACAGTAGACCAGGACACTAACGACAGTAGACCAGGACACTAACGACAGTAGACCAGGACACTAACGACAGTAGACCAGGACACTAACAGCAGTAGACCACTGTGCCCTTATTCACCAATCAAAAACCAGCTGTGCCTTTAGCCACCAATTACAAGCCAGGAGAGGGAGCGAGTCAGCGGTTGGCTGCTAGAGTGATTATGCAAAGGTTCATGTTCTGTTTTCTCTCTCTCTCCTCTCTCTCTCTCCCCTCCTTTCTATCTCCTTCCTCCCCTCTCTCTCTCCCCCCTCTCTCTCCCTCCTTTCTATCTCCCTTCCTCCCCTCTCTCTCTCCCTCTCTCTCTCCCCCTCTCTCTCCCCTCCTTATATCTCCCTTCCTCCCCTCTCTCTCTCCTCTCTCTCTCTCTCCCTCCTTTATATCTCCCTTCCTCCCCTCTCTCTCTCCCCTCTCTCTCTCCCCTCCTTTCTATCTCCCTTCCTCCCCTCTCTCTCTCCCCTCTCTCTCTCCCCTCCTTTCTATCTCCCTTCCTCCCCTCTCTCTCTCCCCTCCTTTCTATCTCCCTTCCTCCCCTCTCTCTCCCCCCTCTCTCTCCCCTCCTTTATATCTCCCTTCCTCCCCTCTCTCTCTCCCCTCTCTCTCTCCCCCCTCTCTCTCCCCTCCTTTCTATCTCCCTTCCTCCCCTCTCTCTCTCCCCTCTCTCTCTCCCCCTCTCTCTCCCCTCCTTTATATCTCCCTTCCTCCCCTCTCTCTCTCCCCTCTCTCTCTCCCCTCCTTTCTATCTCCCTTCCTCCCCTCTCTCTCTCCTCTCTCTCTCTCCCCTCCTTTCTATCTCCCTTCCTCCCCTCTCTCTCTCCTCTCTCTCTCTCCCCTCCTTTATATCTCCCTTCCTCCCCTCTCTCTCTCCCCTCTCTCTCTCCCCTCCTTTCTATCTCCCTTCCTCCCCTCTCTCTCTCCTCTCTCTCTCTCCCCTCCTTTCTCTCTCCCTTCCTCCCCTCTCTCTCTCCTCTCTCTCTCTCCCCTCCTTTCTATCTCCCTTCCTCCCCTCTCTCTCTCCCCCCTCTCTCTCCCCTCCTTTATATCTCCCTTCCTCCCCTCTCTCTCTCCCCTCTCTCTCTCCCCTCCTTTATATCTCCCTTCCTCCCCTCTCTCTCTCCTCTCTCTCTCTCCCCTCCTTTCTATCTCCCTTCCTCCCCTCTCTCTCTCCCCCCTCTCTCTCCCCTCCTTTATATCTCCCTTCCTCCCCTCTCTCTCTCCCCTCTCTCGATCTCTCCTCTTTCGCTCTCCCTTTCCTTCTCTCTCTCTCTCCCTATCTCTCCTTTTCCCCTCTCTCTCTCTCTCTCTATATCTCTCTCTTCCTCCTCTCTCTCTCCCTCCCTCTCTTGTCCTTGTTGACTCCTATAACATTGAGTCAATCACACTGGTAAAAGTGAGGCTCTGAAAGGAGTCCAGACCAGTCAAGTGCCAGACCAGTGCTCTATGTGAGGTTTAGTAATAAGGGGAAGAGACTGTTTCAGGATGCTCTATGTGAGGTTTAGTAATAAGGGGAAGAGACTGTTTCAGGATGTGAGGTTTAGTAATAAGGGGAAGAGACTGTTTCAGGATGTGAGGTTTAGTAATAAGGGGAAGAGACTGTTTCAGGATGCTCTATGTGAGGTTTAGTAATAAGGGGAAGAGACTGTTTCAGGATGTAAGGTTTAGTAATAAGGTGAAGAGACTGTTTCAGGATGTAAGGTTTAGTAATAAGGGGAAGAGACTGTTTCAGGATGTAAGGTTTAGTAATAAGGGGAAGAGACTGTTTCAGGATGCTCTATGTGAGGTTTAGTAATAAGGTGAAGAGACTGATTCAGGATGTAAGGTTTAGTAATAAGGGGAAGAGACTGTTTCAGGATGTAAGGTTTAGTAATAAGGGGAAGAGACTGTTTCAGGATGCTCTATGTGAGGTTTAGTAATAAGGTGAAGAGACTGTTTCAGGATGTGAGGTTTAGTAATAAGGGAAGGACTGTTTCAGGATGTAGGTTTAGTAATAAGGGGAAGAGACTGTTTCAGGATGCTCTATGTGAGGTTTAGTAATAAGGGGAAGAGACTGTTTCAGGATGTGAGGTTTAGTAATAAGGGGAAGGGACTGTTTCAGGATGCTCTATGTGAGGTTTAGTAATAAGGGGAAGAGACTGTTTCAGGATGTAAGGTTTAGTAATAAGGTGAAGAGACTGTTTCAGGATGTAAGGTTTAGTAATAAGGGGAAGAGACTGTTTCAGGATGTAAGGTTTAGTAATAAGGGGAAGAGACTGTTTCAGGATGCTCTATGTGAGGTTTAGTAATAAGGTGAAGAGACTGTTTCAGGATGTAAGGTTTAGTAATAAGGGGAAGAGACTGTTTCAGGATGTAAGGTTTAGTAATAAGGGGAAGAGACTGTTTCAGGATGCTCTATGTGAGGTTTAGTAATAAGGTGAAGAGACTGTTTCAGGATGTGAGGTTTAGTAATAAGGGGAAGAGACTGTTTCAGGATGTGAGGTTTAGTAATAAGGGGAAGAGACTGTTTCAGGATGTAAGGTTTAGTAATAAGGGGAAGAGACTGTTTCAGGATGCTCTATGTGAGGTTTAGTAATAAGGTGAAGAGACTGTTTCAGGATGTAAGGTTTAGTAATAAGGGGAAGAGACTGTTTCAGGATGTAAGGTTTAGTAATAAGGGGAAGAGACTGTTTCAGGATGCTCTATGTGAGGTTTAGTAATAAGGTGAAGAGACTGTTTCAGGATGTAAGGTTTAGTAATAAGGGGAAGAGACTGTTTCAGGATGCTCTATGTGAGGTTTAGTAATAAGGTGAAGAGACTGTTTCAGGATGTAAGGTTTAGTAATAAGGTGAAGAGACTGTTTCAGGATGCTCTATGTGAGGTTTAGTAATAAGGTGAAGAGACTGTTTCAGGATGTAAGGTTTAGTAATAAGGGGAAGAGACTGTTTCAGGATGTGAGGTTTAGTAATAAGGGGAAGAGACTGTTTCAGGATGCTCTATGTGAGGTTTAGTAATAAGGTGAAGAGACTGTTTCAGGATGTGAGGTTTAGTAATAAGGTGAAGAGACTGTTTCAGGATGTGAGGTTTAGTAATAAGGGGAAGAGACTGTTTCAGGATGTGAGGTTTAGTAATAAGGTGAAGAGACTGTTTCAGGATGTAAGGTTTAGTAATAAGGGGAAGAGACTGTTTCAGGATGCTCTATGTGAGGTTTAGTAATAAGGTGAAGAGACTGTTTCAGGATGTAAGGTTTAGTAATAAGGGGAAGAGACTGTTTCAGGATGCTCTATGTGAGGTTTAGTAATAAGGTGAAGAGACTGTTTCAGGATGCTCTATGTGAGGTTTAGTAATAAGGGGAAGAGACTGTTTCAGGATGCTCTATGTGAGGTTTAGTAATAAGGTGAAGAGACTGTTTCAGGATGTGAGGTTTAGTAATAAGGGGAAGAGACTGTTTCAGGATGTGAGGTTTAGTAATAAGGTGAAGAGACTGTTTCAGGATGCTCTATGTGAGGTTTAGTAATAAGGTGAAGAGACTGTTTCAGGATGTAAGGTTTAGTAATAAGGGGAAGAGACTGTTTCAGGATGTGAGGTTTAGTAATAAGGTGAAGAGACTGTTTCAGGATGTAAGGTTTAGTAATAAGGGGAAGAGACTGTTTCAGGATGTAAGGTTTAGTAATAAGGTGAAGAGACTGTTTCAGGATGCTCTATGTGAGGTTTAGTAATAAGGGGAAGAGACTGTTTCAGGATGTGAGGTTTAGTAATAAGGGGAAGAGACTGTTTCAGGATGTGAGGTTTAGTAATAAGGGGAAGAGACTGTTTCAGGATGCTCTATGTGAGGTTTAGTAATAAGGGGAAGAGACTGTTTCAGGATGTAAGGTTTAGTAATAAGGTGAAGAGACTGTTTCAGGATGTGAGGTTTAGTAATAAGGGGAAGAGACTGTTTCAGGATGCTCTATGTGAGGTTTAGTAATAAGGTGAAGGGACTGTTTCAGGATGTGAGGTTTAGTAATAAGGGGAAGAGACTGTTTCAGGATGTGAGGTTTAGTAATAAGGTGAAGAGACTGTTTCAGGATGTAAGGTTTAGTAATAAGGGGAAGAGACTGTTTCAGGATGCTCTATGTGAGGTTTAGTAATAAGGTGAAGAGACTGTTTCAGGATGTAAGGTTTAGTAATAAGGTGAAGAGACTGTTTCAGGATGCTCTATGTGAGGTTTAGTAATAAGGTGAAGAGACTGTTTCAGGATGTAAGGTTTAGTAATAAGGTGAAGAGACTGTTTCAGGATGCTCTATGTGAGGTTTAGTAATAAGGGGAAGAGACTGTTTCAGGATGTAAGGTTTAGTAATAAGGGGAAGAGACTGTTTCAGGATGTAAGGTTTAGTAATAAGGTGAAGAGACTGTTTCAGGATGTAAGGTTTAGTAATAAGGTGAAGAGACTGTTTCAGGATGCTCTATGTGAGGTTTAGTAATAAGGGGAAGAGACTGTTTCAGGATGTAAGGTTTAGTAATAAGGGGAAGAGACTGTTTCAGGATGTAAGGTTTAGTAATAAGGGGAAGAGACTGTTTCAGGATGCTCTATGTGAGGTTTAGTAATAAGGGGAAGAGACTGTTTCAGGATGTAAGGTTTAGTAATAAGGGGAAGAGACTGTTTCAGGATGCTCTATGTGAGGTTTAGTAATAAGGGGAAGAGACTGTTTCAGGATGTGAGGTTTAGTAATAAGGGGAAGAGACTGTTTCAGGATGCTCTATGTGAGGTTTAGTAATAAGGGGAAGAGACTGTTTCAGGATGCTCTATGTGAGGTTTAGTAATAAGGTGAAGAGACTGTTTCAGGATGTAAGGTTTAGTAATAAGGTGAAGAGACTGTTTCAGGATGTGAGGTTTAGTAATAAGGGGAAGAGACTGTTTCAGGATGTAAGGTTTAGTAATAAGGGGAAGAGACTGTTTCAGGATGTGAGGTTTAGTAATAAGGGGAAGAGACTGTTTCAGGATGCTCTATGTGAGGTTTAGTAATAAGGTGAAGAGACTGTTTCAGGATGCTCTATGTGAGGTTTAGTAATAAGGTGAAGAGACTGTTTCAGGATGCTCTATGTGAGATTTAGTAATAAGGGGAAGAGACTGTTTCAGGATGCTCTATGTGAGGTTTAGTAATAAGGGGAAGGGACTGTTTCAGGATGTAAGGTTTAGTAATAAGGGGAAGAGACTGTTTCAGGATGTGAGGTTTAGTAATAAGGGGAAGAGACTGTTTCAGGATGTAAGGTTTAGTAATAAGGGGAAGAGACTGTTTCAGGATGCTCTATGTAAGGTTTAGTAATAAGGGGAAGAGACTGTTTCAGGATGTAAGGTTTAGTAATAAGGGGAAGAGACTGTTTCAGGATGTAAGGTTTAGTAATAAGGGGAAGAGACTGTTTCAGGATGTGAGGTTTAGTAATAAGGGGAAGGGACTGTTTCAGGATGCTCTATGTGAGGTTTAGTAATAAGGTGAAGAGACTGTTTCAGGATGCTCTATGTGAGGTTTAGTAATAAGGGGAAGAGACTGTTTCAGGATGTGAGGTTTAGTAATAAGGGGAAGAGACTGTTTCAGGATTCTCTATGTAAGGTTTAGTAATAAGGGGAAGAGACTGTTTCAGGATGTAAGGTTTAGTAATAAGGGGAAGAGACTGTTTCAGGATGCTCTATGTGAGGTTTAGTAATAAGGGGAAGAGACTGTTTCAGGATGTAAGGTTTAGTAATAAGGTGAAGAGACTGTTTCAGGATGTGAGGTTTAGTAATAAGGTGAAGAGACTGTTTCAGGATGTAAGGTTTAGTAATAAGGGGAAGAGACTGTTTCAGGATGCTCTATGTGAGGTTTAGTAATAAGGGGAAGAGACTGTTTCAGGATGTAAGGTTTAGTAATAAGGGGAAGAGACTGTTTCAGGATGTGAGGTTTAGTAATAAGGTGAAGAGACTGTTTCAGGATGTAAGGTTTAGTAATAAGGTGAAGAGACTGTTTCAGGATGCTCTATGTGAGGTTTAGTAATAAGGGGAAGAGACTGTTTCAGGATGTAAGGTTTAGTAATAAGGGGAAGAGACTGTTTCAGGATGTAAGGTTTAGTAATAAGGGGAAGAGACTGTTTCAGGATGCTCTATGTGAGGTTTAGTAATAAGGGGAAGAGACTGTTTCAGGATGTAAGGTTTAGTAATAAGGGGAAGAGACTGTTTCAGGATGTGAGGTTTAGTAATAAGGGGAAGAGACTGTTTCAGGATGCTCTATGTGAGGTTTAGTAATAAGGTGAAGAGACTGTTTCAGGATGTAAGGTTTAGTAATAAGGGGAAGAGACTGTTTCAGGATGTGAGGTTTAGTAATAAGGGGAAGAGACTGTTTCAGGATGTGAGGTTTAGTAATAAGGGGAAGAGACTGTTTCAGGATGCTCTATGTGAGGTTTAGTAATAAGGTGAAGAGACTGTTTCAGGATGCTCTATGTGAGGTTTAGTAATAAGGGGAAGAGACTGTTTCAGGATGTGAGGTTTAGTAATAAGGGGAAGAGACTGTTTCTGGATGTGAGGTTTAGTAATAAGGTGAAGAGACTGTTTCAGGATGCTCTATGTGAGGTTTAGTAATAAGGTGAAGAGACTGTTTCAGGATGTAAGGTTTAGTAATAAGGGGAAGAGACTGTTTCAGGATGTGAGGTTTAGTAATAAGGGGAAGAGACTGTTTCAGGATGTGAGGTTTAGTAATAAGGGGAAGAGACTGTTTCAGGATGTGAGGTTTAGTAATAAGGGGAAGAGACTGTTTCAGGATGCTCTATGTGAGGTTTAGTAATAAGGGGAAGAGACTGTTTCAGGATGTAAGGTTTAGTAATAAGGTGAAGAGACTGTTTCAGGATGTAAGGTTTAGTAATAAGGGGAAGAGACTGTTTCAGGATGTAAGGTTTAGTAATAAGGGGAAGAGACTGTTTCAGGATGCTCTATGTGAGGTTTAGTAATAAGGTGAAGAGACTGATTCAGGATGTAAGGTTTAGTAATAAGGGGAAGAGACTGTTTCAGGATGTAAGGTTTAGTAATAAGGTGAAGGGACTGTTTCAGGATGTAAGGTTTAGTAATAAGGGGAAGAGACTGTTTCAGGATGTGAGGTTTAGTAATAAGGTGAAGAGACTGTTTCAGGATGTAAGGTTTAGTAATAAGGGGAAGAGACTGTTTCAGGATGCTCTATGTGAGGTTTAGTAATAAGGTGAAGAGACTGTTTCAGGATGTAAGGTTTAGTAATAAGGTGAAGAGACTGTTTCAGGATGCTCTATGTGAGGTTTAGTAATAAGGTGAAGAGACTGTTTCAGGATGTAAGGTTTAGTAATAAGGGGAAGAGACTGTTTCAGGATGTGAGGTTTAGTAATAAGGGGAAGAGACTGTTTCAGGATGTAAGGTTTAGTAATAAGGGGAAGAGACTGTTTCAGGATGTGAGGTTTAGTAATAAGGGGAAGAGACTGTTTCAGGATGTAAGGTTTAGTAATAAGGGGAAGAGACTGTTTCAGGATGTAAGGTTTAGTAATAAGGGGAAGGGACTGTTTCAGGATGTGAGGTTTAGTAATAAGGTGAAGAGACTGTTTCAGGATGCTCTATGTGAGGTTTAGTAATAAGGGGAAGAGACTGTTTCAGGATGTAAGGTTTAGTAATAAGGGGAAGAGACTGTTTCAGGATGTAAGGTTTAGTAATAAGGGGAAGAGACTGTTTCAGGATGCTCTATGTGAGGTTTAGTAATAAGGGGAAGAGACTGTTTCAGGATGTAAGGTTTAGTAATAAGGGGAAGAGACTGTTTCAGGATGTAAGGTTTAGTAATAAGGGGAAGAGACTGTTTCAGGATGTAAGGTTTAGTAATAAGGGGAAGAGACTGTTTCAGGATGTGAGGTTTAGTAATAAGGGGAAGAGACTGTTTCAGGATGTGAGGTTTAGTAATAAGGGGAAGAGACTGTTTCAGGATGCTCTATGTGAGGTTTAGTAATAAGGGGAAGAGACTGTTTCAGGATGCTCTATGTGAGGTTTAGTAATAAGGGGAAGAGACTGTTTCAGGATGTAAGGTTCAGTAATAAGGGGAAGAGACTGTTTCAGGATGTGAGGTTTAGTAATAAGGGGAAGAGACTGTTTCAGGATGTAAGGTTTAGTAATAAGGTGAAGAGACTGTTTCAGGATGCTCTATGTGAGGTTTAGTAATAAGGGGAAGAGACTGTTTCAGGATGCTCTATGTGAGGTTTAGTAATAAGGGGAAGAGACTGTTTCAGGATGTAAGGTTTAGTAATAAGGGGAAGAGACTGTTTCAGGATGCTCTATGTGAGGTTTAGTAATAAGGGGAAGAGACTGTTTCAGGATGTGAGGTTTAGTAATAAGGTGAAGAGACTGTTTCAGGATGCTCTATGTGAGGTTTAGTAATAAGGGGAAGAGACTGTTTCAGGATGCTCTATGTGAGGTTTAGTAATAAGGTGAAGAGACTGTTTCAGGATGTAAGGTTTAGTAATAAGGGGAAGAGACTGTTTCAGGATGCTCTATGTAAGGTTTAGTAATAAGGGGAAGAGACTGTTTCAGGATGTAAGGTTTAGTAATAAGGGGAAGAGACTGTTTCAGGATGTGAGGTTTAGTAATAAGGTGAAGAGACTGTTTCAGGATGTAAGGTTTAGTAATAAGGTGAAGAGACTGTTTCAGGATGCTCTATGTGAGGTTTAGTAATAAGGGGAAGAGACTGTTTCAGGATGTAAGGTTTAGTAATAAGGGGAAGAGACTGTTTCAGGATGCTCTATGTGAGGTTTAGTAATAAGGGGAAGAGACTGTTTCAGGATGTAAGGTTTAGTAATAAGGGGAAGAGACTGTTTCAGGATGTAAGGTTTAGTAATAAGGGGAGGAGACTGTTTCAGGATGTAAGGTTTAGTAATAAGGTGAAGAGACTGTTTCAGGATGCTCTATGTGAGGTTTAGTAATAAGGGGAAGAGACTGTTTCAGGATGCTCTATGTGAGGTTTAGTAATAAGGTGAAGAGACTGTTTCAGGATGCTCTATGTGAGGTTTAGTAATAAGGGGAAGAGACTGTTTCAGGATGCTCTATGTGAGGTTTAGTAATAAGGGGAAGAGACTGTTTCAGGATGTAAGGTTTAGTAATAAGGGGAAGAGACTGTTTCAGGATGTAAGGTTTAGTAATAAGGGGAAGAGACTGTTTCAGGATGTAAGGTTTAGTAATAAGGGGAAGAGACTGTTTCAGGATGCTCTATGTGAGGTTTAGTAATAAGGTGAAGAGACTGTTTCAGGATGTGAGGTTTAGTAATAAGGGGAAGAGACTGTTTCAGGATGTGAGGTTTAGTAATAAGGGGAAGAGACTGTTTCAGGATGCTCTATGTGAGGTTTAGTAATAAGGTGAAGAGACTGTTTCAGGATGCTCTATGTGAGGTTTAGTAATAAGGGGAAGAGACTGTTTCAGGATGTGAGGTTTAGTAATAAGGGGAAGAGACTGTTTCTGGATGTGAGGTTTAGTAATAAGGTGAAGAGACTGTTTCAGGATGCTCTATGTGAGGTTTAGTAATAAGGTGAAGAGACTGTTTCAGGATGTAAGGTTTAGTAATAAGGGGAAGAGACTGTTTCAGGATGTGAGGTTTAGTAATAAGGGGAAGAGACTGTTTCAGGATGTGAGGTTTAGTAATAAGGGGAAGAGACTGTTTCAGGATGTGAGGTTTAGTAATAAGGGGAAGAGACTGTTTCAGGATGCTCTATGTGAGGTTTAGTAATAAGGGGAAGAGACTGTTTCAGGATGTAAGGTTTAGTAATAAGGTGAAGAGACTGTTTCAGGATGTAAGGTTTAGTAATAAGGGGAAGAGACTGTTTCAGGATGTAAGGTTTAGTAATAAGGGGAAGAGACTGTTTCAGGATGCTCTATGTGAGGTTTAGTAATAAGGTGAAGAGACTGATTCAGGATGTAAGGTTTAGTAATAAGGGGAAGAGACTGTTTCAGGATGTAAGGTTTAGTAATAAGGTGAAGAGACTGTTTCAGGATGTAAGGTTTAGTAATAAGGGGAAGAGACTGTTTCAGGATGCTCTATGTGAGGTTTAGTAATAAGGGGAAGAGACTGTTTCAGGATGTGAGGTTTAGTAATAAGGGGAAGAGACTGTTTCAGGATGTGAGGTTTAGTAATAAGGGGAAGAGACTGTTTCAGGATGCTCTATGTGAGGTTTAGTAATAAGGGGAAGAGACTGTTTCAGGATGTAAGGTTTAGTAATAAGGTGAAGAGACTGTTTCAGGATGTAAGGTTTAGTAATAAGGGGAAGAGACTGTTTCAGGATGTAAGGTTTAGTAATAAGGGGAAGAGACTGTTTCAGGATGCTCTATGTGAGGTTTAGTAATAAGGTGAAGAGACTGTTTCAGGATGTAAGGTTTAGTAATAAGGGGAAGAGACTGTTTCAGGATGTAAGGTTTAGTAATAAGGGGAAGAGACTGTTTCAGGATGCTCTATGTGAGGTTTAGTAATAAGGTGAAGAGACTGTTTCAGGATGTAAGGTTTAGTAATAAGGTGAAGAGACTGTTTCAGGATGCTCTATGTGAGGTTTAGTAATAAGGTGAAGAGACTGTTTCAGGATGTAAGGTTTAGTAATAAGGTGAAGAGACTGTTTCAGGATGCTCTATGTGAGGTTTAGTAATAAGGGGAAGAGACTGTTTCAGGATGTAAGGTTTAGTAATAAGGGGAAGAGACTGTTTCAGGATGTAAGGTTTAGTAATAAGGTGAAGAGACTGTTTCAGGATGTAAGGTTTAGTAATAAGGTGAAGAGACTGTTTCAGGATGCTCTATGTGAGGTTTAGTAATAAGGGGAAGAGACTGTTTCAGGATGTAAGGTTTAGTAATAAGGGGAAGAGACTGTTTCAGGATGTAAGGTTTAGTAATAAGGGGAAGAGACTGTTTCAGGATGCTCTATGTGAGGTTTAGTAATAAGGGGAAGAGACTGTTTCAGGATGTAAGGTTTAGTAATAAGGGGAAGAGACTGTTTCAGGATGCTCTATGTGAGGTTTAGTAATAAGGGGAAGAGACTGTTTCAGGATGTGAGGTTTAGTAATAAGGGGAAGAGACTGTTTCAGGATGCTCTATGTGAGGTTTAGTAATAAGGGGAAGAGACTGTTTCAGGATGCTCTATGTGAGGTTTAGTAATAAGGTGAAGAGACTGTTTCAGGATGTAAGGTTTAGTAATAAGGTGAAGAGACTGTTTCAGGATGTGAGGTTTAGTAATAAGGGGAAGAGACTGTTTCAGGATGTAAGGTTTAGTAATAAGGGGAAGAGACTGTTTCAGGATGTGAGGTTTAGTAATAAGGGGAAGAGACTGTTTCAGGATGCTCTATGTGAGGTTTAGTAATAAGGTGAAGAGACTGTTTCAGGATGCTCTATGTGAGGTTTAGTAATAAGGTGAAGAGACTGTTTCAGGATGCTCTATGTGAGATTTAGTAATAAGGGGAAGAGACTGTTTCAGGATGCTCTATGTGAGGTTTAGTAATAAGGGGAAGGGACTGTTTCAGGATGTAAGGTTTAGTAATAAGGGGAAGAGACTGTTTCAGGATGTGAGGTTTAGTAATAAGGGGAAGAGACTGTTTCAGGATGTAAGGTTTAGTAATAAGGGGAAGAGACTGTTTCAGGATGCTCTATGTAAGGTTTAGTAATAAGGGGAAGAGACTGTTTCAGGATGTAAGGTTTAGTAATAAGGGGAAGAGACTGTTTCAGGATGTAAGGTTTAGTAATAAGGGGAAGAGACTGTTTCAGGATGTGAGGTTTAGTAATAAGGGGAAGGGACTGTTTCAGGATGCTCTATGTGAGGTTTAGTAATAAGGTGAAGAGACTGTTTCAGGATGCTCTATGTGAGGTTTAGTAATAAGGGGAAGAGACTGTTTCAGGATGTGAGGTTTAGTAATAAGGGGAAGAGACTGTTTCAGGATTCTCTATGTAAGGTTTAGTAATAAGGGGAAGAGACTGTTTCAGGATGTAAGGTTTAGTAATAAGGGGAAGAGACTGTTTCAGGATGCTCTATGTGAGGTTTAGTAATAAGGGGAAGAGACTGTTTCAGGATGTAAGGTTTAGTAATAAGGTGAAGAGACTGTTTCAGGATGTGAGGTTTAGTAATAAGGGGAAGAGACTGTTTCAGGATGTAAGGTTTAGTAATAAGGTGAAGAGACTGTTTCAGGATGTAAGGTTTAGTAATAAGGGGAAGAGACTGTTTCAGGATGTGAGGTTTAGTAATAAGGTGAAGAGACTGTTTCAGGATGTAAGGTTTAGTAATAAGGTGAAGAGACTGTTTCAGGATGCTCTATGTGAGGTTTAGTAATAAGGGGAAGAGACTGTTTCAGGATGTAAGGTTTAGTAATAAGGGGAAGAGACTGTTTCAGGATGTAAGGTTTAGTAATAAGGGGAAGAGACTGTTTCAGGATGCTCTATGTGAGGTTTAGTAATAAGGGGAAGAGACTGTTTCAGGATGTAAGGTTTAGTAATAAGGGGAAGAGACTGTTTCAGGATGTGAGGTTTAGTAATAAGGGGAAGAGACTGTTTCAGGATGCTCTATGTGAGGTTTAGTAATAAGGTGAAGAGACTGTTTCAGGATGTACAGGTTTAGTAATAAGGGGAAGAGACTGTTTCAGGATGTGAGGTTTAGTAATAAGGGGAAGAGACTGTTTCAGGATGTGAGGTTTAGTAATAAGGGGAAGAGACTGTTTCAGGATGTAGAGGTTTAGTAATAAGGGGAAGAGACTGTTTCAGGATGTAAGGTTTAGTAATAAGGTGAAGAGACTGTTTCAGGATGCTCTATGTGAGGTTTAGTAATAAGGGGAAGAGACTGTTTCAGGATGTGAGGTTTAGTAATAAGGGGAAGAGACTGTTTCAGGATGTGAGGTTTAGTAATAAGGGGAAGAGACTGTTTCAGGATGCTCTATGTGAGGTTTAGTAATAAGGGGAAGAGACTGTTTCAGGATGTAAGGTTTAGTAATAAGGTGAAGAGACTGTTTCAGGATGTAAGGTTTAGTAATAAGGGGAAGAGACTGTTTCAGGATGTAAGGTTTAGTAATAAGGGGAAGAGACTGTTTCAGGATGCTCTATGTGAGGTTTAGTAATAAGGTGAAGAGACTGATTCAGGATGTAAGGTTTAGTAATAAGGGGAAGAGACTGTTTCAGGATGTAAGGTTTAGTAATAAGGGGAAGAGACTTTTTCAGGATGCTCTATGTGAGGTTTAGTAATAAGGTGAAGAGACTGTTTCAGGATGTAAGGTTTAGTAATAAGGTGAAGAGACTGTTTCAGGATGTGAGGTTTAGTAATAAGGGGAAGAGACTGTTTCAGGATGCTCTATGTGAGGTTTAGTAATAAGGTGAAGAGACTGTTTCAGGATGTGAGGTTTAGTAATAAGGGGAAGAGACTGTTTCAGGATGCTCTATGTGAGGTTTAGTAATAAGGGGAAGAGACTGTTTCAGGATGTAAGGTTTAGTAATAAGGTGAAGAGACTGTTTCAGGATGTAAGGTTTAGTAATAAGGGGAAGAGACTGTTTCAGGATGTAAGGTTTAGTAATAAGGGGAAGAGACTGTTTCAGGATGCTCTATGTGAGGTTTAGTAATAAGGTGAAGAGACTGTTTCAGGATGTAAGGTTTAGTAATAAGGGGAAGAGACTGTTTCAGGATGTAAGGTTTAGTAATAAGGGGAAGAGACTGTTTCAGGATGCTCTATGTGAGGTTTAGTAATAAGGTGAAGAGACTGTTTCAGGATGTGAGGTTTAGTAATAAGGGGAAGAGACTGTTTCAGGATGTGAGGTTTAGTAATAAGGGGAAGAGACTGTTTCAGGATGTAAGGTTTAGTAATAAGGGGAAGAGACTGTTTCAGGATGCTCTATGTGAGGTTTAGTAATAAGGTGAAGAGACTGTTTCAGGATGTAAGGTTTAGTAATAAGGGGAAGAGACTGTTTCAGGATGTAAGGTTTAGTAATAAGGGGAAGAGACTGTTTCAGGATGCTCTATGTGAGGTTTAGTAATAAGGTGAAGAGACTGTTTCAGGATGTAAGGTTTAGTAATAAGGGGAAGAGACTGTTTCAGGATGCTCTATGTGAGGTTTAGTAATAAGGTGAAGAGACTGTTTCAGGATGTAAGGTTTAGTAATAAGGTGAAGAGACTGTTTCAGGATGCTCTATGTGAGGTTTAGTAATAAGGTGAAGAGACTGTTTCAGGATGTAAGGTTTAGTAATAAGGGGAAGAGACTGTTTCAGGATGTGAGGTTTAGTAATAAGGGGAAGAGACTGTTTCAGGATGCTCTATGTGAGGTTTAGTAATAAGGTGAAGAGACTGTTTCAGGATGTGAGGTTTAGTAATAAGGTGAAGAGACTGTTTCAGGATGTGAGGTTTAGTAATAAGGGGAAGAGACTGTTTCAGGATGTGAGGTTTAGTAATAAGGTGAAGAGACTGTTTCAGGATGTAAGGTTTAGTAATAAGGGGAAGAGACTGTTTCAGGATGCTCTATGTGAGGTTTAGTAATAAGGTGAAGAGACTGTTTCAGGATGTAAGGTTTAGTAATAAGGTGAAGAGACTGTTTCAGGATGCTCTATGTGAGGTTTAGTAATAAGGTGAAGAGACTGTTTCAGGATGCTCTATGTGAGGTTTAGTAATAAGGGGAAGAGACTGTTTCAGGATGCTCTATGTGAGGTTTAGTAATAAGGTGAAGAGACTGTTTCAGGATGTGAGGTTTAGTAATAAGGGGAAGAGACTGTTTCAGGATGTGAGGTTTAGTAATAAGGTGAAGAGACTGTTTCAGGATGCTCTATGTGAGGTTTAGTAATAAGGTGAAGAGACTGTTTCAGGATGTAAGGTTTAGTAATAAGGGGAAGAGACTGTTTCAGGATGTGAGGTTTAGTAATAAGGTGAAGAGACTGTTTCAGGATGTAAGGTTTAGTAATAAGGGGAAGAGACTGTTTCAGGATGTAAGGTTTAGTAATAAGGTGAAGAGACTGTTTCAGGATGCTCTATGTGAGGTTTAGTAATAAGGGGAAGAGACTGTTTCAGGATGTGAGGTTTAGTAATAAGGGGAAGAGACTGTTTCAGGATGTGAGGTTTAGTAATAAGGGGAAGAGACTGTTTCAGGATGCTCTATGTGAGGTTTAGTAATAAGGGGAAGAGACTGTTTCAGGATGTAAGGTTTAGTAATAAGGTGAAGAGACTGTTTCAGGATGTGAGGTTTAGTAATAAGGGGAAGAGACTGTTTCAGGATGCTCTATGTGAGGTTTAGTAATAAGGTGAAGGGACTGTTTCAGGATGTGAGGTTTAGTAATAAGGGGAAGAGACTGTTTCAGGATGTGAGGTTTAGTAATAAGGTGAAGAGACTGTTTCAGGATGTAAGGTTTAGTAATAAGGGGAAGAGACTGTTTCAGGATGCTCTATGTGAGGTTTAGTAATAAGGTGAAGAGACTGTTTCAGGATGTAAGGTTTAGTAATAAGGTGAAGAGACTGTTTCAGGATGCTCTATGTGAGGTTTAGTAATAAGGTGAAGAGACTGTTTCAGGATGTAAGGTTTAGTAATAAGGTGAAGAGACTGTTTCAGGATGCTCTATGTGAGGTTTAGTAATAAGGGGAAGAGACTGTTTCAGGATGTAAGGTTTAGTAATAAGGGGAAGAGACTGTTTCAGGATGTAAGGTTTAGTAATAAGGTGAAGAGACTGTTTCAGGATGTAAGGTTTAGTAATAAGGTGAAGAGACTGTTTCAGGATGCTCTATGTGAGGTTTAGTAATAAGGGGAAGAGACTGTTTCAGGATGTAAGGTTTAGTAATAAGGGGAAGAGACTGTTTCAGGATGTAAGGTTTAGTAATAAGGGGAAGAGACTGTTTCAGGATGCTCTATGTGAGGTTTAGTAATAAGGGGAAGAGACTGTTTCAGGATGTAAGGTTTAGTAATAAGGGGAAGAGACTGTTTCAGGATGCTCTATGTGAGGTTTAGTAATAAGGGGAAGAGACTGTTTCAGGATGTGAGGTTTAGTAATAAGGGGAAGAGACTGTTTCAGGATGCTCTATGTGAGGTTTAGTAATAAGGGGAAGAGACTGTTTCAGGATGCTCTATGTGAGGTTTAGTAATAAGGTGAAGAGACTGTTTCAGGATGTAAGGTTTAGTAATAAGGTGAAGAGACTGTTTCAGGATGTGAGGTTTAGTAATAAGGGGAAGAGACTGTTTCAGGATGTAAGGTTTAGTAATAAGGGGAAGAGACTGTTTCAGGATGTGAGGTTTAGTAATAAGGGGAAGAGACTGTTTCAGGATGCTCTATGTGAGGTTTAGTAATAAGGTGAAGAGACTGTTTCAGGATGCTCTATGTGAGGTTTAGTAATAAGGTGAAGAGACTGTTTCAGGATGCTCTATGTGAGATTTAGTAATAAGGGGAAGAGACTGTTTCAGGATGCTCTATGTGAGGTTTAGTAATAAGGGGAAGGGACTGTTTCAGGATGTAAGGTTTAGTAATAAGGGGAAGAGACTGTTTCAGGATGTGAGGTTTAGTAATAAGGGGAAGAGACTGTTTCAGGATGTAAGGTTTAGTAATAAGGGGAAGAGACTGTTTCAGGATGCTCTATGTAAGGTTTAGTAATAAGGGGAAGAGACTGTTTCAGGATGTAAGGTTTAGTAATAAGGGGAAGAGACTGTTTCAGGATGTAAGGTTTAGTAATAAGGGGAAGAGACTGTTTCAGGATGTGAGGTTTAGTAATAAGGGGAAGGGACTGTTTCAGGATGCTCTATGTGAGGTTTAGTAATAAGGTGAAGAGACTGTTTCAGGATGCTCTATGTGAGGTTTAGTAATAAGGGGAAGAGACTGTTTCAGGATGTGAGGTTTAGTAATAAGGGGAAGAGACTGTTTCAGGATTCTCTATGTAAGGTTTAGTAATAAGGGGAAGAGACTGTTTCAGGATGTAAGGTTTAGTAATAAGGGGAAGAGACTGTTTCAGGATGCTCTATGTGAGGTTTAGTAATAAGGGGAAGAGACTGTTTCAGGATGTAAGGTTTAGTAATAAGGTGAAGAGACTGTTTCAGGATGTGAGGTTTAGTAATAAGGTGAAGAGACTGTTTCAGGATGTAAGGTTTAGTAATAAGGGGAAGAGACTGTTTCAGGATGCTCTATGTGAGGTTTAGTAATAAGGGGAAGAGACTGTTTCAGGATGTAAGGTTTAGTAATAAGGGGAAGAGACTGTTTCAGGATGTGAGGTTTAGTAATAAGGTGAAGAGACTGTTTCAGGATGTAAGGTTTAGTAATAAGGTGAAGAGACTGTTTCAGGATGCTCTATGTGAGGTTTAGTAATAAGGGGAAGAGACTGTTTCAGGATGTAAGGTTTAGTAATAAGGGGAAGAGACTGTTTCAGGATGTAAGGTTTAGTAATAAGGGGAAGAGACTGTTTCAGGATGCTCTATGTGAGGTTTAGTAATAAGGGGAAGAGACTGTTTCAGGATGTAAGGTTTAGTAATAAGGGGAAGAGACTGTTTCAGGATGTGAGGTTTAGTAATAAGGGGAAGAGACTGTTTCAGGATGCTCTATGTGAGGTTTAGTAATAAGGTGAAGAGACTGTTTCAGGATGTAAGGTTTAGTAATAAGGGGAAGAGACTGTTTCAGGATGTGAGGTTTAGTAATAAGGGGAAGAGACTGTTTCAGGATGTGAGGTTTAGTAATAAGGGGAAGAGACTGTTTCAGGATGCTCTATGTGAGGTTTAGTAATAAGGTGAAGAGACTGTTTCAGGATGCTCTATGTGAGGTTTAGTAATAAGGGGAAGAGACTGTTTCAGGATGTGAGGTTTAGTAATAAGGGGAAGAGACTGTTTCTGGATGTGAGGTTTAGTAATAAGGTGAAGAGACTGTTTCAGGATGCTCTATGTGAGGTTTAGTAATAAGGTGAAGAGACTGTTTCAGGATGTAAGGTTTAGTAATAAGGGGAAGAGACTGTTTCAGGATGTGAGGTTTAGTAATAAGGGGAAGAGACTGTTTCAGGATGTGAGGTTTAGTAATAAGGGGAAGAGACTGTTTCAGGATGTGAGGTTTAGTAATAAGGGGAAGAGACTGTTTCAGGATGCTCTATGTGAGGTTTAGTAATAAGGGGAAGAGACTGTTTCAGGATGTAAGGTTTAGTAATAAGGTGAAGAGACTGTTTCAGGATGTAAGGTTTAGTAATAAGGGGAAGAGACTGTTTCAGGATGTAAGGTTTAGTAATAAGGGGAAGAGACTGTTTCAGGATGCTCTATGTGAGGTTTAGTAATAAGGTGAAGAGACTGATTCAGGATGTAAGGTTTAGTAATAAGGGGAAGAGACTGTTTCAGGATGTAAGGTTTAGTAATAAGGTGAAGGGACTGTTTCAGGATGTAAGGTTTAGTAATAAGGGGAAGAGACTGTTTCAGGATGTGAGGTTTAGTAATAAGGTGAAGAGACTGTTTCAGGATGTAAGGTTTAGTAATAAGGGGAAGAGACTGTTTCAGGATGCTCTATGTGAGGTTTAGTAATAAGGTGAAGAGACTGTTTCAGGATGTAAGGTTTAGTAATAAGGTGAAGAGACTGTTTCAGGATGCTCTATGTGAGGTTTAGTAATAAGGTGAAGAGACTGTTTCAGGATGTAAGGTTTAGTAATAAGGGGAAGAGACTGTTTCAGGATGTGAGGTTTAGTAATAAGGGGAAGAGACTGTTTCAGGATGTAAGGTTTAGTAATAAGGGGAAGAGACTGTTTCAGGATGTGAGGTTTAGTAATAAGGGGAAGAGACTGTTTCAGGATGTAAGGTTTAGTAATAAGGGGAAGAGACTGTTTCAGGATGTAAGGTTTAGTAATAAGGGGAAGGGACTGTTTCAGGATGTGAGGTTTAGTAATAAGGTGAAGAGACTGTTTCAGGATGCTCTATGTGAGGTTTAGTAATAAGGGGAAGAGACTGTTTCAGGATGTAAGGTTTAGTAATAAGGGGAAGAGACTGTTTCAGGATGTAAGGTTTAGTAATAAGGGGAAGAGACTGTTTCAGGATGCTCTATGTGAGGTTTAGTAATAAGGGGAAGAGACTGTTTCAGGATGTAAGGTTTAGTAATAAGGGGAAGAGACTGTTTCAGGATGTAAGGTTTAGTAATAAGGGGAAGAGACTGTTTCAGGATGTAAGGTTTAGTAATAAGGGGAAGAGACTGTTTCAGGATGTGAGGTTTAGTAATAAGGGGAAGAGACTGTTTCAGGATGTGAGGTTTAGTAATAAGGGGAAGAGACTGTTTCAGGATGCTCTATGTGAGGTTTAGTAATAAGGGGAAGAGACTGTTTCAGGATGCTCTATGTGAGGTTTAGTAATAAGGGGAAGAGACTGTTTCAGGATGTAAGGTTCAGTAATAAGGGGAAGAGACTGTTTCAGGATGTGAGGTTTAGTAATAAGGGGAAGAGACTGTTTCAGGATGTAAGGTTTAGTAATAAGGTGAAGAGACTGTTTCAGGATGCTCTATGTGAGGTTTAGTAATAAGGGGAAGAGACTGTTTCAGGATGCTCTATGTGAGGTTTAGTAATAAGGGGAAGAGACTGTTTCAGGATGTAAGGTTTAGTAATAAGGGGAAGAGACTGTTTCAGGATGCTCTATGTGAGGTTTAGTAATAAGGGGAAGAGACTGTTTCAGGATGTGAGGTTTAGTAATAAGGTGAAGAGACTGTTTCAGGATGCTCTATGTGAGGTTTAGTAATAAGGGGAAGAGACTGTTTCAGGATGCTCTATGTGAGGTTTAGTAATAAGGTGAAGAGACTGTTTCAGGATGTAAGGTTTAGTAATAAGGGGAAGAGACTGTTTCAGGATGCTCTATGTAAGGTTTAGTAATAAGGGGAAGAGACTGTTTCAGGATGTAAGGTTTAGTAATAAGGGGAAGAGACTGTTTCAGGATGTGAGGTTTAGTAATAAGGTGAAGAGACTGTTTCAGGATGTAAGGTTTAGTAATAAGGTGAAGAGACTGTTTCAGGATGCTCTATGTGAGGTTTAGTAATAAGGGGAAGAGACTGTTTCAGGATGTAAGGTTTAGTAATAAGGGGAAGAGACTGTTTCAGGATGCTCTATGTGAGGTTTAGTAATAAGGGGAAGAGACTGTTTCAGGATGTAAGGTTTAGTAATAAGGGGAAGAGACTGTTTCAGGATGTAAGGTTTAGTAATAAGGGGAGGAGACTGTTTCAGGATGTAAGGTTTAGTAATAAGGTGAAGAGACTGTTTCAGGATGCTCTATGTGAGGTTTAGTAATAAGGGGAAGAGACTGTTTCAGGATGCTCTATGTGAGGTTTAGTAATAAGGTGAAGAGACTGTTTCAGGATGCTCTATGTGAGGTTTAGTAATAAGGGGAAGAGACTGTTTCAGGATGCTCTATGTGAGGTTTAGTAATAAGGGGAAGAGACTGTTTCAGGATGTAAGGTTTAGTAATAAGGGGAAGAGACTGTTTCAGGATGTAAGGTTTAGTAATAAGGGGAAGAGACTGTTTCAGGATGTAAGGTTTAGTAATAAGGGGAAGAGACTGTTTCAGGATGCTCTATGTGAGGTTTAGTAATAAGGTGAAGAGACTGTTTCAGGATGTGAGGTTTAGTAATAAGGGGAAGAGACTGTTTCAGGATGTGAGGTTTAGTAATAAGGTGAAGAGACTGTTTCAGGATGCTCTATGTGAGGTTTAGTAATAAGGGGAAGAGACTGTTTCAGGATGTAAGGTTTAGTAATAAGGGGAATAGACTGTTTCAGGATGTGAGGTTTAGTAATAAGGGGAAGAGACTGTTTCAGGATGCTCTATGTGAGGTTTAGTAATAAGGGGAAGAGACTGTTTCAGGATGCTCTATGTAAGGTTTAGTAATAAGGGGAAGAGACTGTTTCAGGATGTAAGGTTTAGTAATAAGGTGAAGAGACTGTTTCAGGATGTAAGGTTTAGTAATAAGGGGAAGAGACTGTTTCAGGATGTAAGGTTTAGTAATAAGGTGAAGAGACTGTTTCAGGATGCTCTATGTGAGGTTTAGTAATAAGGGGAAGAGACTGTTTCAGGATGTGAGGTTTAGTAATAAGGGGAAGAGACTGTTTCAGGATGTAAGGTTTAGTAATAAGGTGAAGAGACTGTTTCAGGATGTGAGGTTTAGTAATAAGGTGAAGAGACTGTTTCAGGATGCTCTATGTGAGGTTTAGTAATAAGGTGAAGAGACTGTTTCAGGATGCTCTATGTGAGGTTTAGTAATAAGGTGAAGAGACTGTTTCAGGATGTAAGGTTTAGTAATAAGGTGAAGAGACTGTTTCAGGATGCTCTATGTGAGGTTTAGTAATAAGGTGAAGAGACTGTTTCAGGATGTAAGGTTTAGTAATAAGGGGAAGAGACTGTTTCAGGATGTGAGGTTTAGTAATAAGGTGAAGAGACTGTTTCAGGATGTAAGGTTTAGTAATAAGGGGAAGAGACTGTTTCAGGATGTAAGGTTTAGTAATAAGGGGAAGAGACTGTTTCAGGATGTAAGGTTTAGTAATAAGGGGAAGAGACTGTTTCAGGATGCTCTATGTGAGGTTTAGTAATAAGGTGAAGAGACTGTTTCAGGATGCTCTATGTGAGATTTAGTAATAAGGGGAAGAGACTGTTTCAGGATGCTCTATGTGAGGTTTAGTAATAAGGGGAAGGGACTGTTTCAGGATGTAAGGTTTAGTAATAAGGGGAAGAGACTGTTTCAGGATGTGAGGTTTAGTAATAAGGGGAAGAGACTGTTTCAGGATGTAAGGTTTAGTAATAAGGGGAAGAGACTGTTTCAGGATGCTCTATGTAAGGTTTAGTAATAAGGGGAAGAGACTGTTTCAGGATGTAAGGTTTAGTAATAAGGGGAAGAGACTGTTTCAGGATGTAAGGTTTAGTAATAAGGGGAAGAGACTGTTTCAGGATGTGAGGTTTAGTAATAAGGGGAAGGGACTGTTTCAGGATGCTCTATGTGAGGTTTAGTAATAAGGTGAAGAGACTGTTTCAGGATGCTCTATGTGAGGTTTAGTAATAAGGGGAAGAGACTGTTTCAGGATGTGAGGTTTAGTAATAAGGGGAAGAGACTGTTTCAGGATTCTCTATGTAAGGTTTAGTAATAAGGGGAAGAGACTGTTTCAGGATGTAAGGTTTAGTAATAAGGGGAAGAGACTGTTTCAGGATGCTCTATGTGAGGTTTAGTAATAAGGGGAAGAGACTGTTTCAGGATGTAAGGTTTAGTAATAAGGTGAAGAGACTGTTTCAGGATGTGAGGTTTAGTAATAAGGTGAAGAGACTGTTTCAGGATGTAAGGTTTAGTAATAAGGGGAAGAGACTGTTTCAGGATGCTCTATGTGAGGTTTAGTAATAAGGGGAAGAGACTGTTTCAGGATGTAAGGTTTAGTAATAAGGGGAAGAGACTGTTTCAGGATGTGAGGTTTAGTAATAAGGTGAAGAGACTGTTTCAGGATGTAAGGTTTAGTAATAAGGTGAAGAGACTGTTTCAGGATGCTCTATGTGAGGTTTAGTAATAAGGGGAAGAGACTGTTTCAGGATGTAAGGTTTAGTAATAAGGGGAAGAGACTGTTTCAGGATGTAAGGTTTAGTAATAAGGGGAAGAGACTGTTTCAGGATGCTCTATGTGAGGTTTAGTAATAAGGGGAAGAGACTGTTTCAGGATGTAAGGTTTAGTAATAAGGGGAAGAGACTGTTTCAGGATGTGAGGTTTAGTAATAAGGGGAAGAGACTGTTTCAGGATGCTCTATGTGAGGTTTAGTAATAAGGTGAAGAGACTGTTTCAGGATGTAAGGTTTAGTAATAAGGGGAAGAGACTGTTTCAGGATGTGAGGTTTAGTAATAAGGGGAAGAGACTGTTTCAGGATGTGAGGTTTAGTAATAAGGGGAAGAGACTGTTTCAGGATGCTCTATGTGAGGTTTAGTAATAAGGTGAAGAGACTGTTTCAGGATGCTCTATGTGAGGTTTAGTAATAAGGGGAAGAGACTGTTTCAGGATGTGAGGTTTAGTAATAAGGGGAAGAGACTGTTTCTGGATGTGAGGTTTAGTAATAAGGTGAAGAGACTGTTTCAGGATGCTCTATGTGAGGTTTAGTAATAAGGTGAAGAGACTGTTTCAGGATGTAAGGTTTAGTAATAAGGGGAAGAGACTGTTTCAGGATGTGAGGTTTAGTAATAAGGGGAAGAGACTGTTTCAGGATGTGAGGTTTAGTAATAAGGGGAAGAGACTGTTTCAGGATGTGAGGTTTAGTAATAAGGGGAAGAGACTGTTTCAGGATGCTCTATGTGAGGTTTAGTAATAAGGGGAAGAGACTGTTTCAGGATGTAAGGTTTAGTAATAAGGTGAAGAGACTGTTTCAGGATGTAAGGTTTAGTAATAAGGGGAAGAGACTGTTTCAGGATGTAAGGTTTAGTAATAAGGGGAAGAGACTGTTTCAGGATGCTCTATGTGAGGTTTAGTAATAAGGTGAAGAGACTGATTCAGGATGTAAGGTTTAGTAATAAGGGGAAGAGACTGTTTCAGGATGTAAGGTTTAGTAATAAGGTGAAGGGACTGTTTCAGGATGTAAGGTTTAGTAATAAGGGGAAGAGACTGTTTCAGGATGTGAGGTTTAGTAATAAGGTGAAGAGACTGTTTCAGGATGTAAGGTTTAGTAATAAGGGGAAGAGACTGTTTCAGGATGCTCTATGTGAGGTTTAGTAATAAGGTGAAGAGACTGTTTCAGGATGTAAGGTTTAGTAATAAGGTGAAGAGACTGTTTCAGGATGCTCTATGTGAGGTTTAGTAATAAGGTGAAGAGACTGTTTCAGGATGTAAGGTTTAGTAATAAGGGGAAGAGACTGTTTCAGGATGTGAGGTTTAGTAATAAGGGGAAGAGACTGTTTCAGGATGTAAGGTTTAGTAATAAGGGGAAGAGACTGTTTCAGGATGTGAGGTTTAGTAATAAGGGGAAGAGACTGTTTCAGGATGTAAGGTTTAGTAATAAGGGGAAGAGACTGTTTCAGGATGTAAGGTTTAGTAATAAGGGGAAGGGACTGTTTCAGGATGTGAGGTTTAGTAATAAGGTGAAGAGACTGTTTCAGGATGCTCTATGTGAGGTTTAGTAATAAGGGGAAGAGACTGTTTCAGGATGTAAGGTTTAGTAATAAGGGGAAGAGACTGTTTCAGGATGTAAGGTTTAGTAATAAGGGGAAGAGACTGTTTCAGGATGCTCTATGTGAGGTTTAGTAATAAGGGGAAGAGACTGTTTCAGGATGTAAGGTTTAGTAATAAGGGGAAGAGACTGTTTCAGGATGTAAGGTTTAGTAATAAGGGGAAGAGACTGTTTCAGGATGTAAGGTTTAGTAATAAGGGGAAGAGACTGTTTCAGGATGTGAGGTTTAGTAATAAGGGGAAGAGACTGTTTCAGGATGTGAGGTTTAGTAATAAGGGGAAGAGACTGTTTCAGGATGCTCTATGTGAGGTTTAGTAATAAGGGGAAGAGACTGTTTCAGGATGCTCTATGTGAGGTTTAGTAATAAGGGGAAGAGACTGTTTCAGGATGTAAGGTTCAGTAATAAGGGGAAGAGACTGTTTCAGGATGTGAGGTTTAGTAATAAGGGGAAGAGACTGTTTCAGGATGTAAGGTTTAGTAATAAGGTGAAGAGACTGTTTCAGGATGCTCTATGTGAGGTTTAGTAATAAGGGGAAGAGACTGTTTCAGGATGCTCTATGTGAGGTTTAGTAATAAGGGGAAGAGACTGTTTCAGGATGTAAGGTTTAGTAATAAGGGGAAGAGACTGTTTCAGGATGCTCTATGTGAGGTTTAGTAATAAGGGGAAGAGACTGTTTCAGGATGTGAGGTTTAGTAATAAGGTGAAGAGACTGTTTCAGGATGCTCTATGTGAGGTTTAGTAATAAGGGGAAGAGACTGTTTCAGGATGCTCTATGTGAGGTTTAGTAATAAGGTGAAGAGACTGTTTCAGGATGTAAGGTTTAGTAATAAGGGGAAGAGACTGTTTCAGGATGCTCTATGTAAGGTTTAGTAATAAGGGGAAGAGACTGTTTCAGGATGTAAGGTTTAGTAATAAGGGGAAGAGACTGTTTCAGGATGTGAGGTTTAGTAATAAGGTGAAGAGACTGTTTCAGGATGTAAGGTTTAGTAATAAGGTGAAGAGACTGTTTCAGGATGCTCTATGTGAGGTTTAGTAATAAGGGGAAGAGACTGTTTCAGGATGTAAGGTTTAGTAATAAGGGGAAGAGACTGTTTCAGGATGCTCTATGTGAGGTTTAGTAATAAGGGGAAGAGACTGTTTCAGGATGTAAGGTTTAGTAATAAGGGGAAGAGACTGTTTCAGGATGTAAGGTTTAGTAATAAGGGGAGGAGACTGTTTCAGGATGTAAGGTTTAGTAATAAGGTGAAGAGACTGTTTCAGGATGCTCTATGTGAGGTTTAGTAATAAGGGGAAGAGACTGTTTCAGGATGCTCTATGTGAGGTTTAGTAATAAGGTGAAGAGACTGTTTCAGGATGCTCTATGTGAGGTTTAGTAATAAGGGGAAGAGACTGTTTCAGGATGCTCTATGTGAGGTTTAGTAATAAGGGGAAGAGACTGTTTCAGGATGTAAGGTTTAGTAATAAGGGGAAGAGACTGTTTCAGGATGTAAGGTTTAGTAATAAGGGGAAGAGACTGTTTCAGGATGTAAGGTTTAGTAATAAGGGGAAGAGACTGTTTCAGGATGCTCTATGTGAGGTTTAGTAATAAGGTGAAGAGACTGTTTCAGGATGTGAGGTTTAGTAATAAGGGGAAGAGACTGTTTCAGGATGTGAGGTTTAGTAATAAGGTGAAGAGACTGTTTCAGGATGCTCTATGTGAGGTTTAGTAATAAGGGGAAGAGACTGTTTCAGGATGTAAGGTTTAGTAATAAGGGGAATAGACTGTTTCAGGATGTGAGGTTTAGTAATAAGGGGAAGAGACTGTTTCAGGATGCTCTATGTGAGGTTTAGTAATAAGGGGAAGAGACTGTTTCAGGATGCTCTATGTAAGGTTTAGTAATAAGGGGAAGAGACTGTTTCAGGATGTAAGGTTTAGTAATAAGGTGAAGAGACTGTTTCAGGATGTAAGGTTTAGTAATAAGGGGAAGAGACTGTTTCAGGATGTAAGGTTTAGTAATAAGGTGAAGAGACTGTTTCAGGATGCTCTATGTGAGGTTTAGTAATAAGGGGAAGAGACTGTTTCAGGATGTGAGGTTTAGTAATAAGGGGAAGAGACTGTTTCAGGATGTAAGGTTTAGTAATAAGGTGAAGAGACTGTTTCAGGATGTGAGGTTTAGTAATAAGGTGAAGAGACTGTTTCAGGATGCTCTATGTGAGGTTTAGTAATAAGGTGAAGAGACTGTTTCAGGATGCTCTATGTGAGGTTTAGTAATAAGGTGAAGAGACTGTTTCAGGATGTAAGGTTTAGTAATAAGGTGAAGAGACTGTTTCAGGATGCTCTATGTGAGGTTTAGTAATAAGGTGAAGAGACTGTTTCAGGATGTAAGGTTTAGTAATAAGGGGAAGAGACTGTTTCAGGATGTGAGGTTTAGTAATAAGGTGAAGAGACTGTTTCAGGATGTAAGGTTTAGTAATAAGGGGAAGAGACTGTTTCAGGATGTGAGGTTTAGTAATAAGGGGAAGAGACTGTTTCAGGATGTAAGGTTTAGTAATAAGGGGAAGAGACTGTTTCAGGATGTAAGGTTTAGTAATAAGGGGAAGGGACTGTTTCAGGATGTAAGGTTTAGTAATAAGGGGAAGAGACTGTTTCAGGATGTAAGGTTTAGTAATAAGGGGAAGAGACTGTTTCAGGATGTAAGGTTTAGTAATAAGGGGAAGAGACTGTTTCAGGATGTGAGGTTTAGTAATAAGGGGAAGAGACTGTTTCAGGATGCTCTATGTGAGGTTTAGTAATAAGGGGAAGAGACTGTTTCAGGATGTAAGGTTTAGTAATAAGGGGAAGAGACTGTTTCAGGATGTGAGGTTTAGTAATAAGGGGAAGAGACTGTTTCAGGATGCTCTATGTGAGGTTTAGTAATAAGGGGAAGAGACTGTTTCAGGATGTAAGGTTTAGTAATAAGGGGAAGAGACTGTTTCAGGATGTGAGGTTTAGTAATAAGGGGAAGAGACTGTTTCAGGATGTAAGGTTTAGTAATAAGGTGAAGAGACTGTTTCAGGATGTAAGGTTTAGTAATAAGGTGAAGAGACTGTTTCAGGATGCTCTATGTGAGGTTTAGTAATAAGGGGAAGAGACTGTTTCAGGATGTAAGGTTTAGTAATAAGGGGAAGAGACTGTTTCAGGATGTAAGGTTTAGTAATAAGGGGAAGAGACTGTTTCAGGATGCTCTATGTGAGGTTTAGTAATAAGGGGAAGAGACTGTTTCAGGATGTGAGGTTTAGTAATAAGGGGAAGAGACTGTTTCAGGATGTGAGGTTTAGTAATAAGGGGAAGAGACTGTTTCAGGATGTGAGGTTTAGTAATAAGGGGAAGAGACTGTTTCAGGATGCTCTATGTGAGGTTTAGTAATAAGGGGAAGAGACTGTTTCAGGATGCTCTATGTGAGGTTTAGTAATAAGGGGAAGAGACTGTTTCAGGATGTGAGGTTTAGTAATAAGGGGAAGAGAATGTTTCAGGATGTAAGGTTCAGTAATAAGGTGAAGAGACTGTTTCAGGATGTAAGGTTTAGTAATAAGGGGAAGAGACTGTTTCAGGATGCTCTATGTGAGGTTTAGTAATAAGGTGAAGAGACTGTTTCAGGATGTAAGGTTCAGTAATAAGGGGAAGAGACTGTTTCAGGATGTGAGGTTTAGTAATAAGGGGAAGAGACTGTTTCAGGATGTAAGGTTTAGTAATAAGGTGAAGAGACTGTTTCAGGATGCTCTATGTGAGGTTTAGTAATAAGGGGAAGAGACTGTTTCAGGATGCTCTATGTGAGGTTTAGTAATAAGGGGAAGAGACTGTTTCAGGATGTAAGGTTTAGTAATAAGGGGAAGAGACTGTTTCAGGATGCTCTATGTGAGGTTTAGTAATAAGGGGAAGAGACTGTTTCAGGATGTGAGGTTTAGTAATAAGGTGAAGAGACTGTTTCAGGATGCTCTATGTGAGGTTTAGTAATAAGGGGAAGAGACTGTTTCAGGATGCTCTATGTGAGGTTTAGTAATAAGGTGAAGAGACTGTTTCAGGATGTAAGGTTTAGTAATAAGGGGAAGAGACTGTTTCAGGATGCTCTATGTAAGGTTTAGTAATAAGGGGAAGAGACTGTTTCAGGATGTAAGGTTTAGTAATAAGGTGAAGAGACTGTTTCAGGATGTAAGGTTTAGTAATAAGGTGAAGAGACTGTTTCAGGATGTAAGGTTTAGTAATAAGGTGAAGAGACTGTTTCAGGATGTAAGGTTTAGTAATAAGGTGAAGAGACTGTTTCAGGATGTAAGGTTTAGTAATAAGGTGAAGAGACTGTTTCAGGATGCTCTATGTGAGGTTTAGTAATAAGGGGAAGAGACTGTTTCAGGATGTAAGGTTTAGTAATAAGGGGAAGAGACTGTTTCAGGATGCTCTATGTGAGGTTTAGTAATAAGGGGAAGAGACTGTTTCAGGATGTAAGGTTTAGTAATAAGGGGAAGAGACTGTTTCAGGATGTAAGGTTTAGTAATAAGGTGAAGAGACTGTTTCAGGATGTAAGGTTTAGTAATAAGGTGAAGAGACTGTTTCAGGATGTAAGGTTTAGTAATAAGGTGAAGAGACTGTTTCAGGATGTAAGGTTTAGTAATAAGGGGAAGAGACTGTTTCAGGATGTGAGGTTTAGTAATAAGGTGAAGAGACTGTTTCAGGATGCTCTATGTGAGGTTTAGTAATAAGGTGAAGAGACTGTTTCAGGATGCTCTATGTGAGGTTTAGTAATAAGGGGAAGAGACTGTTTCAGGATGCTCTATGTGAGGTTTAGTAATAAGGGGAAGAGACTGTTTCAGGATGCTCTATGTGAGGTTTAGTAATAAGGGGAAGAGACTGTTTCAGGATGCTCTATGTGAGGTTTAGTAATAAGGGGAAGAGACTGTTTCAGGATGCTCTATGTGAGGTTTAGTAATAAGGTGAAGAGACTGTTTCAGGATGCTCTATGTGAGGTTTAGTAATAAGGGGAAGAGACTGTTTCAGGATGCTCTATGTGAGGTTTAGTAATAAGGGGAAGAGACTGTTTCAGGATGTGAGGTTTAGTAATAAGGTGAAGAGACTGTTTCAGGATGTAAGGTTTAGTAATAAGGGGAAGAGACTGTTTCAGGATGTAAGGTTTAGTAATAAGGGGAAGAGACTGTTTCAGGATGCTCTATGTGAGGTTTAGTAATAAGGTGAAGAGACTGTTTCAGGATGTGAGGTTTAGTAATAAGGGGAAGAGACTGTTTCAGGATGTGAGGTTTAGTAATAAGGTGAAGAGACTGTTTCAGGATGCTCTATGTGAGGTTTAGTAATAAGGGGAAGAGACTGTTTCAGGATGTAAGGTTTAGTAATAAGGGGAATAGACTGTTTCAGGATGTGAGGTTTAGTAATAAGGGGAAGAGACTGTTTCAGGATGCTCTATGTGAGGTTTAGTAATAAGGGGAAGAGACTGTTTCAGGATGCTCTATGTAAGGTTTAGTAATAAGGGGAAGAGACTGTTTCAGGATGTAAGGTTTAGTAATAAGGTGAAGAGACTGTTTCAGGATGTGAGGTTTAGTAATAAGGTGAAGAGACTGTTTCAGGATGCTCTATGTGAGGTTTAGTAATAAGGTGAAGAGACTGTTTCAGGATGCTCTATGTGAGGTTTAGTAATAAGGTGAAGAGACTGTTTCAGGATGCTCTATGTGAGGTTTAGTAATAAGGTGTTGAACATCTCGATGCTGATTGTTAGGCCTTTCCTCATGATGTACTTGTTTTAATCACGTTAAACTCTGTTCACACCTAGGACCCTAATCTCTCTCTCACACTGTGATGTGGCTTTGGGGGGGTTACTTTACCTGGAGTTTCCCTCAGATGTAACTCACAGATGGGGTGGGAATGCCTAATGCTGAGACAAGTTTCCTCTGGAACAGCTCTTTGGGAATGTCCTGTGAAAGTGTGTGTGTGTGTGTGTGTGTGTGTGGTGTGTGTGTGTGTGTGTGTGTGTGTGTGTGTGTGTGTGTGTGTGTGTGTGTGTGTCTGCGCCTGTCTCACCTCAGTTGCTCCCAGTGTGTCTCAACAAGTCGTCAGTTTGTTTGGGAAATCAGCTCTGACAAAAACAGGAAACTCTAAAAAGCAGGTTGTTAATGTCACAACACTGAGTGTGTGTGGTGTGAGTGAGTATGAGTGTGTGTGTGTGTGGATGCAATAGGGTCCTTCCTTTGTAAAGACAGTCTGATGCTTGTCTCTTAGTGGTGCTGAGTCAGAGAATGAGACTGGTAACGTGGCGGCAGGGCTGGAGCGTGTGTGTAAGGTGTGTGTGTGTGTGTGTATGCGGCCCAGCTCTAATTGCTGACTGTTCCAGTGATTCCTCCGTTAAGCAGCTGTGGATAATTTCATTAGAGAGGTCAGGACAACGCTACCTGCTAATCCAGGTCCTAATCACACACCAAGAACACGTCTTCTGACTGTGTGTCTACGTATGAACACCATGCTTAGTCAGTAAGGGAATAGGGCTTTCTGTTGCAACTTACACATTATATGACTTCTCATATTTAGGCTGATTACTAAATTAATGCAGTGTTTAAAATATGGATAGTTGTCTTTCTTTTATGAGAATGTATAGGGAAGTTAGCATAATTTCCAGAGTTTAGTCGAGACAGGATCATAATCTCCAGAGTTTAGTCTAGACAGGATCATAATCTCCAGAGTATAGTCTAGACAGGACCGTAATCTCCAGAGTTTAGTCTAGACAGGATCATAATCTCCAGAGTTTAGTCTAGACAGGATCATAATCTCCAGAGTTTAGTCTAGACAGGACCGTCATCTCCAGAGTTTAGTTTAGTCTAGACAGGACCGTAATCTCTGGGGGTTTAGTCTAGACAGGATCATAATCTCCAGAGTTTAGTCTAGACAGGACCGTAATAGCCAGAGTTTAGTTTAGTCTAGACAGGACCGTAATCTCTGGGGGTTTAGTCTAGACAGGATCATAATCTCCAGAGTTTAGTCTAGACAGGACCGTAATCTCCAGAGTTTAGTCTAGACAGGACCATCATCTCCAGAGTTTAGTCTAGACAGGATCATAATAGTGGAAGAGAAAGTATAGAGGCATTTGAAGATCACAGTGAGTTGACTGTAACTTTATCTCCTTTCTATTCCAGTGTGTCTGTGAGAGAGATGGGAAGTCTAGACATTCAGTCTGGCAGAGTCCTCTTTAATCCACCCTCTGTGTTTCCAGACAGTCTCCAGTGTGTCTGTGAGAGAGATGGGAAGTCTAGACATTCAGTCTGGCAGAGTCCTCTTTAATCCACCCTCTGTGTTTCCAGACAGTCTCCAGTGTGTCTGTGAGAGAGATGGGAAGTCTAGACATTCAGTCTGGCAGAGTCCTCTTTAATCCACCCTCTGTGTTTCCAGACAGTCTCCAGTGTGTCTGTATTCAACATGATGGTGCTTTATATCTCTGAGCAGATTGAGGAGAGTCCGTCTGTAAAGGAGGTGTTGAACTGGGAGACTCTGTGTGTCTGTAAAGGAGGTGTTGAACTGGGAGACTCTGTGTGTCTGTAAAGGAGGTGTTGAACTGGGAGACTCTGTGTGTCTGTAAAGGAGGTGTTGAACTGGGAGGCTCTGTGTGTTTGTCCGTCTGTAAAGGAGGTGTTGAACTGGGAGACTCTGTGTGTCTGTCCGTCTGTAAAGGAGGTGTTGAACTGGGAGGCTCTGTGTGTCTGTCCGTCTGTAAAGGAGGTGTTGAACTGGGAGGCTCTGTGTGTCTGTCCGTCTGTAAAGGAGGTGTTGAACTGGGAGGCTCTGTGTGTCTGTCCGTCTGTAAAGGAGGTGTTGAACTGGGAGACTCTGTGTGTCTGTCCGTCTGTAAAGGAGGTGTTGAACTGGGAGGCTCTGTGTGTCTGTCCGTCTGTAAAGGAGGTGTTGAACTGGGAGGCTCTGTGTGTCTGTCCGTCTGTAAAGGAGGTGTTGAACTGGGAGACTCTGTGTGTTTGTCCGTCTGTAAAGGAGGTGTTGAACTGGGAGCTGGGAGACTCTGTGTGTCTGTGTGTCTGTAAAGGAGGTGTTGAACTGGGAGACTCTGTGTGTTTGTCCGTCTGTAAAGGAGGTGTTGAACTGGGAGACTCTGTGTGTTTGTCCGTCTGTAAAGGAGGTGTTGAACTGGGAGGCTCTGTGTGTTTGTCCGTCTGTAAAGGAGGTGTTGAACTGGGAGACTCTGTGTGTTTGTCCGTCTGTAAAGGAGGTGTTGAACTGGGAGGCTCTGTGTGTTTGTCCGTCTGTAAAGGAGGTGTTGAACTGGGAGACTCTGTGTGTCTGTCCGTCTGTAAAGGAGGTGTTGAACTGGGAGCTCTGTGTGTCTGTCCGTCTGTAAAGGAGGTGTTGAACTGGGAGGCTCTGTGTGTCTGTGTCTGTAAAGGAGGTGTTGAACTGGGAGACTCTGTGTGTCTGTAAAGGAGGTGTTGAACTGGAGCTCTGCTGTGTCTGTAAAGGAGGTGTTGAACTGGGAGACTCTGTGTGTCTGTCCGTCTGTAAAGGAGGTGTTGAACTGGGAGGCTCTGTGTGTCTGTCCGTCTGTAAAGGAGGTGTTGAACTGGGAGGCTCTGTGTGTTTGTCCGTCTGTAAAGGAGGTGTTGAACTGGGAGACTCTGTGTGTCTGTCCGTCTGTAAAGGAGGTGTTGAACTGGGAGGCTCTGTGTGTCTGTCCGTCTGTAAAGGAGGTGTTGAACTGGGAGGCTCTGTGTGTCTGTCCGTCTGTAAAGGAGGTGTTGAACTGGGAGACTCTGTGTGTTTGTCCGTCTGTAAAGGAGGTGTTGAACTGGGAGCTGGGAGACTCTGTGTGTCTGTGTGTCTGTAAAGGAGGTGTTGAACTGGGAGACTCTGTGTGTTTGTCCGTCTGTAAAGGAGGTGTTGAACTGGGAGACTCTGTGTGTTTGTCCGTCTGTAAAGGAGGTGTTGAACTGGGAGGCTCTGTGTGTTTGTCCGTCTGTAAAGGAGGTGTTGAACTGGGAGACTCTGTGTGTCTGTAAAGGAGGTGTTGAACTGGGAGACTCTGTGTGTCTGTAAAGGAGGTGTTGAACTGGGAGACTCTGTGTGTCTGTCCGTCTGTAAAGGAGGTGTTGAACTGGGAGGCTCTGTGTGTCTGTCCGTCTGTAAAGGAGGTGTTGAACTGGGAGACTCTGTGTGTCTGTCCGTCTGCTGAAGGGACACAGAGGACCACTTGCTGTTCTCACGATGCCCACTAAAGCTAAACATGTATCAGCTATTCTGTCTGTACTGCAGAAGAGCTTCTCCTCTAGGAACAACTAGGTTTTATCTCTGTCCAGTCACCAGTCTGAATAGAGCCAGGCAACAGTACAGTCTAGGGTTCGGCCCCACACTAAAGCACTAACGAATGGAAACATCTGTTTGACTAGAGGCCTGGCGAGTTGAAGCAGCGCTCTGTATTTCTCCCAGGGACATGTCAGGGCTATGGTCTATAAAACCCCTCTTCCTCTGTCACGAAGACCCTGCTCTCTGCTCAGCCAGGTGGAGAAACCACCTCCTCTTCCTCTGTCACAACGACCCTGCTTCTTGTTAGGTCTGTTAACTCCTAGTTAGGCCTGTTAACTTCTTGTTAGGCCTGTTAACTTCTTGTTAGGCCTGTTAACTCCTAGTTAGGTCTGTTAACTCCTAGTTAGGCCTGTTAACTTCTAGTTAGGCCTGTTAACTTCTAGTTAGGCCTGTTAACTCCTAGTTAGGTCTGTTAACTCCTAGTTAGGCCTGTTAACTTTTAGTTAGGCCTGTTAACTCCTAGTTAGGCCTGTTAACTCCTAGTTAGCCTTGTTAACTCCTAGTTAGGCCTGTTAACTCCTAGTTAGGCCTGTTAACTCCTAGTTAGGCCTGTTAACTCCTAGTTAGGCCTGTTAACTTCTAGTTAGGCCTGTTAACTCCTAGTTAGGCCTGTTAACTCCTAGTTAGGCCTGTTAACTCCTAGTTAGGCCTGTTAACTTCTAGTTAGGCCTGAACCTCTCTAGGCTAGGCGGGACGAATTCGTCCCACCTACGTAACAGCCACTGCTATCCTGTGGCGCGATTTTCAAAACCTTAAAAATCCTATTACTTCAATTTCTCAAACATATGACTATTTTACAGCCATTTAAAGACAAGACTCTCGTTAATCTAACCACACTGTCCGATTTCAAAAAGGCTTTACAACGAAAGCAAAACATTAGATTATGTCAGCAGAGTACCAAGCCAGAAATAATCAGACACCCATTTTTCAAGCCAGCATATAATGTCACCAAAACCCAGAAGACAGCTAAATGCAGCACTCACCTTTGATGATCTTCATCAGATGACAACCCTAGGACATTATGTTATACAATACATGCATGTTTTGTTCAATCAAGTTCATATTTATATCAAAAACCAGCTTTTTACATTAGCATGTGACGTTCAGAACTAGCATACCCCCCGCAAACTTCCGGGGAATTCGCTAACATTTTACTAAATTACTCACGATAAACGTTCACAAAAAGCATAACAATTATTTTAAGAATTATAGATACAGACCTCCTCTATGCACTCGATATGTCCGATTTTAAAATAGCTTTTTGGTGAAAGCACATTTTGCAATATTCTAAGTACATAGCCCAGGCATCACGGGCTCGCTATTTAGACACCCGGCAAGTTTAGCACTCACCATAATCATATTTACTATTATAAAAGTTTCATTACCTTTTGTTGTCTTCGTCAGAATACACACCCAGGACTGCTACTTCAATAACAAATGTTGGTTTGGTCCAAAATAATCCATCGTTATATCCGAATAGCGGCGTTTGTTTGTGCGTTCCAGACACTATCCGAAATAGTAAAGAAGTGTCACGCGCATGGCGCAATTCGTGACAATAAAATTCTAAGTATTCCATTACCATACTTCGAAGCATGTCAACCGCTGTTTAAAATCAATTTTTACGACATTTTTCTCGTAGAAAAGCGATAATATTCCGACAGGGAATCTCCTTTTCGGCAAACAGAGGAAAAAATCCCAAAGGCGGGGGCGGTCGGGGTCACGCGCATAAGCTAGTGTCTCTTGATCGGCCACTTGAGAAAGGCGATAATGTGTTTCAGCCTGGGGCTGGAATGACGACATTCTGTTTTTTCCCGGGCTCTGAGCGCCTATGGACGACGTGGGAAGTGTCACGTTAGAGCAGAGATCCTTAGTAAATGATAGAGATGGAAAAGAAGTTCAACAAATGGTCAGACAGGCCACTTCCTGTAAAGGAATCTCTCAGGTTTTGACCTGCCATTTGAGTTCTGTTATACTCACAGACACCATTCAAACAGTTTTAGAAAATTTAGGGTGTTTTCTATCCATATGTAATAAGTATATGCATATTCTAGTTACTGGGTAGGAGTGGTAACCAGATTAAATCGGGTATGTTTTTTATCCAGCCGTGTCAATGCTGCCCCCTAGCCCTAACAGGTTAACTCCTAGTTAGGCCTGTTAACTCCTAGTTAGGCCTGTTAACTCCTAGTTAGGCCTGTTAACTTCTAGTTAGGCCTGTTAACTCCTAGTTAGGCCTGTTAACTCCTAGTTAGGCCTGTTAACTCCTAGTTAGGCCTGTTAACTCCTAGTTAGGCCTGTTAACTTCTAGTTAGGCCTGTTAACTCCTAGTTAGGCCTGTTAACTCCTAGTTAGGCCTGTTAACTCCTAGTTAGGCCTGTTAACTCCTAGTTAGGCCTGTTAACTTCTAGTTAGGCCTGTTAACTCCTAGTTAGGCCTGTTAACTTCTAGTTAGGCCTGTTAACTCCTAGTTAGGCCTGTTAACTCCTAGTTAGGCCTGTTAACTCCTAGTTAGCAGGAAGTGGACCTGCTACTGTGCATTACCGCAGAAATGGAGGAGGCAAGTGGAAAGGGGAGAAGGTAACCAACTTGTCTGTCGGCCCTGCGTTAAAAACCAAAATAAGAAAGTACACCAGATTCATTTCAGGATAAAAAACAAATGGACAACTCCATCATACAGGTTTGAAAATAGTTGGGAGATTTTTAATGTACCGATTCCATGTCACGTTGTTTATGAACTGATACATAAAACGTCGCTGACGTTTCCCTTTAACAGTGAGTTTTCCTTCCGAGGAAATGGCCTTGACCTGAGGTTACTGCTGATACCTTCATGTATCTAACGTGTTCAGAGGTACACAGATACCGAGGTGAGGTAGAGGCCCAGGGGGCTGTTAAGGGAATCCATGACCCCTTCCTTTACTGCTAGGATGCTATTATAGATCACCTTGCTGACAGACATGCACTTCCTGTGTCTTGACTCAACTCTCCAAGGGTCGTCCCTGGGTCATGTGGTTGAACCAAACTCCCTTTCCTGTCCTTCTTCTCTAAATCAAGTCCATGTGAAAGAGTGCGGAGAGGGGAAGAGTGTTAGGGGTGGGTAGGACAGGTGGTTGTCTATACACTGTAAGATAGGGGCCCTGTGTGTGTCTGTTAGAGAGCAGGAAGCTCTGATTCATATAAGGGTCCCCAGTCCTCTCAGAATCCACCCATATGTTCCTCTGAAACGCTGGATGAAACAGATTATGTTAGTTCCACAGAGAAACGTTCTTTTGTCTTTCTGTTGTATCATCTTTTATCCCTGAATGAAAATGGCTTTTCTTCTACTATGAACAAAAACAACCAAAACACACTTTTCTTTATAAAACCCCCACAAATGAGTCTAGAAACACCCCCTAAAATGAGTCTAGAAACACCCCCTAAAATGAGTCTAGAAACACCCCCTAAAATGATGGTGGCTGTCTGGCTGTTTAAAATAGAGGAATCTGTGCTGTGTTTTATATGGAAGGCCTTGTTAACAAGGCTATGATTCACTCTCACACACACACACACACACACACACACACACACACCACCCTTTAGGGTCTGTGGGAGAAATCACATCTCTTGAATATAATGCTGTCCACCCAGTCCCTCCCTGGCCCCAGCGTGCACCATGGTCCTGTATACAGAGGAGGTGTAACAGACTTCAGTCTCACCATGGTCCTGTATACAGAGGAGGTGTAATAGACTTCAGTCTCACCATGGTCCTGTATACAGAGGAGGTGTAATAGACTTCAGTCTCACCATGGTCCTGTATACAGAGGAGGTGTAATAGACTTCAGTCTCACCATGGTCCTGTATACAGAGGAGGTGTAACAGACTTCAGTCTCACCACGGTCCTGTATACAGAGGAGGTGTAATAGACTTCAGTCTCACCACGGTCCTGTATACAGAGGAGGTGTAACAGACTTCAGTCTCACCATGGTCCTGTATACAGAGGAGGTGTAATATACTTCAGTCTCACCATGGTCCTGTATACAGAGGAGGTGTAATATACTTCAGTCTCACCACGGTCCTGTATACAGAGGAGGTGTAATAGACTTCAGTCTCACCATGGTCCTGTATACAGAGGAGGTGTAACAGACTTCAGTCTCACCATGGTCCTGTATACAGAGGAGGTGTAATAGACTTCAGTCTCACCATGGTCCTGTATACAGAGGAGGTGTAATAGACTTCAGTCTCACCACGGTCCTGTATACAGAGGAGGTGTAATAGACTTCAGTCTCACCATGGTCCTGTATACAGAGGAGGTGTAATATACTTCAGTCTCACCATGGTCCTGTATACAGAGGAGGTGTAACAGACTTCAGTCTCACCATGGTCCTGTATACAGAGGAGGTGTAACAGACTTCAGTCTCACCATGGTCCTGTATACAGAGGAGGTGTAATAGACTTCAGTCTCACCACGGTCCTGTATACAGAGGAGGTGTAATATACTTCAGTCTCACCATGGTCCTGTATACAGAGGAGGTGTAATAGACTTCAGTCTCACCATGGTCCTGTATACAGAGGAGGTGTAATAGACTTCAGTCTCACCACGGCCCTGTATACAGAGGAGGTGTAACAGACTTCAGTCTCACCATGGTCCTGTATACAGAGGAGGTGTAATATACTTCAGTCTCACCATGGTCCTGTATACAGAGGAGGTGTAATAGACTTCAGTCTCACCACGGTCCTGTATACAGAGGAGGTGTAATAGACTTCAGTCTCACCATGGTCCTGTATACAGAGGAGGTGTAATAGACTTCAGTCTCACCATGGTCCTGTATACAGAGGAGGTGTAATAGACTTCAGTCTCACCATGGTCCTGTATACAGAGGAGGTGTAACAGACTTCAGTCTCACCACGGTCCTGTATACAGAGGAGGTGTAATAGACTTCAGTCTCACCATGGTCCTGTATACAGAGGAGGTGTAACAGACTTCATTCTCACCATGGTCCTGTATACAGAGGAGGTGTAATAGACTTCAGTCTCACCACGGTCCTGTATACAGAGGAGGTGTAACAGACTTCAGTCTCACCACGGTCCTGTATACAGAGGAGGTGTAACAGACTTCAGTCTCACCATGGTCCTGTATACAGAGGAGGTGTAATAGACTTCAGTCTCACCATGGTCCTGTATACAGAGGAGGTGTAATAGACTTCAGTCTCACCATGGTCCTGTATACAGAGGAGGTGTAATAGACTTCAGTCTCACCATGGTCCTGTATACAGAGGAGGTGTAATAGACTTCAGTCTCACCACGGTCCTGTATACAGAGGAGGTGTAATAGACTTCAGTCTCACCACGGTCCTGTATACAGAGGAGGTGTAATAGACTTCAGTCTCACCACGGTCCTGTATACAGAGGAGGTGTAACAGACTTCAGTCTCACCATGGTCCTGTATACAGAGGAGGTGTAATAGACTTCAGTCTCACCATGGTCCTGTATACAGAGGAGGTGTAACAGACTTCAGTCTCACCATGGTCCTGTATACAGAGGAGGTGTAATAGACTTCAGTCTCACCACGGTCCTGTATACAGAGGAGGTGTAACAGACTTCAGTCTCACCATGGTCCTGTATACAGAGGAGGTGTAACAGACTTCAGTCTCACCACGGTCCTGTATACAGAGGAGGTGTAACAGACTTCAGTCTCACCATGGTCCTGTATACAGAGGAGGTGTAATAGACTTCAGTCTCACCATGGTCCTGTATACAGAGGAGGTGTAATAGACTTCAGTCTCACCATGGTCCTGTATACAGAGGAGGTGTAACAGACTTCAGTCTCACCACGGTCCTGTATACAGAGGAGGTGTAACAGACTTCAGTCTCACCACGGTCCTGTATACAGAGGAGGTGTAACAGACTTCAGTCTCACCATGGTCCTGTATACAGAGGAGGTGTAACAGACTTCAGTCTCACCATGGTCCTGTATACAGAGGAGGTGTAATAGACTTCAGTCTCACCACGGCCCTGCATACAGAGGAGGTGTAACAGACTTCAGTCTCACCTGACTGGTGTAACAGTTTGGAAGGACACACAGAAGAGACAACGGGGATAATTATGTCCTCAGGGAAGAGCTGCCCTTTCTGGACATGTCTCAGGCCGCAGCAAACACACACACATCACACACATCTCCTCACACTCACACCTAAACAGTATCCGTTAACACATTGGGCTGTAGGGACTTCATATGAAGGGTTAACATATTAATACACAGCTGATTGGCTGGTTAATAGTATGACACTAACAATCGCTGTGTTTCTCCTCTATATCCTTCATATCTGTGTTGAATTCTGGGTAGGTTTTATCGTGTCACTAGAAGTTAGTTTTCACCATATGGATGGATGTTGACTCAACTCCTGTCTGTCATGTGGATGGATGGATGGATGGACGGATGGATGGATGGATGGATGGATGGATGGATGGATGGATGGATGGACGGATGGATGGACGGATGGACGGACGGCTGGACGGATGGATGTTGACTCATAACACCTGTCCGTCATATGGACGGATGGATGGATGGATGGATGTTGACCCAACTCCTGTCTGTTATGTGGGGAGGGAATGCCAAGAGTGTGCAAAGCTGTCATCAAGGCAAATAAAGAAAAACCCTGGAATGAGTTGGTGTGTCCAAACATTTGACTGATTCTGTATATGTACATATCTACCTTGATTACCTCGTACCCCTGCACATGGACTCAGTACTGGTTCCTCTTGGATATAGCCAAGTTATTACCTCGTACCCCTGCACATGGACTCAGTACTGGTTCCTCTTGGATATAGCCAAGTTATTACCTCATACTGGTTCCTCTTGGATATAGCCAAGTTATTACCTCGTACTGGTTCCTCTTGGATATAGCCAAGTTATTACCTCGTACCCCTCCACATGGACTCAGTACTGGTTCCTCTTGGATAAAGCCAAGTTATTACCTCGTACCCCTCCACATGGACTCGGTACTGGTTCCTCTTGGATAAAGCCAAGTTATTACCTCGTACCCCTCCACATGGACTCGGTACTGGTTCCTCTTGGATAAAGCCAAGTTATTACCTCGTACCCCTCCACATGGACTCGGTACTGGTTCCTCTTGGATAAAGCCAAGTTATTACCTCGTACCCCTCCACATGGACTCGGTACTGGTTCCTCTTGGATAAAGCCAAGTTATTACCTCGTACCCCTCCACATGGACTCAGTACTGGTTCCTCTTGGATAAAGCCAAGTTATTACCTCGTACCCCTCCACATGGACTCAGTACTGGTTCCTCTTGGATAAAGCCAAGTTATTACCTCGTACCCCTCCACATGGACTCGGTACTGGTTCCTCTTGGATAAAGCCAAGTTATTACCTCGTACCCCTCCACATGGACTCGGTACTGGTTCCTCTTGGATAAAGCCAAGTTATTACCTCGTACCCCTCCACATGGACTCAGTACTGGTTCCTCTTGGATAAAGCCAAGTTATTACCTCGTACCCCTCCACATGGACTCAGTACTGGTTCCTCTTGGATAAAGCCAACCTACAGTGTCTTATTGTATATTTATTCCTCGTTATTATTTTGTATTATATTTCTCTATGTTTCTCTCTGTATTGTTGAGAAGGGCCCTGTCAGGAAGCATTTCACTGTTACTCTACACCTGTTGTTTACAAAGCATGTAACAAATATGATTTGATTTGACTCATAACGTCTGTCCATCATATGTGTGTGGATGGATGGATATTGACTCATAACGTCTGTCCATCATATGTGTGTGGATGGATGGATATTGACTCATAACGTCTGTCCATCATATGTGTGTGGATGGATGGATATTGACTCATAACGTCTGTCCATCATATGTGTGTGGATGGATGGATATTGACTCATAACTTGTTCTCTTCAGTGTAGTTTTATTATAATGGTTGGTCAGGCTTCATATTGGTACAGTATGATTGGAAACACTCAGTAAATATTGTCTTGTAGTAAGTGAATTTGGAGGATATTTCTGTCTTCTTCAAAGCAAACATCTGGAAGTGATTGAACAGGCCTGTCTGTTATCTGCAGGTCCATTGGAATGGATGGAACCTGTATTTTTATGATGACTGAGATTGGGATGTTCATTTCCTGTTGGGAACAGATGACACACACAGCCCTCTCTCTCTGCATCACACACACACACACACACACACACACACACACACACACACACACACACACACACACACACACACACCTCTCTCTCTGCATCACTCACCTAGCTATCATCCAGCGTCTGTCTGTTTGGTCTAGCTCACAGATCATCCGTCCGTTCCTCGATGGGACATCACAACCTTCTGGCCGCTGTGTGTGTGTGTGTGTGTGTGTGTGTGTGTGTGTGTGTGTGTGTGTGTGTGTGTGTGTGTGTGTGTGTGTGTGTGTGTGTGTGTGTGTGTGTGTGTGTGTGTGTGTGTGTGTGTGTGTGTGTGTGTGTGTGTGTGTGTGTATATCATAGGGCTATTTTATCTCTTCTCTCAGTTTAAAAAGAATCTATTTATCTCTCTCAATAGAAACAGCAGGCTTTGTTGGCTGATTGAAGAAACTGGGAAAACACACACTCACACACAGACACACACACACACACACACACACACACACACACACACACACACACACACACACACACACACACACACACACACACAGACTGTTTTACTTGCAGACGTGCCTGGCCAACGTGTGTGTGTTCCCATGTCTGGCAGTGCCCATTCTCCAGGTGGCCTTGTGGCAGACTGGGGAGGAGGAGACTGGCAACATGGCAGCCATGCAGACAGACCCCCCCCTGAAGACCTGGGGAACATACACACAGCCAGTCAACCTGGAGGAGACAGACCCCCCCCTGAAGACCTGGGGAACATACACACAGCCAGTCAACCTGGAGGAGACAGACCCCCCCCTGAAGACCTGGGGAACATACACACAGCCAGTCAACCTGGAGGAGAGGAGACAGACCCCCCCCTGAAGACCTGGGGAACATACACACAGCCAGTCAACCTGGAGGAGACAGACCCCCCCCTGAAGACCTGGGGAACATACACACAGCCAGTCAACCTGGAGGAGAGGAGACAGACCCCCCCCTGAAGACCTGGGGAACATACACACAGCCAGTCAACCTGGAGGAGAGGAGACAGACCCCCCCCTGAAGACCTGGGGAACATACACACAGCCAGTCAACCTGGAGTAGACAGACCCCCCCCTGAAGACCTGGGGAACATACACACAGCCAGTCAACCTGGAGGAGACAGACCCCCCCCTGAAGACCTGGGGAACATACACACAGCCAGTCAACCTGGAGGAGAGGAGACAGACCCCCCCCCCTGAAGACCTGGGGAACATACACACAGCCAGTCAACCTGGAGGAGACAGACCCCCCCCTGAAGACCTGGGGAACATACACACAGCCAGTCAACCTGGAGGAGACAGACCCCCCCCTGAAGACCTGGGGAACATACACACAGCCAAAATAGGGCCAGAGGCTCAGTCAGTGACTAACATTCCCTATGCAGGGCACTACTTTTGACCAGGGCCCATAGGGCACTGTATAGGGAGTAGGGTGCCATTTGGGATTCATTCTTTCCTGGAACCCCCTCGTCTGCCCCAGCAATTCCTTCCTCTCTCTGCTCCAGTCGCCCAGTCTCTCTCTCTCTACTCCAGTCACCCAGTCTCTCTCTCTCTACTCCAGTCACCCAGCCTCTCTCTCTCTACTCCAGTCACCCAGTCTCTCTCTCTCTCTACTCCAGTCACCCAGCCTCTCTCTCTCTACTCCAGTCACCCAGACTCTCTCTCTCTACTTCAGTCACCCAGCCTCTCTCTCTCTACTCCAGTCACCAAGCCCCTCTCCCTCTACTCCAGTCACCCAGCCTCTCTCTCTCTACTCCAGTCACCCAGCCTCTCTCTCTCTGCTCCAGAAGCCCAGTCTCTCTCTCTCTGCTCCAGTCTTCCAGACTCTCTCTCTCTACTCCAGTCACCCAGCCTCTCTCTCTCTACTCCAGTCACCAGCCTCTCTCTCTCTACTCCAGTCACCCAGCCTCTCTCTCTCTACTCCAGTCACCCAGCCTCTCTCTCTCTGCTCCAGAAGCCCAGTCTCTCTCTCTCTGCTCCAGTCTTCCAGACTCTCTCTCTCTACTCCAGTCACCCAGCCTCTCTCTCTCTACTCCAGTCACCCAGCCTCTCTCTCTCTACTCCAGTCACCCAGTCTCTCTCTCTCTACTCGTCACCCAGTCTCTCTCTCTCTCTCCCTCCAGAAGCCCAGCCTCTCTCTCTCTGCTCCAGTCGCCCAGTCTCTCTCTCTCTCTCTCCCTCCAGAAGCCCAGCCTCTCTGTCTGTGTGTACCAGACTCAGCAGTGTTGGGATCGCTCCGTATGCCTGACTGACTGGCCATCTGCCGGACAAACTGGGCTCAACTGGATCCTAGTGAGACGGAGAGAGAGAGAGGGGGAGAGAGGGGGAGAGAGATGGGGAAGAGTGGGAGGATGATGAAGAGAGAGAATTCAGGCCACATGACTCTTATCTGCTGTTCTGCCTGCTTTATCAGCCAGGAAGGGCAGCTTGACTTCACTGCCCTTGGTGTGTTCACACTTTGAGGTTAGATCACTCCAAACTCCTGTCCTGTATGTGAGGTTGGAACACTCCTGTCCTGGCCTGTCTGTGAGGTTAGAACACTCCTGTCCTGGCCTGTCTGTAAGGTTAGAACACTCCTGTCCTGGCCTGTCTGTGAGGTTAGAACACTCCTGTCCTGGCCTGTCTGTGAGGTTAGAACACTCCTGTCCTGGCCTGTCTGTGAGGTTAGAACACTCCTGTCCTGGCCTGTCTGTGAGGTTAGAACACTCCTGTCCTGGCCTGTCTGTGAGGTTAGAACACTCCTGTCCTGGCCTGTCTGTGAGGTTAGAACACTCCTGTCCTGGCCTGTCTGTGAGGTTAGAACACTCCTGTCCTGGCCTGTCTGTGAGGTTGAAACACTCGTGTCCTGGCCTGTCTGTGAGGTTAGAACACTCCTGTCCTGGCCTGTCTGTGAGGTTAGAACACTCCTGTCCTGGCCTGTCTGTGAGGTTAGAACACTCCTGTCCTGGCCTGTCTGTGAGGTTAGAACACTCCTGTCCTGGCCTGTCTGTAAGGTTAGAACACTCCTGTCCTGGCCTGTCTGTGAGGTTAGAACACTCCTGTCCTGGCCTGTCTGTAAGGTTAGAACACTCCTGTCCTGGCCTGTCTGTGAGGTTAGAACACTCCTGTCCTGGCCTGTCTGTGAGGTTAGAACACTCCTGTCCTGGCCTGTCTGTGAGGTTAGAACACTCCTGTCCTGGCCTGTCTGTGAGGTTAGAACACTCCTGTCCTGGCCTGTCTGTGAGGTTAGAACACTCCTGTCCTGGCCTGTCTGTGAGGTTGAAACACTCGTGTCCTGGCCTGTCTGTGCCTCCTTTTGGCTCTCCTCGTCTGTTGTCCGCATCATGTACATGACATTTTCTATTCATGGCTGATTCACTGGCTACATGCTGATCTCATATTTCACACAGAGAAAGAGGATTCTCTGTCCATTATCAGTGGTAAACCATAAACTCAGTGCCACCAGTATGTATAGCAAATCAATGTTTGTATTGAGATAACTGTATACTGGATGACCAGTGGAGGCTCCCCAGAGGAGGAAGGGGAGGACGATCCTCGTCAGGGAATTATTATTATTTTTTTTAAATATATTCACATCACCAAGTAACTGATTAAAACACACAGTTTTGGAATGAAGGTCTACATTAGCCTCAGCAGCACTCTGCAGGGTAGCAACATGGTGTAGCCGGAGGACAGCTAGTTTCCGTCCTCCTCTGGGTACATTGACTTCAATACAAAACCTAGGAGGCTCATGGTTCTCACCCCCTTCCATAGACTTACACAGTAATTATGACAACTTCCGGAGGATGTCCTCCAACCTATCAGAGCTCTTGCAGCATGAACTGACATGTTGTCCACCCAATCAAAGGATCATATCATTAATCTAGTACTGAAAGCATAAGCTACAGCTAGCTAGCACTGCGTAGCACTGCAGTGGTGAGACACCATCCTGACTGTTTGCATCACTGCCTGGTACGGCAACTGCTCGGCCTCCGACCGCAAGGCACTATGAGGGTAGTGCGTACGGCCCAGTACATCACTAGGGCCAAGCTTCCTGCCATCCAAGATCTCTATACCAGGCGGTGTCAGAGGAAGGCCCTAAAAATTGTCAGACTCCTGCCACCCTAGTCATAGACTGTTCTCTCTGCTACCGCATGGCAAGTGGTACCGGAGCGCCAAGTCTAGGTCCAAGAGGTTCCCAAACCGCTTCTACCCCCCCAAGCCATAAGACTCCTGAACATCTAATCAAATGGCTACCCAGATTATTTGCATTACCCCCCCCCCCACCCCCCCACCCCCCCTTACATTGCTGCTACTCTCTGTCATTATCTATGCATAGTCACTTTAATAAATCTACCTACATGTACATATTACCTCAATTACCTCGACTAACCGGTGTCCCCGCACATTGACTCTCTACCGGTACCCCCTGTATATAGTCTCCATATTGACTCTGTACCGGTACCCCCTGTATATAGCCTCCACATTGACTCTCTACCGGTACCCCCCTGTATATAGTCTCCATATTGACTCTCTACCGGTACCCCCTGTATATAGTCTCCATATTGACTCTGTACCGGTACCCCCTGTATATAGTCTCCATATTGACTCTGTACCGGTACCCCCCTGTATATAGTCTCCATATTGACTCTCTACCGGTACCCCCTGTATATAGTCTCCATATTGACTCTCTACCGGTACCCCCCTGTATATAGTCTCCATATTGACTCTGTACCGGTACCCCCTGTATATAGTCTCCATATTGACTCTCTACCGGTACCCCCCTGTATATAGTCTCCATATTGACTCTGTACCGGTACCCCCTGTATATAGTCTCCACATTGACTCTGTACCGGTACCCCCTGTATATAGTCTCCATATTGACTCTGTACCGGTACCCCCTGTATATAGTCTCCATATTGACTCTGTACCGGTACCCCCTGTATATAGTCTCCATATTGACTCTCTACCGGTACCCCCCTGTATATAGTCTCCATATTGACTCTGTACCGGTACCCCCTGTATATAGACTCCACATTGACTCTCTACCGGTACCCCCTGTATATAGTCTCCATATTGACTCTGTACCGGTACCCCCTGTATATAGTCTCCACATTGACTCTGTACCAGTACCCCCTGTATATAGTCTCCATATTGACTCTCTACCGGTACCCCCTGTATATAGTCTCCACATTGACTCTGTACCGGTACCCCCTGTATATAGTCTCCACATTGACTCTGTACCGGTACCCCCCTGTATATAGTCTCCATATTGACTCTGTACCGGTACCCCCTGTATATAGTCTCCACATTGACTCTCTACCGGTACCCCCTGTATATAGTCTCCATATTGACTCTCTACCGGTACCCCCCTGTATATAGTCTCCATATTGACTCTGTACCGGTACCCCCCTGTATATAGTCTCCATATTGACTCTGTACCGGTACCCCCTGTATATAGCCTCCATATTGACTCTGTACCAGTACCCCCTGTATATAGTCTCCATATTGACTCTCTACCGGTACCCCCTGTATATAGTCTCCACATTGACTCTGTACCGGTACCCCCTGTATATAGCCTCCACATTGACTCTGTACCGGTACCCCCTGTATATAGCTCCACATTGACTCTGTACCGGTACCCCCTGTATATAGCCTCCACATTGACTCTGTACCGGTACCCCCTGTATATAGCCTCCACATTGACTCTCTACCGGTACCCCCTGTATATAGCCTCCACATTGACTCTGTACCGGTACCCCCTGTATATAGCCTCCACATTGACTCTGTACCGGTACCCCCTGTATATAGTCTCCATATTGACTCTCTACCGGTACCCCCTGTATATAGCCTCCATATTGACTCTCTACCGGTACCCCCTGTATATAGTCTCCATATTGACTCTGTACCGGTACCCCCTGTATATAGCCTCCACATTGACTCTGTACCGGTACCCCCTGTATATAGTCTCCACATTGACTCTGTACCGGTACCCCCTGTATATAGTCTCCACATTGACTCTGTACCGGTACCCCCCTGTATATAGCCTCCATATTGACTCTGTACCGGTACCCCCTGTATATAGTCTCCACATTGACTCTGTACCGGTACCCCCCTGTATATAGTCTCCATATTGACTCTGTACCGGTACCCCCTGTATATAGCCTCCATATTGACTCTCTACCGGTACCCCCTGTATATAGTCTCCATATTGACTCAGTACCGGTACCCCCTGTATATAGCCTCCACATTGACTCTGTACTGGTACCCCCTGTATATAGTCTCCATATTGACTCTGTACCGGTACCCCCTGTATATAGCCTCCACATTGACTCTCTACCGGTACCCCCCTGTATATAGTCTCCATATTGACTCTCTACCGGTACCCCCTGTATATAGTCTCCATATTGACTCTGTACCGGTACCCCCTGTATATAGTCTCCATATTGACTCTGTACCGGTACCCCCCTGTATATAGTCTCCATATTGACTCTCTACCGGTACCCCCTGTATATAGTCTCCATATTGACTCTCTACCGGTACCCCCCTGTATATAGTCTCCATATTGACTCTGTACCGGTACCCCCTGTATATAGTCTCCATATTGACTCTCTACCGGTACCCCCCTGTATATAGTCTCCATATTGACTCTGTACCGGTACCCCCTGTATATAGTCTCCACATTGACTCTGTACCGGTACCCCCTGTATATAGTCTCCATATTGACTCTGTACCGGTACCCCCTGTATATAGTCTCCATATTGACTCTGTACCGGTACCCCCTGTATATAGTCTCCATATTGACTCTCTACCGGTACCCCCCTGTATATAGTCTCCATATTGACTCTGTACCGGTACCCCCTGTATATAGTCTCCACATTGACTCTCTACCGGTACCCCCTGTATATAGTCTTCATATTGACTCTGTACCGGTACCCCCTGTATATAGTCTCCACATTGACTCTGTACCAGTACCCCCTGTATATAGTCTCCATATTTCTATTACTTAGCTATTGAATTCAGCTAGCTAGTTTAGCCTATTCAAACACCCAGCTCAAACAGAGAGGGATGCTATGTTAGCTAGCTGGCTATAGCTACCCAACACTGGAACTCTTCCAAGTCAAGGTCAACATTTGGCTTTATTAATTTATTGCTAAACTGCCTGCTGCTGACTGTACACTGTACTGCATGATTGTAGCAGGTTTACTGACGCGTTAGTTAGTTCTAGTAGCTAGCTATGTTGATCATGATGATAGCTAATATGGGGACAACGATGTAGCAGGTTATGATATGAAGGTTTAGCTTGGAAATGTGTTTTTCACCTGGTCACAGACAGCTGATGTGTTGTGCACTTAGGTCCACAAGCGAAGGGAAAAGGTGACAGGAGGAGAGCACGTAGATGCCAGAAGGAAGGAGCAGCACGTGGCTGCTATGAAAGTCAACTGTGTTTGCGTGTGATCAGGGGTGTATTCATTCCACCGATTCTGTTGAAAAATGTTTCTTAAACAGAAGCAAACATAAACAAAACGGGGATAAACATACCTGAATTTGTCCAATAGAAACTCTCGTTTGCAACTGTTGGACTAATGATTACTCTCTAGATCAGCTAGATGCAGGCAAGAGTGGTCAAGGCGGTGTTGAATGTGTCACTGTCTGTCCAAACATTTTCTATCGACCTGTGTGCACCTACATTGTAATCTTTAATTCATAGTCTATGTTGTATCAACCTCATGATGGGTATAGGGGAAATTAGAGTATCATGTAGTATCCTAAACCTATCCATGTTACATTGAACTGGGTGAATGGAATATGAATGACAGTCATCCCATATGGTTCAGTTGGTAGAGCATGGTGTTTGCAACGCCAAGGTTGTGGGTTCGATTCCCACGGGGGACCAGTACGGAGAAGAAAAAAAAAATGTATGAAATGTATGCATTCACTACTGTAAGTCGCTCTGGATAAGAGCGTCTGCTAAATGACTAAAATGTAAAATGTAAATGTAGACATACAGCCATTCTCAACAAAAAAAGGAATCGTCCTCCCTCATGTTAAACGGCACCAACCGCCTCTGATGCTGACCTTATACTTCACAGAGAGAATGTTGTTTCATAAATGAATGATTCACTCTAGCTAATCAGTAGTTAGAAATACAGTCAAATACTTGGCCTCCAGAAGCATATCGTCCCTCCTATATGTAGTTATCTGTATACAGGATGTTCTTGCCCTCAATAATCACATCGTAAATCAAAGTGAGAAAGACAGAAGGTTTCATAAGAGGAGAGGACAGAGAATGTGAGGATTGTAGAGGTTGTTGGAGAGGTTATATTTCACCGGCGTTATTTAATGAAAAGTCTGTTTCTGTTTGCTGTAGCGGAGGTGAGAATGCACAGTGGTGAGTTAACAGGTTAGTGAAACATTAGCTGATGTTTGGCTAGCAGGTCAGAGATCTCAGGTGAGAGGTAGCAGGGTGGTAGCTGATGTTTGGCTAGCAGGGTGGTAGCTGATGTTTGGCTAGCAGGTCAGAGATCTCAGGTGAGAGCTAGCAGGGTGGTAGCTGATGTTTGGCTAGCAGGGTGGTAGCTGATGTTTGGCTAGGAGGGTGGTAGCTGATGTTTGGCTAGCAGGGTGGTAGCTGATGTTTGGCTAGCAGGGTGGTAGCTGATGTTTGGCTAGCAGGGTGGTAGCTGATGTTTAGCTAGCAGGGTGGTAGCTGATGTTTAGCTAGCAGGGTGGTAGCTGATGTTTAGCTAGCAGGGTGGTAGCTGATGTTTGGCTAGCAGGGTGGTAGCTGATGTTTGGCTAGCAGGTCAGTGATCTCAAGTGAGAGGTAGCAGGGTGGTAGCTGATGTTTGGCTAGCAGGGTGGTAGCTGATGTTTGGCTAGCAGGGTGGTAGCTGATGTTTGGCTAGCAGGGTGGTAGCTGATGTTTAACTAGCAGGGTGGTAGGCTGATGTTTAGCTAGCAGGGTGGTAGCTGATGTTTAGCTAGCAGGTCAGAGATCTCAGGTGAGAGGTAGCAGGGTGGTAGCTGATGTTTAACTAGCAGGGTGGTAGGCTGATGTTTAGCTAGCAGGGTGGTAGCTGATGTTTAGCTAGCAGGTCAGAGATCTCAGGTGAGAGGTAGCAGGGTGGTAGCTGATGTTTAGCTAGCAGGGTGGTAGCTGATGTTTGGCTAGCAGGGTGGTAGCTGATGTTTAGCTAGCAGGGTGGTAGGCTGATGTTTAGCTAGCAGGGTGGTAGCTGATGTTTAGCTAGCAGGGTGGTAGCTGATGTTTAGCTAGCAGGTCAGAGATCTCAGGTGAGAGGTAGCAGGGTGGTAGCTGATGTTTGGCTAGCAGGGTGGTAGCTGATGTTTGGCTAGCAGGTCAGAGAGCTCAGGTGAGAGGTAGCAGGGTGGTAGCTGAAGATGGAACCTCAGACTTCACAGGCATCTTGGACTTAACCTAGCCAGCTGGGACTAGTCTGGACCACCTGTTTGGGTTTGGAGTAGTAACTTGGACTTAACCTAGCCAGCTGGGACTGGTCTAGACCACCTGTTTGGGTTTGGGGTAGTAACTTGGACTTAACCTAGCCAGCTGGGACTGGTCTAGACCACCTGTTTGGGTGTGGAGTAGTAACTTGGGCCTAGCCAGCTGGGACTAGTCTGGACCACCTGTTTGGGTTTGGAGTAGTAACTTGGACTTAACCTAGCCAGCTGGGACTGGTCTGGACCACCTGTTTGGGTTTGGAGTAGTAACTTGGACTTAACCTAGCCGGCTGGGACTGGTCTAGTAGTAAGGTTTGAGATCACGGAGTTAACCCCACTCTTCTGAGTTAAATAACTGGCATTGGGAAGACCCCTACATCATGTGTTATGTGACTTGTCCTGATTCCAGGTCTCTCTTTACTGCTGGGTGTGTGGTGTGGACAGCGACACCCTACCTGTCTGTCTACGTTGTGTGTGACTCAGGAAGTGTGAACGTCATGCGTCAGTGTGCAGGTGTGAAGAGAAGAGGAGTCGATTTCCCCTCCGTGTGTGTGTGTGTGTGTGTGTGTGTGTGTGTGTGTGTGTGTGTGTGTGTGTGTGTGTGTGTGTGTGTGTGTGTGTGTGTGTGTGTGTGTGTGTGTGTGTGTGTTGTGTGTGAGCCAGGGCAGTCCCTGGACACAGGGTGTGCGACAAACTGTAATGGAAACCAGGCGAGGGGAATTATGAGCCAGTGGTTTTCATTTTCTCTCTCCCCTCCTGTCCCTCTTTCACACTCCTCCTCTCCTATCCTGTCCTCTCCTCTCTCTTTCCTCTCATCTACCTCTCTTGTGCCAGTGTGATGAAGTTAGCAGGGCCTCTCCTAGTTAATCTATCTTCCTGTACCAACAGTTTACAGCAGGCTGAGGAATACTGCAGCTCAGTGTCCTCTTCCTGAGCTTATGAATGGCCCAGGGCCAGACGACTGCTGTCACTGAGACGGAAAGCTTTTGGATTCAGCCAAATATGTCATTTAACTCTTACCTCAGATATCAACTGAATACTTGAGCTAAATATTTAGCCTGAATGCCACTGCTTATTGTATCTTTCCTCTCGTTGTTAAATTGCTAATCAGCACTGTGTAGCAGTGTGAAGATGAGCGTGGTTATATGAATGATCATTTGGGCCATTCATTCAGAATGGAATTGCTTTGTAGGGATGGTTTTAACGACTGTGCCATGCACCACAAACAAAGGCTTGAAAAGCTATAGTAACTTACATCTCTACTATACTGACATATCAAATCATCGTTTAGCAAATATTCGTTTTGCGAATGAGTTCAATAGGCATTTGAGTGATGCTTGTGATAAGTTTCAGAGTATGAATGAAAATGGGGAACAGCAGTCATCTGTGTGTGGGGGGGGTGGGGGGGTCACATGAGTCCAGCTTAACGAGCACTTTAATTGAACGTGACTGCTGGATGAGGGCTACGGAGGAAACTAACACCTGTCTGCCCTCAGTCCCTCTCTGTAGAAATGGAAATGATTTTTGTCAAACAAAATGTGGGATTTCTGTTCCATCATCTCTGCTGTTTATAATGATAGGCAGTGGTGCTCATAGTGGTATGACAAGAGTACTCATTCCACATGCAAGACTGAGGACACATCCCCCTTTCCAGCTTCCTTCTGTCTGTCTCTTTCAGTCTCTCTTTCAGTCTCTCTTTCTGTCTATCTCTTTCAGTATCTCTCTCTTTCAGTCTCTCTCTCTTTCAGTCTCTCTCTTTCAGTCTCTATCTCTTTCAGTCTCTCTTTCAGTCTCTCTTTCAGTCTCTCTTTCAGTCTCTCTTTCTGTCTATCTCTTTCAGTCTCTCTCTTTCAGTCTCTCTCTCTTTCAGTCTCTCTCTCTTTCAGTCTCTATCTCTTTCAGTCTCTCTTTCAGTCTCTCTTTCTCTCTCTCTTTCAGTCTCTCTTTCTCTCTCTCTTTCAGTCTCTCTCTTTCAGTCTCTCTCTCTTTCAGTCTCTCTCTTTCTGTCTCTCTCTTTCTGTCTCTCTTTCAGTCTCTCTCTTTCAGTCTGTCTCTCAGTCTCTCTCTTTCAGTCTCTCTCTCTTTCAGTCTCTCTCTTTCAGTCTCTCTCTCTTTCAGTCTCTCTCTTTCAGTCTCTCTTTCAGTCTCTCTCTCTTTCAGTCTCTCTCTTTCAGTCTCTCTCTTTCAGTCTCTCTTTCAGTCTCTCTCTCTTTCAGTCTCTCTCCTCCCTCTCTTTCAGTCTCTCTTTCTGTCTCTCTTTCAGTCTCTCTCTTTCAGTCTCTCTCTCTTTCAGTCTGTCTCTCTTTCAGTCTCTCTCTTTCAGTCTCTCTCTCTTTCAGTCTCTCTCTCTTTCAGTCTCTCTCTTTCAGTCTCTCTCTTTCAGTCTCTCTCTCTTTCAGTCTCTCTCTCTTTCAGTCTCTCTCTCTTTCAGTCTCTCTCTCTTTCAGTCTCTCTCTTTCAGTCTCTCTCTTTCAGTCTCTCTTTCAGTCTCTCTTTCTCTCTCTCTTTCTGTCTCTCTCTTTCAGTCTCTCTCTTTCAGTCTCTCTCTTTCTGTCTCTCTCTTTCAGTCTCTCTTTCAGTCTCTCTCTTTCAGTCTCTCTCTCTTTCAGTCTCTCTCTCTTTCACTCTCTTTCAGTCTCTCTTTCAGTCTCTCTCTTTCAGTCTCTCTCTTTCGGTCTCTCTTTCAGTCTCTCTCTTTCAGTCTCTCTCTTTCTCTCTCTCTTTCAGTCTCTCTTTCAGTCTCTCTCTTTCAGTCTCTCTTTCAGTCTCTCTTTCAGTCTCTCTCTTTCAGTCTCTCTCTTTCAGTCTCTCTTTCAGTCTCTCTTTCAGTCTCTCTCTTTCGGTCTCTCTTTCAGTCTCTCTCTTTCAGTCTCTCTCTTTCTCTCTCTCTTTCAGTCTCTCTTTCAGTCTCTCTCTTTCAGTCTCTCTTTCAGTCTCTCTTTCAGTCTCTCTTTCAGTCTCTCTCTTTCAGTCTCTCTTTCAGTCTCTCTCTTTCAGTCTCTCTCTTTCAGTCTCTCTTTCAGTCTCTCTCTTTCAGTCTCTCTCTTTCAGTCTCTCTTTCAGTCTCTCTTTCAGTCTCTCTCCTCCCTCTCTCTGCTGAAGACAGCCTTGACATCTTTCAGTTGGTTCTTCTCCTCCATTCCTCCTTCGCTCTATCCCTGAACATTAATCCCTGATCTTCTGACACACACACACACACACACACACACACACACACACACACACACACACACACACACACACACACACACACACACACACACACACACACACACAGCAGTTAGAATATCCAGATGAATGAATAGTGTCAAAGTAACATTTCATTAAATATTATGTTTAGTACTATGATCCTGTCAAACCCCTGGTGGAATCACAGGGCTGTACACACACACACACACACACACACACACACACACACACACACACACACACACACACACACACACACATCCATCCTGGGGGGGGGTCAGAGGGATCAGTGACAGTAATTGCAATCAGTCAAGTGTGTGTGTGTGTGTGTGTGTGTGTGTGTGTGTGTGTGTGTGTGTGTGTGTGTGTGTGTGTGTGTGTGTGTGTGTGTGTGTGTGTGTGTGTGTGTGTGTGTGTGTGTGTGTGTAGATATGAGTTAACGCAGGCCTTCCCTCTTACAGATTGAGTTTGGTGCTTTCTGTTGACGGGAGGACAGATAACTGGCCACATTTTAATAAAACTAAAAACTTTAAAAGGACGTCATCTTTAGAATCTGAAGCTGTCTTTACATTGTGTTTGACTATTGTCCCTGAAAGCCTGAAAAATAGATAATTTCATGTTTCTGGTCATGTAAAATAGCACATGCTAATGTTGAATGTTTACATTTACATTTTAGTCATTTAGCAGACGCTCTTATCCAGAGCGACTTACATTTCATACATTTTATTTTTTTTTATTTTTTTTGTACTGGCCCCCCGTGTATAGCACATGCTAATGTTGTTTCTGGACATGTAAAATAGCACATGCTAATGTTGAATGTTTCTGGACATGTAAAATAGCACATGCTAATGTTGAATGTTTCTGGACATGTAAAATAGCACATGCTAATGTTGAATGTTTCTGGACATGTAAAATAGCACATGCTAATGTTGAATGTTTCTGGACATGTAAAATAGCACATGCTAATGTTGAATGTTTCTGGACATGTAAAATAGCACGTGCTAATGTTGAATGTTTCTGGACATGTAAAATAGCACATGCTAATGTTGAATGTTTCTGGACATGTAAAATAGCACATGCTAATGTTGAATGTTTCTGGACATGTAAAATAGCACATGCTAATGTTGAATGTTTCTGGACATGTAAAATAGCACATGCTAATGTTTCTGGGCATGTAAAATAGCACATGCTAATGTTGAATGTTTCTGGACATGTAAAATAGCACATGCTAATGTTGAATGTTTCTGGACATGTAAAATAGCACATGCTAATGTTGTTTCTGGACATGTAAAATAGCACATGCTAATGTTGTTTCTGGACATGTAAAATAGCACATGCTAATGTTGTTTCTGGACATGTAAAATAGCACATGCTAATGTTGTTTCTGGACATGTAAAATACTCTTGTGACTGGAGTGTAATGCAGAGCACTTGAATTGAGACCCTGGTGATTTGCTTTTAACCTGCGCTAGAGCAATGCAATACATTTATCTTGTGTAAATGACTGAGGCGGTCAGTGTATCTCTGAAAGAAGCGTCCTTGATTTTCTCTGTTATTGATGTTTAACCTGGCGTAGAGGCAGGACCAGGGCTTAGTGTGGTAAGAATTATTGTGTGAGATTTCTATCGCAACGTAGTGCAGGTCTTCAGCACTACGGATTGAATCGAGCCCCGAGTCTTGCAGTCAGTCTGTCATGAGACGAGTGACACATCGCTGACACTCGTTTCTAGAATCCCTGTGAAAAACAAAGTGACCAGCTCATCCTCTCTGTGAAAGATAACTCAGAACTTCACGTTCTAATGAGAGGGTAAGAGATCGCCCATGTCCCAAACAGACAACATTTTTTCCTCTTTACAGCCGTGACATTAAGAACAACAGGCACTCGGCCAGATGCGCGCGCACACACACACACACACACACACACACACACACACACACACACACACACACACACACACACACACACACACACACACACACACACACACACACACACACACACACACACACACACACACACACACACACACACACACACACACAGAGATAGACAGATAGAGGAGGAGTGTTTAGTAAGTCATCTGATAGACTAAATGGTTTACACTGGTTATGGAGTGGAGCTCTGCCCTGAGACAGACATACTTTACACTGGTTATGGAGTGGAGCTCTGCCCTGAGACAGACATACTTTACACTGGTTATGGAGTGGAGCTCTGCCCTGAGACAGACATACTTTACACTAGTTATGGAGTGGAGCTCTGCCCTGAGACAGACATACTTTACACTGGTTATGGAGTGGAGCTCTGCCCTGAGACAGACATACTTTACAATGGTTATGGAGTGGAGCTCTGCCCTGAAACAGACATACTTCTGAATGAGCAGTAAAATACATGTTATAAACCCTCAGCTTCCCAGAGTAGTAAAATACATGTTATAAACCCTCAGCTTCCCAGAGCAGTAAAATACATGTTATAAACCCTCAGCTTCCCAGAGCAGTAACATACATGTTATAAACCCTCAGCTTCCCAGAGCAGTAAAATACATGTTATAAACCCTCAGCTTCCCAGAGTAGTAAAATACATGTTATAAACCCTCAGCTTCCCAGAGCAGTAAAATACATGTTATAAACCCTCAGCTTCCCAGAGCAGTAAAATACATGTTATAAACCCTCAGCTTCCCAGAGCAGTAAAATACATGTTATAAACCCTCAGCTTCCCAGAGCAGTAAAATACATGTTATATACCCTCAGCTTCCCAGAGCAGTAAAATACATGTTATATACCCTCAGCTTCCCAGAACAGTAAAATACATGTTATAAACCCTCAGCTTCCCTGAGCAGTAAAATACATGTTATAAACCCTCAGCTTCCCAGAGCAGTAACATACATGTTATAAACCCTCAGCTTCCCAGAGCAGTAACATACAGGTTATATAGCCTCAGCTTCCCTGAGCAGTAAAATACATGTTATATACCCTCAGCTTCCCAGAGCAGTAACATACATGTTATATACCCTCAGCTTCCCAGAGCAGTAACATACATGTTATAAACCCTCAGCTTCCCAGAGCAGTAAAATACATGTTATAAACCCTCAGCTTCCCAGAGCAGTAACATACATGTTATAAACCCTCAGCTTCCCAGAGCAGTAACATACATGTTATAAACCCTCAGCTTCCCAGAGCAGTAAAATACATGTTATAAACCCTCAGCTTCCCAGAGCAGTAAAATACATGTTATAAACCCTCAGCTTCCCAGAGCAGTAACATACATGTTATATACCCTCAGCTTCCCAGAGCAGTAAAATACATGTTATAAACCCTCAGCTTCCCAGAGCAGTAAAATACATGTTATATACCCTCAGCTTCCCAGAGCAGTAAAATACATGTTATATACCCTCAGCTTCCCAGAGCAGTAAAATACATGTTATAAACCCTCAGCTTCCCAGAGCAGTAAAATACATGTTATAAACCCTCAGCTTCCCAGAGCAGTAAAATACATGTTATATACCCTCAGCTTCCCAGAGCAGTAAAATACATGTTATATACCCTCAGCTTCCCAGAACAGTAAAATACATGTTATAAACCCTCAGCTTCCCTGAGCAGTAAAATACATGTTATAAACCCTCAGCTTCCCAGAGCAGTAACATACATGTTATAAACCCTCAGCTTCCCAGAGCAGTAACATACAGGTTATATACCCTCAGCTTCCCTGAGCAGTAAAATACATGTTATATACCCTCAGCTTCCCAGAGCAGTAACATACATGTTATATACCCTCAGCTTCCCAGAGCAGTAACATACATGTTATAAACCCTCAGCTTCCCAGAGCAGTAAAATACATGTTATAAACCCTCAGCTTCCCAGAGCAGTAACATACATGTTATAAACCCTCAGCTTCCCAGAGCAGTAAAATACATGTTATAAACCCTCAGCTTCCCAGAGCAGTAACATACATGTTATAAACCCTCAGCTTCCCAGAGCAGTAAAATACATGTTATATACCCTCAGCTTCCCAGAGCAGTAAAATACATGTTATAAACCCTCAGCTTCCCAGAGCAGTAACATACATGTTATAAACCCTCAGCTTCCCAGAGCAGTAAAATACATGTTATAAACCCTCAGCTTCCCAGAACAGTAACATACATGTTATAAACCCTCAGCTTCCCAGAGCAGTAAAATACATGTTATAAACCCTCAGCTTCCCAGAGCAGTAAAATACATGTTATAAACCCTCAGCTTCCCAGAGCAGTAACATACATGTTATATACCCTCAGCTTCCCAGAGCAGTAAAATACATGTTATAAACCCTCAGCTTCCCAGAGCAGTAAAATACATGTTATAAACCCTCAGCTTCCCAGAGCAGTAAAATACATGTTATATACCCTCAGCTTCCCAGAGCAGTAAAATACATGTTATATACCCTCAGCTTCCCAGAACAGTAAAATACATGTTATAAACCCTCAGCTTCCCTGAGCAGTAAAATACATGTTATAAACCCTCAGCTTCCCAGAGCAGTAACATACATGTTATAAACCCTCAGCTTCCCAGAGCAGTAACATACAGGTTATAAACCCTCAGCTTCCCAGAGCAGTAAAATACATGTTATATACCCTCAGCTTCCCAGAGCAGTAAAATACATGTTATAAACCCTCAGCTTCCCAGAGCAGTAACATACATGTTATAAACCCTCAGCTTCCCAGAGCAGTAAAATACATGTTATAAACCCTCAGCTTCCCAGAACAGTAACATACATGTTATAAACCCTCAGCTTCCCAGAGCAGTAAAATACATGTTATAAACCCTCAGCTTCCCAGAGCAGTAAAATACATGTTATAAACCCTCAGCTTCCCAGAGCAGTAACATACATGTTATATACCCTCAGCTTCCCAGAGCAGTAAAATACATGTTATAAACCCTCAGCTTCCCAGAGCAGTAAAATACATGTTATATACCCTCAGCTTCCCAGAGCAGTAAAATACATGTTATAAACCCTCAGCTTCCCAGAGCAGTGAAATACATGTTATAAACCCTCAGCTTCCCAGAGCAGTAACATACAGAAGGGATAATCAACGAGGGGCTATGTGTTCTATGTACTATAATGAAGGGAGATGCATAAAGCCCCTAGTTAATTATCCCTTTAATACCATGGCTATACTTTAACACATTTGCCCCTAGAAATGTGTTCAAGCAAGCTTACTAGATAGCGACAGTAGTTGCCGTGGTAACCAAACAAACAGACTTGCTAGTTTATCTAACCAAACCATCAGTCCTAGCTCGCCATTATGAAAATCCAATATCAACAAAGGCAATATTTTTTTCAATTGGACTTTTGCTTTAAAAGCAGCTCAAACATAGAACATGTAAGAATGAACTAAAGCCATGGAATTTTACCGTGTAAATATACCGTGCTTTATAGGGAAATAATGCCCTCTAGAATGCCCTTCAAGCCAATCACAAACAGGTATTCAACAATGCCATGGTATAAATGTTATTATGAATTGGGTAATTTGAGCCCTGAATTCTGATTGGCTGAAAGCCACTGGTATGACAAAACATGTATATTTACTGCTCTAATTACGTTGGTAACCAGTTCATAACAGCAACAAGGCTCCTCAGGGGGTTAGTGATATATGACCAGTATACCACAGCTCTGCGTTGTGTCGTGCTTTAAGAACAGCCCTTAGCCGCGGTATATTGGCCATATACCACATCTCCTCGGACCTTATTGCTTAATTATACCCTCAGCTTCTCAGAGCAGTAATATACATGTTATTAATGAAGGGGTGTACATGAATATAGTGTAGCTGACAGCTGGTAGAGTAGTTAACATGAATATAGTGTAGATACAGCTGGTAGAGTAGTTAACATGAATATAGTGTAGATACAGTCCATTCAGAAAGTAGTCAGACCCCTTCCATTTTTCCACATTTTGTTGCGTTACAGCCTTATTCTAAAATCGATTAAATAAATTAAAATCCTCATCAATCTACACACAATACCCCATAATGAGAAAGGGAAAACAGGTTTTTAGAGAGTTTGCAAATGTATTAAAAATAAAAAACATAAATACCTTATTTACGTAAGTATTCAGACCCTTTGCTATGAGACTCGAAAATGTGCTCAGGTGCTTCCTGTTTCCATTGATCCTCATTGAGATGTTTCTACAATGGATTGGACATGATTTGGAAAGGCACATGTCTGTCTATATAAGGTCCCACAGTTAAAGGTGCATGTCAGAGCAGAAACCAAGCCAAGAGGTTGAAGGAATTGTCCGTAGAGCTCCGAGACAGGATTGTGTCGAGGCACAGATCTGGGGAAGGGTACCAAAACATTTCTGCAGCATTGAAGGTCCCCAAGAACACAGTGGCCTCCATCATTCTTAAATGGACAAATTGTGGAACTACCAAGACCCTTCTTAGAGCTGGCCGCCCGGCCAAACTGAGCAATCGGGGGAGAAGGGCCTTGGTCAGGGAGGTGACCAAGAACCCGATGGTCACTCTGACAGAGCTCCAGAGTTCCTCTGTGGAGATGGGAGAACCTTCCAGAAGGACAACGATCTCTGCAGCACTCCACAAATTAGGCTTTTATGGTAGAGTGGCCAGACGGAAGCCATTCCTCAGTAAAAGGCACATGACAGCCCGCTTGGAGTTTGCCAAAAGGCACCTAAAAACTCTCAGACCAAGATTCTCTGGTCTGATGAAACCAAGATTTTACTCTTTGACCTGAATGCCAAGGGTCACGTCTGGAGGAAACCTGGCACCATCCCTACGGTGAAGCATGCCGGTGGCAGCATCATGATGTGGGGATGTTTTTCAGCAGCAGGGACTGGGAGACTAGTCAGGATCGAGGGTAAGATGAACGAAGCAAAGTACAGAGAGATCCTTGATGGAAAACCTGCTCCAGAGCGCTGAGGACCTCAGACTGGGGCGAAAGTTCACCTTCCAACAGGACAACGATCACAAGCACACAGCCAAGACAACGCAGGAGTGGCTTCGGGACAAGTCTCTGAATGTCCTTGAGTGGCCCAGCCAGAGCCCGGACTTGAACCTGATTGAACATCTCTGGAGAGACCTGAAAATAGTTGTGAAGCGACGCTTCCCATCCAACCTGACAGAGCTTGAGAGGATCTGCAGAGAAGAATGAGGGAAACTCCCCAAATACAGGTGTGCCAAGCTTGTAGCGTCATACCCAAGAAGACTCGAGGCTGTAATCGCTGCCCAAGGTGCTTCAACAAAGTACTGAGTAAAGTGTCTGAATACTTAGGTAAATGTCATATATCTTTTATATATATATTTTTATATATTTATTTATTTATATTTATATATATATAAAAGATATATATATATATATATATATATATACATATATATATATATATATATATATATATATATAAAAGATATATATATAGATATATATATATATACATATATATATATATATAAAATATATATATATATATATATATATATATATATATATAAAAGATATAAAAGATATATGACATTTGCAAATGTTTCTAAAACCCATTTTTGCTTGGTCATTATGGGGTATTGTGATGTCATTATGGGGTATTGTGATGTCATTATGGGGTATTGTGTGTAGACTGATGAGGGAAAACAACTATTTAATCCATTTTAGAATAAGACTGTAACAACATTTAGAAAATGTCAAGGGGTCTGAATACTTTCAGAATGCACTGTGTGTATATATATATATATGCGACATAAAATACTGTAAAATCACCAGAAAATCAGCTCCAAGTGATTATGTGGAAAGAGACAGAAACAGAGGGACAGAAACAGAGGGAGAGGGACAGAAACAGAGGGACAGAAACAGAGGGAGGGGGACAGAAACAGAGGGAGGGACAGAAACAGAGGGACAGAAACAGAGGGACAGAAACAGAGGGAGGGGGACAGAAACAGAGGGACAGGGACACAAACAGAGGGAGAGGGACAGAAACAGAGGGAGAGGGACAGAGGGACAGAGGGAGAGGGACAGCAACAGAGGGAGAGGGACAGCAACAGAGGGAGGGGGACAGAAACAGAGGGAGGGGGACAGAAACAGAGGGAGGGACAGAAACAGAGGGACAGAAACAGAGGGAGGGGGACAGAAACAGAGGGACAGAAACAGAGGGAGAGGGACAGAGGGACAGAAACAGAGGGAGGGGGACAGAAACAGAGGGACAGAAACAGAGGGAGGGACAGAAACAGAGGGAGGGGGACAGAAACAGAGGGACAGAAACAGAGGGACAGAAACAGAGGGAGGGGGACAGAAACAGAGGGAGAGGGACAGAAACAGAGGGAGAGGGACAGAGGGAGAGGGACAGCAACAGAGGGAGGGGGACAGAAACAGAGGGAGGGACAGAAACAGAGAGAGGGACACAGAGGGACAGGGACAGAAACAGAGGGAGAGGGACAGAAACAGAGGGAGGGACAGAAACAGAGGGAGGGGGACAGAAACATAGGGAGGGACAGGGACAGAAAACAAGATGAAGGTTGTTCCACCAGCGTCAGAGTGACTAGGTCAACTGGCGCCTCCACATCAACACAGCCGCTTGTTTACGACTGTGTCTCTGACACTCACACGTGCGTGCAGTGCAGCCACAGCACAGAAACCGCGCCAGAGTTTACCTTGGAGGGAAGAAAGAGCGGGAGAGAGAGAGACAATGATTGTTTCACAATCTTAGTTGTCTCTCTCTCTCTCTCACACGCTTTTATTCCCCTCCCAGGTAAACTCTGGCGCGGTTTCTGTGCTTTGGCTGCACTGCACGCACGTGTGAGTGTTGGTGACACAGTCGTCAGTTGCGCAAGAGTGAACATTCACCAGTGGCTCAAGAGTGACTCACCAGTAGCTGTAATCTCTCAGTGCTGCGTGCTTTAAGGGCTGTAATCTCTCAGTGCTGCGTGCTTTAAGGGCTGTAATCTCTCTGTGCTGCGTGCTTTAAGGGCTCTAATCTCTCAGTGCTGCGTGCTTTAAGGGCTCTAATCTCTCTGTGCTGCGTGCTTTAAGGGCTCTAATCTCTCTGTGCTTTAAGGGCTCTAATCTCTCTGTGCTGCGTGCTTTAAGGGCTCTAATCTCTCTGTGCTGCGTGCTTTAAGGGCTCTAATCTCTCTGTGCTGCGTGCTTTAAGGGCTGTAATCTCTCTGTGCTGCGTGCTTTAAGGGCTGTAATCTCTCTGTGCTGCGTGCTTTAAGGGCTCTAATCTCTCTGTGCTGCGTGCTTTAAGGGCTGTAATCTCTCTGTGCTGCGTGCTTTAAGGGCTGTAATCTCTCTGTGCTGCGTGCTTTAAGGGCTCTAATCTCTCTGTGCTGCGTGCTTTAAGGGCTCTAATCTCTCAGTGCTGCGTGCTTTAAGGGCTCTAATCTCTCTGTGCTGCGTGCTTTAAGGGCTGTAATCTCTCTGTGCTGCGTGCTTTAAGGGCTGTAATCTCTCAGTGCTGCGTGCTTTAAGGGCTGTAATCTCTCTGTGCTGCGTGCTTTAAGGGCTCTAATCTCTCAGTGCTGCGTGCTTTAAGGGCTCTAATCTTTATGCGCATTAAATCACTCACATTCATTTGATCCATGTAGCCCACGTTTTACAGCTGGTGTGTTGGGACGGGGGGGGTATATGTTAGATGAAGTTGGAACGAGCTCAACTCCATGTTTTATTGTCTAAGGGTTTTAGATACAAACAGTCCCATGATGATAGACGTGTTAATAAAGAGGCAAGTCACTTGACAACTTGAGTTTTATATTCTGTTTTTAAAGGTTATAGAGACAAAAAACAGTTGATAGCCTGTGTCCCAAATGGACCTATACTACCTATATAGTCCACTTCCTTAGTTCTCTACCTATAGTTCTCTACCCATAGTTCTCTACCCATAGTTCTCTACCCATAGCTCTCTACCCATAGTTCTCTACCCATAGTTTTCTACCCATAGTTCTCTACCTATAGTTCTCTACCTATAGTTCTCTACCCATAGTTTTCTACCCATAGCTCTCTACCCATAGTTCTCTACCCATAGTTTTCTACCCATAGTTCTCTACCTATAGTTCTCTACCCATAGTTCTCTACCCATAGTTCTCTACCCATAGTTTTCTACCCATAGTTCTCTACCTATAGTTCTCTACCCATAGTTCTCTACCCATAGTTCTCTACCCATAGTTCTCTACCCATAACTCTCTACCCATAGTTCTCTACCCATAGTTTTACACCCATAGTTTTCTACCCATAGTTTTACACCCATAGTTTTCTACCCATAGTTTTACACCCATAGTTTTCTACCCATAGTTCTCTACCCATAGGACTCTGGTCTACAGTAGTGCAGCATATAGGACTCTGGTCTACAGTAGTGCAGCATATATGACTCTGGTCTACAGTAGTGCAGCATATAGGACTCTGGTCTATAGTAGTGCAGCATATAGGACTCTGGTCTACAGTAGTGCAGCATATAGGACTCTGGTCTATAGTAGTGCAGCATATAGGACTCTGGTCTACAGTAGTGCAGCATATAGGACTCTGGTCTACAGTAGTGCAGCATATAGGACTCTGGTCTATAGTAGTGCAGCATATAGGACTCTGGTCTACAGTAGTGCAGCATATAGGACTCTGGTCTACAGTAGTGCAGCATATAGGACTCTGGTCTACAGTAGTGCAGCATATAGGACTCTGGTCTATAGTAGTGCAGCATATAGGACTCTGGTCTATAGTAGTGCAGCATATAGGACTCTGGTCTACAGTAGTGCAGCATATAGGACTCTGGTCTACAGTAGTGCAGCATATAGGACTCTGGTCTACAGTAGTGCAGCATATAGGACACTGGTCTACAGTAGTGCAGCATATAGGACTCTGGTCTACAGTAGTGCAGCATATAGGACTCTGGTCTACAGTAGTGCAGCATATAGGACTCTGGTCTACAGTAGTGCAGCATATAGGACTCTGGTCTACAGTAGTGCAGCATATAGGACTCTGGTCTACAGTAGTGTAGCATATAGGACGCTGGTCTACAGTAGTGCAGCATATAGGACTCTGGTCTACAGTAGTGCAGCATATAGGACTCTGGTCTACAGTAGTGCAGCATATAGGACTCTGGTCTACAGTAGTGCAGCATATAGGACACTGGTCTACAGTAGTGCAGCATATAGGACTCTGGTCTACAGTAGTGCAGCATATAGGACTCTGGTCTACAGTAGTGCAGCATATAGGACTCTGGTCTACAGTAGTGCAGCATATAGGACTCTGGTCTACAGTAGTGCAGCATATAGGACTCTGGTCTACAGTAGTGCAGCATATAGGACTCTGGTCTACAGTAGTGCAGCATATAGGACGCTGGTCTACAGTAGTGCAGCATATAGGACTCTGGTCTACAGTAGTGCAGCATATAGGACTCTGGTCTACAGTAGTGCAGCATATAGGACTCTGGTCTACAGTAGTGCAGCATATAGGACTCTGGTCTACAGTAGTGTAGCATATAGGACTCTGGTCTACAGTAGTGCAGCATATAGGGAGTAGGGTACCATTTGAGACAGACAGAGGGTGTTTGTTGTCCACTACCTAAGACAAACACTCCTGGTTGTTACCATGATACAGTACAGTGACAAACTAGTGTGTTAGACCTTGGCTCTCCTCCCGCCGCCACTCAGGGAAACCTAGGCAACACATCTAACGCTGTACCGTTCAGTCTAGCCTCTGTCTGCTACCAACAACTGTAGGGCCAAGAAAATCTGCTTCAAGTAATTGGTAGCTTGGTAAACTATATTTTCAGAGTAGCTTCCCTAACACTGCTACTACAGCTGCTGTTAGTCTTCTGCTGATGAAGTAGGGCTGGACCATATGGACAACATATCACCATATCTTTCACATTTGTGACAGTATTTTCTGTTTTTTAATAATACATTTGCTTTGAGTAGTTCATGATCATATAGTGGCACCACATCAAATATTCTCATTTGTTTTATACTCTTCAATTCAACTCCAAAAAAAAATTACTTTCAGCATTTTCATGCATTTTTTGCAATTCCTACACTTTTCTTATTATTTTGTCACTGTGCCACGCAGGGCTGTATGATATGGGCAAAACATCTAGGCCCATTGGTGAACTGTTGGAATTTTATAATGCTATAGTTGGAATATATTGGGCAGCACCTTGAATACATTGTTGTTTGACATGACAATGAATGAATAAACCAGGGAGGAATTATTGACCCTGGTAGGGCTGTCCCCTACTAAAAACAATAGGGCTGTCCCCTACTAAAAACAATAGGGCTGTCCCCTACTAAAAACAATAGGGCTGTCCCCTACTAAAAACAATGTGGCTGTCCCCTACTAAAAACAATAGGGCTGTCCCCTACTAAAAACAATATGGCTGTCCCCTACTAAAAACAATATGGCTGTCCCCTACTAAAACAATATGGCTGTCCCCTACTAAAAACAATAGGGCTGTCCCCTACTAAAAACAATAGGGCTGTCCCCTACTAAAACAATATGGCTGTCCTCCTACTAAAAACAATAGGGCTGTCCCCTACTAAAAACAATAGGGCTGTCCCCTACTAAAAACAATAGGGCTGTCCCCTACTAAAAACAATATGGCTGTCCCCTACTAAAAACAATATGGCTGTCCCCTACTAAAAACAATATGGCTGTCCCCTACTAAAAACAATAGGGCTGTCCCCTACTAAAAACAATAGGGCTGTCCCCTACTAAAAACAATAGGGCTGTCCCCTACTAAAAACAATAGGGCTGTCCCCTACTAAAAACAATATGGCTGTCCCCTACTAAAAACAATAGGGCTGTCCCCTACTAAAAACAATATGGCTGTCCCCTACTAAAAACAATAGGGCTGTCCCCTACTAAAAACAATAGGGCTGTCCCCTACTAAAAACAATAGGGCTGTCCCCTACTAAAAACAATATGGCTGTCCCCTACTAAAAACAATAGGGCTGTCCCCTACTAAAACAATATGGCTGTCCCCTACTAAAAACAATAGGGCTGTCCCCTACTAAAAACAATAGGGCTGTCCCCTACTAAAAACAATATGGCTGTCCCCTACTAAAAACAATAGGGCTGTCCCCTACTAAAAACAATAGGGCTGTCCCCTACTAAAAACAATAGGGCTGTCCCCTACTAAAAACAATAGGGCTGTCTCCTACTAAAACAATATGGCTGTCCCCTACTAAAAACAATATGGCTGTCCCCTACTAAAAACAATATGGCTGTCCCCTACTAAAAACAATATGGCTGTCCCCTACTAAAAACAATATGGCTGTCCCCTACTAAAAACAATATGGCTGTCCTCCTACTAAAAACAATAGGGCTGTCCCCTACTAAAAACAATATGGCTGTCCCCTACTAAAACAATATTGGCCGTCTGTTCTTTCGACCAATCGCTTGGTCAAACTTTTAAACCATGTATTTTTCCATATAGACACACCCTATGTGTTTTTATAAAATCAATTATGCCCTGAGGATGTCTGATGCTATAGGTGCGCTGTTATATTAAATAATTAAGACACAAATGACTCAAGAGGGATCCAGAGATCAAGATGGCCTAACAGGAAGAAAAAAAAAACATATTCCTGCTGACCTTCTCAGATTCTGCCATTACGTTTCTGAAGTTACTGGTAATAGGCTGCACCATGGGTCAACAACCTTTTCCATGTGGAGTGACAATTTACAATTCCCTGAACATTTTTACCGATCTGCGTGCCAGTTGTGATTTTCATATGCACATTTTCGTGGAACAGTTTAATTTCAATTATAATAATAATGATGTGTTTTTGTTATATTGCCAACTAGGTAAAAATAGCCTACATAAAGCCAACCAATAAAAACATTGCAGGTAGAAAGTATTCTGATATAAATAAATACCTTTTATAAATGTCCTACGACTGGAAAAGGCCCAGAGCTCACCATAAAAAGTGTTGTTTTATCAGACACGTTTAAAAGATTGATGTTTCACCCCTCAATGGCCTCCTTCAGGATAAATAAATATCCTGTAAATCACATTGACTATGCATGGAGGTTTGTTCATGCTCTTCATCTCTCTGCTCTGCCTGTCTGCAACAAACATCAAACATTGTATCAACTATAAACTGTGTCTGGCCCGAAGCTAGAAAACTTGCAACATTGTGTCAACTATAAACTGTGTCTGACCCGAAGCTAGAAAACTTGCAATAAACTATTCTGGGCCTTCAGATTTTGTTGTGCCAGAGTTGTGTATCACATTTAACAAACCAAACATTGAAATACCGTTATATATTTATATTCAACCTCTTTCGTATCGTCTGAGATCCCCAAAGATTGGAAAGCTACCATTTTGAATCCCATCGTACCTTCTCCGCTTTGCAATCTGGTTTCCGAGCTGGTCATGGGTGCACCTCAGCCACGCTCAAGGTCCTAAACGATATCATAACTGCCATCGATAAGAGACATTACTGTGCGGCTGTATTCGTCTACCTGGCCAAGGCTTTCGACTCTGTCAATCACCACATTCTTATCGGCAGACTCAACAACCTTGGTTTCTCAAATGACTGCCTCGCCTGGTTCACCAACTACTTCTTAGACAGAGTTCAGTGTGTCAAATCGGAGGGCCTGTTGTCCGGACCTCTGGCAGTCTCTATGGGGATGCCACAGGGTTCAATTCTCGGGCCGACTCTTTTCTCTGTATACATCAATGATGATGTTGCTCTTACTGCTGGTGATTCTCTGATCCACCTCTACGCAGACGACACCATTCTGTATACTTCTGGCCCTTCTTTGGACACTGTGTTAACTAACCTCCAGACGAGCTTCAATGCCATACAACTCTCCTTCCGTGGCCTCCAACTGCTTTTAAATGCTAGTAAAACTAAATGCATGCTCTTCAACTGATCGCTGCCTGCACCTGCCCGCCCATCCAGCATCACTACTCTGGACGGTTCTGACCTAGAATATGCTGACAACTACAAATACCTAGGTGTCTGGTTAGACTGTAAACTTTCCTTCCAGACTCACATTAAGCACCCCAGTATCTCTACTTGCACATTCATCTTCTGCACATCTATCACTCCAGTGTTTAATAGCTAAATTGTAATTATTTCGCCACTATGGCCTATTTATTGCCTTTCCTCCCTAATCTTACCTCATTTGCACACACTGTATACAGATTTTTCTATTGTGTTATTGACTGTATGTTTGTTTATTCCATGTGTAACTCTGTGTTGTTGTTTGTGTTGCACTGCTTTGCTTTATCTTGTCCAGGTCGCAGTTGTAAATGAGAACTTGTTCTCAACTGGCCTTCCTGGTTAAATAAAGGTGAAAAATACCAAATATACCGGTAAAAACTCAGTCTGTGAATCAGTACCGGTATATAGTAAAATACGGTACACCTCCCAGACCTAAGCTGAAGTCACCAACACAACTAGACTTGAAGAAACTGCAGACTTAACAGCTTTAAACTGTTTTTTGAATAACTGATATAGTTACCAACTTATATAGTTAGGTTGCGTCGTGCCGAAGAACAGCCGTGGTATATTGGCCATATACCACACCCCATCACTCCTTATTGATTAATTATACCACACCCCATCACTCCTTATTGATTAATTATACCACATTGACGACTTGTGGCTTAGCTTTCCACACAAACTATTATAGTACAGAAAACACAGATACGCCGCATGTCTCCACCCACTGGTGAGCTACCAATACCTGCCGCTGTTAGACCTTCTGTTGAAGAAGATGAAGGCTCTGTGGTCTGGCTTCTCTAACATGGAGCAGATCTGTCCAGGGACTCTGCATATCACTGTTCAAGGTTGAATGAGTCTGACTTGAATGAGTTCTGTTCAACAGGGTCTCATACCCCCCCCCACACCACCACCCCATCTAGACGGACCCCCCCCCACCACCACCACCCCATCTAGACGGACCCCCCCACACACACACACACACACTCATGTATGGATGCACGTACGCACACACACACTCACATACGCACACACACTCACATACGCACACACACTCACATACGCACACACACACACGCACACTTCCACCAGTTATTTGGCTCAGTGTAGCGTTTTGATCCTCAGTGAATGGGCCCCAGAGTTATTTCTTTAGCCTAAATCAGGAGTGTTAGTAGTGTGAATGAGAGCAGCGCTGCCTGCTAGCCCTTTGGACTGACTGATAAAACCCCGGAGGCTCTGCTGGAGGAATCAGCTTTCCTAATCGGGGAGATTTGAGCCGGTCTCCAATCTCTCTGGTTTCTGATCACAGTGTGTCCAAATGGACAGCTTTTGTAAGTGGTAATGAGAAATAAATCATTCCATTTAATCTGCAGAAATACTCTGCTTATTGCTTTTAAGTCTCCTTGATGGAAAACATCATGGTGTATAGTAGGGAGGGAGGGAGGGAGGGGGGAGGGAAGGGAAGGGAGGGAGGGAGGGAGGGAGGCAACGAAGAGCGAGGGATGCAGAAAGAGGAAGGGAGAGAGAGAGAGATAATATGGTTAAGTGTAAAGAAATAGTTCCGTTGCTTATAGATGTAATTGACAGAGTGGAAATGTATTTCTGTGTCCCAAATGGCACCCTATTAAATCCCCTTAGAAGCAGCGTTCACATATTTAAATGCCATCAAAGGAAAGGGAGTATATAAAGCTGACGGATAAATTCATATAAGGTTTATTTTTTAAATGTTAACTCTGCAGAATGTGGAATGGATTGGAATAAGCAGGAGCCTGTTCATTTTCCTTCAGATAAAGAGATTAGGAGAGGATTTTTATTTGGTCAGACACGGTACATGATTGGGTTGTCATGCCTTGTTGTTCTGATCGCTGTCATGCCTTGTTGTCTGATCGCTGTCGTGCCTTGTTGATCTGATCGCTGTCGTGCCTTGTTGATCTGATCGCTGTCGTGCCTTGTTGATCTGATCGCTGTCGTGCCTTGTTGATCTGATCGCTGTCGTGCCTTGTTGATCTGATCGCTGTCGTGCCTTGTTGATCTGATCGCTGTGACTGTGTATAGAAATGCCTCAGTAGTTTCTCGTGGGCTGACTGGCCGTACATACAGTGGGGCAAAAAAGTATTTAGTCAGCCACCAATTGTGCAAGTTCTCCCGCTTAAAAAGATGAGAGGCCTGTAATTTTCATCATAGGTACACTTCAACTATGACAGACAAAATGAGAAAAAAAAATCCAGAAAATCACATTGTAGGATTTTTTATGAATTTATTTGCAAATTATGGTGGAAAATAAGTATTTGGTCAATAAAAAAAGTTTATCTCAATACTTTGTTATATACCCTTTGTTGGCAATGACACAGGTCAAACGTTTTCTGTAAGTCTTCACAAGGTTTTCACATATTGTTGCTGGTATTTTGGCCCATTCCTCCATGCAGATCTCCTCTAGAGCAGTGATGTTTTGGGGCTGTCGCTGGGCAACACGGACTTTCAACTCCCTCCAAAGATTTTCTATGGGGTTGAGATCTGGAGACTGGCTAGGCCACTCCAGGACCTTGAAATGCTTCTTACAAAGCCACTCCATCGTTGCCCGGGCGGTGTGTTTGGGATCATTGTCATGCTGAAAGACCCAGCCACGTTTCATCTTCAATGCCCTTGCTGATGGAAGGAGGTTTTCACTCAAAATCTCACGATACATGGCCCCATTCATTCTTTCCTTTACACGGATCAGTCGTCCTGGTCCCTTTGCAGAAAAACAGCCCCAAAGCATGATGTTTCCACCCCCATGCTTCACAGTAGGTATGGTGTTCTTTGGATGCAACTCAGCATTCCCTTTTCCTCCAAACACGACGAGTTGAGTTTTTACCAAAAAGTTCTATTTTGGTTTCATCTGACCATATGACATTCTCCCAATCCTCTTCTGGATCATCCAAATGCTCTCTAGCAAACTTCAGACGGGCCTGGACATGTACTGGCTTAAGCATGGGGACACGTCTGGCACTGCAGGATTTGAGTCCCTGGCGGCGTAGTGTGTTACTGATGGTAGGCTTTGTTACTTTGGTCCCAGCTCTCTGCAGGTCATTCACTAGGTCCCCCCGTGTGGTTCTGGGATTTTTGCTCACTGTTCTTGTGATCATTTTGACCCCACGGGGTGAGATCTTGCGTGGAGCCCCAGATCGAGGGAGATTATCAGTGGTCTTGTATGTCTTCCATTTCCTAATAATTGCTCCCACAGTTGATTTCTTCTAACCAAGCTGCTTACCTATTGCAGATTCAGTCTTCCCAGCCTGGTGCAGGTCTACAATTTTGTTTCTGGTGTCCTTTGACAGCTCTTTGGTCTTGGCCATAGTGGAGTTTGGAGTGTGACTGTTTGAGGTTGTGGACAGGTGTCTTTTATACTGATAACAAGTTCAAACAGGTGCCATTAATACAGGTAACGAGTGGAGGACAGAGGAGCCTCTTAAAGAAGAAGTTACAGGTCTGTGAGAGCCAGAAATCTTGCTTGTTTGTAGGTGACCAAATACTTATTTTCCACCATAATTTGCAAATAAATTCATAAAGAATCCTACAATGTGATTTTCTGGATTTTTTTTTCTCATTTTGTCTGTCATAGTTGACGTGTACCTATGATGAAAATTACAGGCCTCTCTCATCTTTTTAAGTGGGAGAACTTGCACAATTGGTGGCTGACTAAATACTTCTTTGCCCCACTGTATACAGAGACTGATGATCAAACTCCTATGGATGGCCATCTCTCTCACATTTCACCTGACGTTTTGGCCCCGTCTACTAACACCTGTCTCTATATAACATTCTAGTAGAACTAGTGAGATCTGAATGGCTGCCTCAAGATGGCCAACGTACTTGACAAGGAAGTGATGAAGCTACTACTGTAATTGGTCTACATGGTGGAGCCCTATAGGGATCTGTCCTGACCATTTCCCCCAGTAGTATTATTAGGCTTAGATCACCTTGTTATGTACCTGTTATTGGACCAGTATAGACTGTACCTGTTATTGGACCAGTATAGACTGTACCTGTTATTGGACCAGTATAGACTGTACCTGGTATTGGACCAGTATAGACTGTACCTGGTATTGGACCAGTATAGACTGTACCTGTTATTGGACCAGTATAGACTGTACCTGGTATTGGACCAGTATAGACTGCACCTGTTATTGGACCAGTATAGACTGTACCTGTTATTGGACCAGTATAGACTGTACCTGTTATTGGACCAGTATAGACTGTACCTGGTATTGGACCAGTATAGACTGTACCTGTTATTGGACCAGTATAGACTGTACCTGTTATTGGACCAGTATAGACTGTACCTGGTATTGGACCAGTATAGACTGTACCTGTTATTGGACCAGTATAGACTGTACCTGGTATTGGACCAGTATAGACTGTACCTGTTATTGGACCAGTATAGACTGTACCTGTTATTGGACCAGTATAGACTGTACCTGTTATTGGACCAGTATAGACTGTACCTGTTATTGGACCAGTATAGACTGTATCTGTTATTGGACCAGTATAGACTGTACCTGTTATTGGACCAGTATAGACTGTACCTGTTATTGGGGGACCAGTATAGACTGTACCTGTTATTGGACCAGTATAGACTGTACCTGGTATTGGACCAGTATAGACTGTACCTGTTATTGGGGGACCAGTATAGACTGTACCTGTTATTGGACCAGTATAGACTGTACCTGTTATTGGACCAGTATAGACTGTACCTGTTATTGGACCAGTATAGACTGTACCTGGTATTGGACCAGTATAGACTGTACCTGTTATTGGACCAGTATAGACTGTACCTGTTATTGGACCAGTATAGACTGTACCTGTTATTGGACCAGTATAGACTGTACCTGTTATTGGACCAGTATAGACTGTACCTGTTATTGGGGGACCAGTATAGACTGTACCTGTTATTGGGGGACCAGTATAGACTGTACCTGTTATTGGGGGACCAGTATAGACTGTACCTGTTATTGGGGGACCAGTATAGACTGTACCTGTTATTGGACCAGTATAGACTGTACCTGTTATTGGACCAGTATAGACTGTACCTGTTATTGGGGGACCAGTATAGACTGTACCTGTTATTGGGGGACCAGTATAGACTGTACCTGTTATTGGGGGACCAGTATAGACTGTACCTGTTATTGGACCAGTATAGACTGTACCTGTTATTGGACCAGTATAGACTGTACCTGGTATTGGACCAGTATAGACTGTACCTGTTATTGGACCAGTATAGACAGTACCTGGTATTGGACCAGTATAGACTGTACCTGTTATTGGGGGACCAGTATAGACTGTACCTGTTATTGGGGGACCAGTATAGACTGTACCTGTTATTGGGGGACCAGTATAGACTGTACCTGTTATTGGGGGACCAGTATAGACTGTACCTGTTATTGGGGGACCAGTATAGACTGTAACTGTTATTGGGGGACCAGTATAGACTGTACCTGTTATTGGGGGACCAGTATAGACTGTACCTGTTATTGGGGGACCAGTATAGACTGTACCTGTTATTGGACCAGTATAGACTGTACCTGTTATTGGACCAGTATAGACTGTACCTGTTATTGGGGGACCAGTATAGACTGTACCTGTTATTGGGGGACCAGTATAGACTGTACCTGTTATTGGGGGACCAGTATAGACTGTACCTGTTATTGGACCAGTATAGACTGTACCTGTTATTGGACCAGTATAGACTGTACCTGTTATTGGACCAGTATAGACTGTACCTGTTATTGGGGGACCAGTATAGACTGTACCTGTTATTGGGGGACCAGTATAGACTGTACTTGTTATTGGGGGACCAGTATAGACTGTACCTGTTATTGGACCAGTATAGACTGTACCTGTTATTGGACCAGTATAGACTGTACCTGGTATTGGACCAGTATAGACTGTACCTGGTATTGGACCAGTATAGACTGTACCTGGTATTGGACCAGTATAGACTGTACCTGTTATTGGACCAGTATAGACTGTACCTGTTATTGGACCAGTATAGACTGTACCTGTTATTGGGGGACCAGTATAGACTGTACCTGTTATTGGGGGACCAGTATAGACTGTACCTGTTATTGGGGGACCAGTATAGACTGTACCTGTTATTGGGGGACCAGTATAGACTGTACCTGTTATTGGGGGACCAGTATAGACTGTACCTGTTATTGGACCAGTATAGACTGTACCTGTTATTGGACCAGTATAGACTGTACCTGTTATTGGACCAGTATAGACTGTACCTGTTATTGGACCAGTATAGACTGTACCTGTTATTGGGGGACCAGTATAGACTGTACCTGTTATTGGGGGACCAGTATAGACTGTACCTGTTATTGGGGGACCAGTATAGACTGTACCTGTTATTGGGGGACCAGTATAGACTGTACCTGTTATTGGACCAGTATAGACTGTACCTGTTATTGGACCAGTATAGACTGTACCTGTTATTGGACCAGTATAGACTGTACCTGTTATTGGACCAGTATAGACTGTACCTGTTATTGGGGGACCAGTATAGACTGTACCTGTTATTGGGGGACCAGTATAGACTGTACCTGTTATTGGACCAGTATAGACTGTACCTGTTATTGGACCAGTATAGACTGTACCTGTTATTGGACCAGTATAGACTGTACCTGTTATTGGACCAGTATAGACTGTACCTGTTATTGGACCAGTATAGACTGTACCTGTTATTGGACCAGTATAGACTGTACCTGTTATTGGACCAGTATAGACTGTACCTGTTATTGGGGGACCAGTATAGACTGTACCTGTTATTGGGGGACCAGTATAGACTGTACCTGTTATTGGGGGACCAGTATAGACTGTACCTGTTATTGGGGGACCAGTATAGACTGTACCTGTTATTGGACCAGTATAGACTGTACCTGTTATTGGACCAGTATAGACTGTACCTGTTATTGGACCAGTATAGACTGTACCTGTTATTGGACCAGTATAGACTGTACCTGTTATTGGACCAGTATAGACTGTACCTGTTATTGGGGGACCAGTATAGACTGTACCTGTTATTGGGGGACCAGTATAGACTGTACCTGTTATTGGGGGACCAGTATAGACTGTACCTGTTATTGGGGGACCAGTATAGACTGTACCTGTTATTGGGGGACCAGTATAGACTGTACCTGTTATTGGGGGACCAGTATAGACTGTACCTGTTATTGGACCAGTATAGACTGTACCTGTTATTGGACCAGTATAGACTGTACCTGTTATTGGACCAGTATAGACTGTACCTGTTATTGGACCAGTATAGACTGTACCTGTTATTGGACCAGTATAGACTGTACCTGTTATTGGGGGACCAGTATAGACTGTACCTGTTATTGGGGGACCAGTATAGACTGTACCTGTTATTGGGGGACCAGTATAGACTGTACCTGTTATTGGACCAGTATAGACTGTACCTGTTATTGGACCAGTATAGACTGTACCTGTTATTGGACCAGTATAGACTGTACCTGTTATTGGGGGACCAGTATAGACTGTACCTGTTATTGGGGGACCAGTATAGACTGTACCTGTTATTGGGGGACCAGTATAGACTGTACCTGTTATTGGACCAGTATAGACTGTACCTGGTATTGGACCAGTATAGACTGTACTTCTATTTAGTAATGGGACCTTAAAGATCTCTGAAAATACTTTTCAAAGACAGCAGGTAAGGATATGTCAGAACTTCTTAGAACAAACCAATTTAGGGGATTCATTACTACTACTACTATCTGGTATCAACTCATCCCTCCTCTCATCCCTCCTCTCATCCCTCCTCTCATCCATCCTCTCATCCATCCTCTCATCCATTCTCTCATCCATCCTATCATCCCTTCTTTCATCCCTCTTCTCATCCCTTCTCTCCTTCCTCCTCTCATCCATCCTATCATCCCTTCTTTCGCCCCTCCTCTCATCCCTTCTCTCCTTCCTCCTCGCATTCATCCTCTCATCCATCCTCTCATCCCTCCTCTCATCCATCCTCTCATCCATTCTCTCATCCATCATATCATCCATCCTCTCATCCCTTCTCTCCTTCCTCCTCTCATCCATTCTCTCATCCATCCTATCATCTCTTCTCCCTCTAGTCCAGACAGACATCTTTATCCTGGTCAGAGACAGTCGAAGCACCAATGCTATTAATATATCACTGCATGCTATTAGGCCCAATTTAGTCACTCAGGACACATCCTCAGTCCTCCTCCTGATGGAGGGAGGGGGGGCTGCAGTGTGTACTGTGTCTATGTCTTAGTGATGGAGGGGGGGCTGCAGTGTGTACTGTGTCTATGTCTTAGTGATGGAGGGGGGGGGCTGCAGTGTGTCTATGTCTTAGTGATGGAGGGGGGGGCTGCAGTGTGTACTGTGTCTATGTCTTAGTGATGGAGGGGGGGCTGCAGTGTGTACTGTGTCTATGTCTTAGTGATGGAGGGGGGGGGCTGCAGTGTGTCTATGTCTTAGTGATGGAGGGGGGGGGCTGCAGTGTGTACTGTGTCTATGTCTTAGTGATGGAGGGGGGGCTGCAGTGTGTCTATGTCTTAGTGATGGAGGGGGGGGGCTGCAGTGTGTACTGTGTCTATGTCTTAGTGATGGGGGGGCTGCAGTGTGTCTATGTCTTAGTGATGGAGGGGGGGCTGCAGTGTGTCTATGTCTATGTCTTAGTGATGGAGGGGGGGCTGCAGTGTGTCTATGTCTTAGTGATGGAGGGGGGGGCTGCAGTGTGTCTATGTCTTAGTGATGGAGGGGGGGGGCTGCAGTGTGTCTATGTCTTAGTGATGGAGGGGGGGCTGCAGTGTGTACTGTGTCTATGTCTTAGTGATGGAGGGGGGGGGCTGCAGTGTGTCTATGTCTTAGTGATGGAGGGGGGGGCTGCAGTGTGTACTGTGTCTATGTCTTAGTGATGGAGGGGGGGCTGCAGTGTGTCTATGTCTTAGTGATGGAGGGGGGTGCTGCAGTGTGTACTGTGTCTATGTCTTAGTGATGGGGGGCTGCAGTGTGTCTATGTCTTAGTGATGGAGGGGGGGCTGCAGTGTGTCTATGTCTATGTCTTAGTGATGGAGGGGGGGCTGCAGTGTGTCTATGTCTTAGTGATGGAGGGGGGGCTGCAGTGTGTCTATGTCTTAGTGATGGAGGGGGGGGCTGCAGTGTGTCTATGTCTTAGTGATGGAGGGGGGGGGCTGCAGTGTGTCTATGTCTTAGTGATGGAGGGGGGGGCTGCAGTGTGTACTGTGTCTATGTCTTAGTGATGGAGGGGGGGCTGCAGTGTGTCTATGTCTTAGTGATGGAGGGGGGGGCTGCAGTGTGTACTGTGTCTATGTCTTAGTGATGGGGGGGCTGCAGTGTGTCTATGTCTTAGTGATGGAGGGGGGGCTGCAGTGTGTCTATGTCTATGTCTTAGTGATGGAGGGGGGGCTGCAGTGTGTCTATGTCTTAGTGATGGAGGGGGGGCTGCAGTGTGTCTATGTCTTAGTGATGGAGGGGGGGCTGCAGTGTGTCTATGTCTATGTCTTAGTGATGGAGGGGGGGCTGCAGTGTGTCTATGTCTTAGTGATGGAGGGGGGGCTGCAGTGTGTCTATGTCTTAGTGATGGAGGGGGGGCTGCAGTGTGTACTGTGTCTATGTCTTAGTGATGGAGGGGGGGCTGCAGTGTGTCTATGTCTTAGTGATGGAGGGGGGGGGGGCTGCAGTGTGTCTATGTCTTAGTGATGGGGGGGCTGCAGTGTGTCTATGTCTTAGTGATGGAGGGGGGGCTGCAGTGTGTCTATGTCTTAGTGATGGAGGGGGGGCTGCAGTGTGTCTATGTCTTAGTGATGGAGGGGGGGCTGCAGTGTGTACTGTGTCTATGTCTTAGTGATGGAGGGGGGGCTGCAGTGTGTCTATGTCTTAGTGATGGAGGGGGGGGGCTGCAGTGTGTACTGTGTCTATGTCTTAGTGATGGGGGGGCTGCAGTGTGTCTATGTCTTAGTGATGGAGGGGGGGCTGCAGTGTGTCTATGTCTATGTCTTAGTGATGGAGGGGGGGCTGCAGTGTGTACTGTGTCTATGTCTTAGTGATGGAGGGGGGGGCTGCAGTGTGTACTGTGTCTATGTCTTAGTGATGGAGGGGGGGCTGCAGTGTGTACTGTGTCTATGTCTTAGTGATGGGGGGGGGGCTGCAGTGTGTCTATGTCTTAGTGATGGAGGGGGGGCTGCAGTGTGTCTATGTCTTAGTGATGGAGGGGGGGGCTGCAGTGTGTCTATGTCTTAGTGATGGAGGGGGGGCTGCAGTGTGTACTGTGTCTATGTCTTAGTGATGGAGGGGGGGGGGCTGCAGTGTGTCTATGTCTTAGTGATGGAGGGGGGGCTGCAGTGTGTCTATGTCTTAGTGATGGAGGGGGGGCTGCAGTGTGTCTATGTCTTAGTGATGGAGGGGGGGGCTGCAGTGTGTACTGTGTCTATGTCTTCGAGGCATGCTGGTAATTGAAAATGTATATTCCAATACAATCCTCTCAGTTCTCCCGCGCCACACACACACCCGCGCGCCACACACACACCCGCGCGCCACACGGCGTTCGTTCAGCGGCCAGAACCATTATCTTTCCTTAATGAAGCGTGCGTCGAGGTGCTCCCGCTCTGCTCCGAGGTTTTCATTTTCATTTAAATGATCAACTTCACTGATTACTGTCACCGTTTAATTATTGCGCCGGCTATAAGCTTGACCCCTGTTGGAGAGGTCAGGTGGGGGTCTGGAAGGTTCTGGGTAGGTCCCAGTACTGATCCACAGTATATCAGTTAGAGAGGTCAGGTGGTGGTCTGGAAGGTTCTGGGGAGGTCCCAGTACTGATCCACAGTATATCAGTTAGAGAGATCAGGTGGTGGTCTGGAAGGTTCTGGGGAGGTCCCAGTACTGATCCACAGTATATCAGTTAGAGAGGTCAGGTGGTGGTCTGGAAGGTTCTGGGTAGGTCTCAGTACTGATCCACAGTATATCAGTTAGAGAGTTCAGGTGGTGGTCTTTGATCGGCCACAGCTGGTGTTTCTCAGCACCCAGATAGGTATTAAAGTGTCCAACTGGTTTTCTCAAAGGCTAATTTCATGTCTAAACAAACACTCGTTTTCTTATCAGCGGCGACGCTTACAGAGATTGTCCATCGTCAGGGGCTGTGGTAGGGTGAGAGCGGAAATTCAAAGACAGACAGAAAGATGTGCACACACACAAAGACATTGGTTGGTCGGTCCTCTCCTCTCAGGACGTAGTGTCCAGGAACACACAGCAGCTCTATGGTCGGTCCTCTCCTCTCAGGACGTAGTGTCCAGGAACACACAGCAGCTCTATGGTCGGTCCTCTCCTCTCAGGACGTAGTGTCCAGGAACACACAGCAGCTCTATGGTCGGTCCTCTCCTCTCAGGACGTAGTGTCCAGGAACACACAGCAGCTCTATGGTCGGTCCTCTCCTCTCGGGACCTAGTGTCCAGGAACACACAGCAGCTCTATGGTCGGTCCTCTCCTCTCAGGACGTAGTGTCCAGGAACACACAGCGGCTCTACGGTCGGTCCTCTCCTCTCAGGAAGTAGTGTCCAGGAACACACAGAAACCCCATCAGATGAACTCTGTCCACTTCAGATCCCTCTCAACCTCCCCCTCCATCTCTCTGGCGGAGCGGCTGAATTTGTGCCAGTCGGCCGTGTGAGTGTGAGTGTGTGTGTGTGTGTGTGTGTGTGTGTGTGTGTGTGTGTGTGTGTGTGTGTGTGTGTGTGGTGTGTGTGTGTGTGTGTGTGTGTGTGTGTGTGTGTGTGTGTGTGTGTGTGTGTGTGTGTGTGTGTGTGCAGCCCTGATTGCTCTCTAGGTGATTGAGTGCCCTGTCTGTCCGCCCGTCTTTCTGTCTTGGGCTCCGACCTCAATGTGTTGGCATGTCACTTAGAACTCCTGCATACATTTACTGCTCCCAAATGGAACCCTAGTCCCTATAGAGTGCACTACTTTTGACGAGGGTGCATAGGACTCAGGTCAAAAGTAGTGCACTATGTAGGGAATAGGGTGCCTTTTGGGATGCACACTCTTTCCCATGCCTGTTCCTGCTACTCCAGAGGTGATTTGGGTATGAAGGGTACTTGTGCCCCTCAGACAGGCTGCTGGGAAAAAGCTTCAGGTTGCTGGGTTGAAGCTGTCCTCTCTCAGACCTGGAGAAGAGAAGAGGGGGACTGGGGTGAAGCTGTCCTGTCATCTCTCTCTCCTGCAGCAGGATGTCATTCAGTACAGCTTGCTACTGGTGTTATTCAGTAATGACAGATACCTCGTGATCTACCTCCATTTCCACCTACAATTCCCTTCTTGGCAGATCATGTTTTTCATCTTTCTCTACAGAATAATGTGTCTGTATGGAAGGACGGTGCAGTGGAGGAAATTCATGTAGTGTTGACTTGTCTGTTAATGTAGTATGTTGTTATGTCCTTAACTGGACTCCTTTCAACATAGACTGACCTTCATTCATCTAGGATTATGTACACACTACATTAGTGGAGGAAACACTATGTACACACTACATTAGTGGAGGAAACACTATGTACACACTACATTAGTGGAGGAAACACTATGTACACACTACATTAGTGGAGGAAACACTATGTATTCACTACATTAGTGGAGGAAACACTATGTAGTCACTACATTAGTGGAGGAAACACTATGTACACACTACATTAGTGGAGGAAACACTATGTACACACTACATTAGTGGAGGAAACACTATGTATTCACTACATTAGTGGAGGAAACACTATGTATTCACTACATTAGTGGAGGAAACACTATGTACACACTACATTAGTGGAGGAAAAACTATGTATACACTACATTAGTGGAGGAAACACTATGTATTCACTACATTAGTGGAGGAAACACTATGTAGTCACTACATTAGTGGAGGAAACACTATGTACACACTACATTAGTGGAGGAAACACTATGTACACACTACATTAGTGGAGGAAACACTATGTATACACTACATTAGTGGAGGAAACACTATGTACGCACTACATTAGTGGAGGAAACACTATGTACACACTACATTAGTGGAGGAAACACTATGTATACACTACATTAGTGGAGGAAACACTATGTATTCCCTACATTAGTGGAGGAAACACTATGCACACACTACATTAGTGGAGGAAACACTATGTATACACTACATTAGTGGAGGAAACACTATGTATACACTACATTAGTGGAGGGAACACTATGTACACACTACATTAGTGGAGGAAACACTATGTATACACCACATTAGTGGAGGAAACACTATGTATACACTACATTAGTGGAGGAAACACTATGTACACACTACATTAGTGGAGGAAACACTATGTACACACTACATTAGTGGAGGAAACACTATGTACACACTACATTAGTGGAGGAAACACTATGTATACACTACATTAGTGGAGGAAACACTATGTATACACTACATTAGTGGAGGAAACACTATGTACACACTACATTAGTGGAGGAAACACTATGTATACACTACATTAGTGGAGGAAACACTATGTACACACTACATTAGTGGAGGAAACACTATGTATGCACTACATTAGTGGAGGAAACACTGTATACACTACATTAGTGGAGGAAACACTATGTATACACTACACTAAGTAGAGGGGTGGAGGTGGAGGTGGAGGTAGAGGGGTGGAGGTGGAAGTAGAGGGGTGGAGGTGGAGGTAGAGGGGTGGAGGTGGAGGTAGTGGGGTGGAGGTGGAGGTAGAAGGGTGGAGGTGGAGCTGGAGGGGTGGAGCTGGAGGGGTGGAGGTAGAGGGGTGGAGGTGGAGGTAGAGGGGTGGAGGTAGAGGGGTGGAGTAGAGGGGTGTAGGTTTGACAGTTCCTCAGAGAACACAGCAGCCTGTCCACCACAGCTAAACCCCACACCTTCTAATGATCAATACTAACTTTATTTACAGACCTGACCTTTCAGAGGCCAGGGCCCAATCCTCTGGGGTCTCTCCCTCTTCTCTCTCTCTCTCTCTCTCTTCAACCCCAGCCCCTTCCAACCATTCATTCCCAGCAGCTCTATCCCCTCCCTGTACATTGTAAATCCACACACGCCTGCACACAGCAGTGTATGCACACGGGCAGAGAGAGAGGTAATTTTAACACATCTGTTCCAATATGCATTTCAGATCAAGTCTCTGCTGGTTGCCTGCTATAACAGCAGAGTGTTTGACAGGTATTTTATCCCTAAACAACACAACAGATGGTATTTATTAGGGACCAATGGACATTTTGGAGCTTTTAAAGCTCTTTTTGTTGGTATTCTGTATTTTCTTGCCCTATTTTTTTAATTGGATGAATCTAAAGCTGTAGAACAATGTAAATAAGTTGACTATTAAGGACATTCATCTCTCATAAAACATTATACAGACCAACGACCTTCAAGAATGGTGCCGGTCAAGTGTCCTCAACATCAATTTGGACAAGACAAAGGAGCTGATCACCAATGGCAACAACCTGCCAATGTCCCAACCACTGTTTCTGAACGACCAACCAGTGGAGGTGGTTGAGGGTTTAAAATACCTCGGGGGACACGGTGATGACAAGCTGAGCTTTACAGAGAATGCGGACTGCCTTTTTAGTTTATAAAGCAAGCCAGCGTCTGTTTTTAATCAGGAAATTGAAGGGGTTGAGGGTCAACCAGGATGTTCTGGAGAGGCTGTACAGCAGTCTGGTGGGGAGCATCCCTCACGTTCAATATGACAGCCTGGTGGGGAGCATCCCTCACGTTCAATATGACAGTCTGGTGGGCAGCATCCCTCACGTTCAATATGACAGTCTGGTGGGGAGCATCCCTCACGTTCAATATGACAGTCTGGTGGGGAGCATCCCTCACGTTCAATATGACAGTCTGGTGGGGAGCATCCCTCACGTTCAATATGACATTCTGGTGGGGAGCATCCCTCACGTTCAATATGACAGTCTGGTGGGGAGCATCCCTCACGTTCAATATGACAGTCTGGTGGGGAGCATCCCTCACGTTCAATATGACAGTCTGGTGGGGAGCATCCCTCACGTTCAATATGACAGTCTGGTGGGGAGCATCCCTCACGTTCAATATGACAGTCTGGTGGGGAGCATCCCTCACGTTCAATATGACATTCTGGTGGGGAGCATCCCTCACGTTCAATATGACAGTCTGGTGGGGAGCATCCCTCACGTTCAATATGACATTCTGGTTTGGCAATATGAGCCTGAGGGGCAAAAGCAAACGGACCACAATAGTAAACACAGTTCTCTGTGCTGTTAGTCAGGATTATAGACTGACTGGTTTAAATGGTGTGTTAGTATGATGGACTGACTGGTTTAAATGGTGTGTTAGTATGATGGACTGACTGGTTTAAATGGTGTGATAGTATGATGGACTGACTGGTTTAAATGGTGTGTTAGTCAGTATGATGGACTGACTGGTTTAAATGGTGTGTTAGTATAATGGACTGACTGGTTTAAATGGTGTGTTAGTATAATGGACTGACTGGTTTAAATGGTGTGTTATTAAGGTTAGTCATTAAGGTTTCGAGGCTGACGTTTGGCAACTCGAACCTTCAGCTCCCTCCACAGATTTTCTATGGGATTAAGGTCTGGAGACTGGCTAGGCCACTCCAGGGCCTTAATGTGCTTCTTCTTGAGCCACTCCTTTGTTGCCTTGGCTGTGTGTTTTGGGTCATTGTCATGCTAGAATACCCATCCACGACCCATTTTCAATGCCCTGGCTGAGGGAAGGATGTTCTCACCCAAGATTTGACGGTACATGGCCCCGTCCATCGTCCCTTTGACGCGGTGAAGTTGTCCTGTCCCCTTAGCAGAAAAACACCCCCAAAGCATAATGTTTCCACCTCCATGTTTGACGGTGGGGATGGTGTTCTTGGGGTCATAGGCAGCATTCCTCCTCCTCCAAACATGGCGAGTTGAGTTGATGCCAAAGAGCTCCATTTTGGTCTCATCTGACCACAACACTTTCACCCAGTTGTCCTCTGAATCATTCAGATGTTCATTGGCAAACTTCAGACAGGCATGTATATGTGCTTTCTTGAGCAGGGGGACCTTGCGAGTGCTGCAGGATTTCAGTCCTTCACGGCGTAGTGTGTTACCAATTGTTTTCTTGGCGACTATGGTCCCAGCTGCCTTGAGATCATTGAGAAGATCCTTCCGTGTAGTTCTGGGCTGATTCCTCACCGTTCTCATGATCATTGCAACTCCACGAGGTGAGATCTTGCATGGAGCCCCAGGCCGAGGGAGATTGACAGTTCTTTTGTGTTTCTTCCATTTGCGAATAATCGCACCAACTGTTGTCACCTTCTCACCAAGCTGCTTGGCGATGGTCTTGTAGCCCATTCCAGCCTTGTGTAGGTCTACAATCTTGTCCCTGACATCCTTGGAGAGCTCTTTGGTCTTGGCCATGGTGGAGAGTTTGGAATCTGATTGATTGATTGCTTCTGTGGACAGGTGTCTTTTATACAGGTAACAAACTGAGATTAGGAGCACTCCCTCTAAGAGTCTCTCTGTCTCTCCTGTATAAAAGACACCTTGGGAGCCAGAAATCTTTCTTATTGAGAGGGGGTCAAATACTTATTTCCCTCATTAAAATGCAAATCAATTTATAACATTTTTGACATGTGTTTTTTCTGGATTTTTGTTGTTGTTATTCTGTCTGTCACTGTTCAAATAAACCTACCATTAAAATTATAGACTGATCATTTCTTTGTCAGTGGGCAAACGTAGAAAATCAGCGGGGGATCAAATACTTTTTTCCCTCACCGTATGTCACCTCCAGAGAAACTGTTATTTCATCGTGTTAATGACTTGTCTTTTCCTTTTAAACGTATTTTACTGTTTTGAGTGATGATGTGAGTTGAACTCCCTCAGTATTCTGTGGGGATTTGTTCATTGTTTTAAAAGAGAGGGGTTTGACTTGAATGAAGGTGTACAGATGAATAGATATTGTCAAGCTACTGTAGCATGTGTGTGAGCTGAGCGTTGTGTGTGAATTAATCAACCAAATCATTTAGCTGTCCAGACAGAATTTGAAGCTTCAAACTGTTATGTGGGTGAGGCATGAGACTAGTTTGAGCAGAAATGTAGGCTAGTTTATCAATCACTATTATGGAAAACTACACAAATCCCCAAATTATTACAGTTACACAAATATCATGGTTCTTCACTCCGTTAAATATTTCTCTGCCATATTCCTTTCTGTGCTGCCTTTATCTGTCAATGATTTCAGCTGCATACAGAATCGTTCACTTTACCATCGTTAGTCTTTTACTGAGGAGAGGAGAGGAGAGGAGAGGAGAGGAGAGGAGAGGAGAGGAGAGGAGAGGAGAGGAGAGGAGAGGAGAGGAGAGGAGAGGAGAGGAGAGGAGAGGAGAGCTACTTGTGTTAGTGACTCTCTATTCAGGTGAGAGAATCCAGGTGAGGGAAGTGATTGGGAATGAAAGGTATTGTTATTGTGCCTGCCGCGCTAGAGACAGCAGTACGCTCTGAAACACACACACACACACACACACACACACACACACACACACACACACACACACACACACACACACACACACACACACACACACACATCTCCTCACATGAAGATGCAGAAAGTTGAAGCCACCTGGCGCTCAGTAAATCCCCAACGGGAAGTGTTAGGCTGTTAGGCAGAGACCCAGCAGTCCAGATGTTTCTAGATGTAATCTGCAGCTTGTGGAAGGACTAGATTCTGCATTGACACATTTTGTAATACAGTATTGGGAAGCGTCCTGTATACAGTATTGGGAAGACTCCTGTATACAGTATTGGGAAGTCTCCTGTATACAGTATTGGGAAGTCTCCTTTACACAGTATTGGGAAATCTCCTGTATACAGTATTGGGAAGTCTCCTGTATACAGTATTGGGAAGTCTCCTTTACACAGTATTGGGAAGTCTCCTTTATACAGTATTAGGAAGTCTCCTTTATACAGTATTGGATAGTCTCCTTCATACAGTATTGGGAAGCCTCCTGTATACAGTATTGGGAAGTCTCCTGTATACAGTATTGGGAAGTCTCCTGTATACAGTATTGGGAAGTCTCCTGTATACAGTATTGCAAAGTCTCCTGTATACAATATTGGATAGTTGTATGTATACAGTATTGGATAGTTGTATGTATACAGTATTGGATAGTTGTATGTATACAGTATTGGATAGTTGTATGTATACAGTATTGGGAAGTCTCCTGTATACAGTATTGGATAGTTGTATGTATAGAGTATTGGGAAGTCTCCTGTATACAGTATTGGGAAGTCTCCTGTGTACAGTATTGGAAAGTCTCCTGTATACAGTATTGGATAGTCTCCTTCATGCAGTATTGGATAGTCTCCTTCATACAGTATTGGGAAGTCTCCTTTATACAGTATTGGGAAGTCTCCTGTATACAGTATTGGATAGTCTCCTTTATACAGTATTGGATAGTCTCCTTTATACAGTATTGGATAGTTGTATGTATACAGTATTGGGAAGTCTCCTGTATACAGTATTGGGAAGTCTCCTGTGTACAGTATTGGAAAGTCTCCTGTATACAATATTGGATAGTTGTATGTATACAGTATTGGATAGTTGTATGTATACAGTATTGGATAGTTGTATGTATACAGTATTGGGAAGTCTCCTGTATACAGTATTGGGAAGTATACTTTATACAGTATTGGATAGTTGTATGTATACAGTATTGGATAGTTGTATGTATACAGTATTGGATAGTTGTATGTATACAGTATTGGGAAGTCTCCTGTATACAGTATTGGATAGTTGTATGTATAGAGTATTGGGAAGTCTCCTGTATACAGTATTGGGAAGTCTCCTGTGTACAGTATTGGAAAGTCTCCTGTATACAGTATTGGATAGTCTCCTTCATGCAGTATTGGATAGTCTCCTTCATACAGTATTGGGAAGTCTCCTTTATACAGTATTGGGAAGTCTCCTGTATACAGTATTGGATAGTCTCCTTTATACAGTATTGGATAGTCTCCTTTATACAGTATTGGATAGTTGTATGTATACAGTATTGGGAAGTCTCCTGTATACAGTATTGGGAAGTCTCCTGTGTACAGTATTGGAAAGTCTCCTGTATACAATATTGGATAGTTGTATGTATACAGTATTGGATAGTTGTATGTATACAGTATTGGATAGTTGTATGTATACAGTATTGGGAAGTCTCCTGTATACAGTATTGGGAAGTATACTTTATACAGTATTGGATAGTTGTATGTATACAGTATTGGATAGTTGTATGTATACAGTATTGGGAAGTCTCCTGTATACAGTATTGGATAGTTGTATGTATACAGTATTGGGAAGTCTCCTGTATACAATATTGGATAGTTGTATGTATACAGTATTGGGAAGTCTCCTGTATACAGTATTGGGAAGTCTACTTTATACAGTATTGGATAGTTGTATGTGTACAGTATTGGATAGTTGTATGTATACAGTATTGGATAGTTGCTTGTATACAGTACTGGATAGTTGTATGTATACAGTACTGGGAAGTCTCCTGTATACAGTATTGGATAGTTGTATGTATACAGTATTGGATAGTTGTATGTATAAAGTATTGGATAGTTGTATGTATACAGTATTGGATAGTTGTTTGTATACAGTATTGGATAGTTGTATGTATACAGTATTGGGAAGTCTCCTGTATACAGTATTGGATAGTTGTATGTATACAGTATTGGGAAGTCTCCTGTATACAGTATTGGGAAGTATACTTTATACAGTATTGGATAGTTGTTTGTATACAGTATTGGATAGTTGTATGTATACAGTATTGGGAAGTCTCCTGTATACAATATTGGATAGTTGTATGTATACAGTATTGGGAAGTCTACTTTATACAGTATTGGGTAGTTGTATGTATACAGTATTGGATAGTTGTATGTGTACAGTATTGGATAGTTGTATGTATACAGTATTGGATAGTTGCTTGTATACAGTACTGGATAGTTGTATGTATACAGTACTGGGAAGTCTCCTGTATACAGTATTGGATAGTTGTATGTATACAGTATTGGATAGTTGTTTGTATACAGTATTGGATAGTTGTATGTATACAGTATTGGGAAGTCTCCTGTATACAGTATTGGATAGTTGTATGTATACAGTATTGGATAGTTGTTTGTATACAGTATTGGGAAGTCTCCTGTATACAGTATTGGATAGTTGTATGTATACAGTATTGGATAGTTGTTTGTATACTGTATTGGATATTTGTATGTATACAGTATTGGGAAGTCTCCTGTATACAGTATTGGATAGTTGTATGTATACAGTATTGGATAGTTGTATGTATACAGTATTGGATAGTTGTTTGTATACAGTATTGGATAGTTGTATGTATACAGTATTGGGAAGTCTCCTGTATACAGTATTGGATAGTTGTATGTCTACAGTATTGGATAGTTGTATGTATACAGTATTGGATAGTTGTTTGTATACAGTATTGGATAGTTGTATGTATACAGTATTGGATAGTTGTATGTATACAGTATTGGATAGTTGTATGTATACAGTATTGGATAGTTGTTTCTATACAGTATTGGATAGTTGTATGTATACAGTATTGGGAAGTCTCCTGTATACAGTATTGGGAAGTATACTTTATACAGTATTGGGTAGTTGTATGTATACAGTATTGGATAGTTGTATGTGTACAGTATTGGATAGTTGCTTGTATACAGTACTGGATAGTTGTATGTATACAGTACTGGGAAGTCTCCTGTATACAGTATTGGATAGTTGTATGTATACAGTATTGGATAGTTGTTTGTATACAGTATTGGATAGTTGTATGTATACAGTATTGGGAAGTCTCCTGTATACAGTATTGGATAGTTGGATGTATACAGTATTGGATAGTTGTTTGTATACAGTATTGGATAGTTGTATGTATACAGTATTGGATAGTTGTTTGTATACTGTATTGGATAGTTGTATGTATACAGTATTGGGAAGTCTCCTGTATACAGTATTGGATAGTTGTATGTATACAGTATTGGATAGTTGTATGTATACAGTATTGGATAGTTGTTTGTATACAGTATTGGATAGTTGTATGTATACAGTATTGGGAAGTCTCCTGTATACAGTATTGGATAGTTGTTTGTATACAGTATTGGATAGTTGTTTGTATACAGTATTGGATAGTTGTATGTATACAGTATTGGATAGTTGTTTCTATACAGTATTGGATAGTTGTATGTATACAGTATTGGATAGTTGTATGTATACAGTATTGGATAGTTGTATGTATACAGTATTGGATAGTTGTTTGTATACAGTATTGGATAGTTGTATGTATACAGTATTGGGAAGTCTCCTGTATACAGTATTGGATAGTTGTATGTATACAGTATTGGGAAGTCTCCTGTATACAGTATTGGGAAGTATACTTTATACAGTATTGGATAGTTGTATGTATACAGTATTGGATAGTTGTATGTATACAGTATTGGGAAGTCTCCTGTATACAGTATTGGATAGTTGTATGTATACAGTATTGGGAAGTCTCCTGTATACAATATTGGATAGTTGTATGTATACAGTATTGGGAAGTCTACTTTATACAGTATTGGGTAGTTGTATGTATACAGTATTGGATAGTTGTATGTGTACAGTATTGGATAGTTGTATGTATACAGTATTGGATAGTTGCTTGTATACAGTACTGGATAGTTGTATGTATACAGTACTGGGAAGTCTCCTGTATACAGTATTGGATAGTTGTATGTATACAGTATTGGATAGTTGTTTGTATACAGTATTGGATAGTTGTATGTATACAGTATTGGGAAGTCTCCTGTATACAGTATTGGATAGTTGTATGTATACAGTATTGGATAGTTGTTTGTATACAGTATTGGGAAGTCTCCTGTATACAGTATTGGATAGTTGTATGTATACAGTATTGGATAGTTGTTTGTATACTGTATTGGATAGTTGTATGTATACAGTATTGGGAAGTCTCCTGTATACAGTATTGGATAGTTGTATGTATACAGTATTGGATAGTTGTATGTATACAGTATTGGATAGTTGTTTGTATACAGTATTGGATAGTTGTATGTATACAGTATTGGGAAGTCTCCTGTATACAGTATTGGATAGTTGTATGTATACAGTATTGGGAAGTCTCCTGTATACAGTATTGGGAAGTATACTTTATACAGTATTGGGTAGTTGTATGTATACAGTATTGGATAGTTGTATGTGTACAGTATTGGATAGTTGCTTGTATACAGTATTGGATAGTTGTATGTATACAGTATTGGGAAGTCTCCTGTATACAGTATTGGATAGTTGTATGTATACAGTATTGGATAGTTGTTTGTATACAGTATTGGATAGTTGTATGTATACAGTATTGGGAAGTCTCCTGTATACAGTATTGGATAGTTGTATGTATACAGTATTGGATAGTTGTTTGTATACAGTATTGGATAGTTGTTTGTATACAGTATTGGATAGTTGTATGTATACAGTATTGGATAGTTGTATGTATACAGTATTGGATAGTTGTATGTATACAGTATTGGATAGTTGTTTCTATACAGTATTGGATAGTTGTATGTATACAGTATTGGATAGTTGTATGTATACAGTATTGGATAGTTGTTTGTATACAGTATTGGATAGTTGTATGTATACAGTATTGGGAAGTCTCCTGTATACAGTATTGGATAGTTGTTTGTATACAGTATTGGATAGTTGTATGTATACAGTATTGGATAGGTGTATGTATACAGTATTGGATAGTTGTATGTATACAGTATTGGATAGTTGTATGTATACAGTATTGGATAGTTGTTTGTATACAGTATTGGATAGTTGTATGTATACAGTATTGGGAAGTCTCCTGTATACAGTATTGGATAGTTGTATGTATACAGTATTGGATAGTTGTTTGTATACAGTATTGGATAGTTGTATGTATACAGTATTGGATAGTTGTTTGTATACTGTATTGGATAGTTGTATGTATACAGTATTGGGAAGTCTCCTGTATACAGTATTGGATAGTTGTATGTATACAGTATTGGATAGTTGTATGTATACAGTATTGGATAGTTGTATGTATACAGTATTGGATAGTTGTATGTATACAGTATTGGGAAGTCTCCTGTATACAGTATTGGATAGTTGTGTGGAGATTCTTCTTAGATACATTAACACCACTAGATACTCTCTCATGCAGATGTTAAATGTACTTTTTCCTTTTCGGTCTTTTATTTAGTATTTTTGTGCTTTAACATCTCAGCTATTTGTCCTGATTCTGTTATATCCCCGATCTCACCAACAAACACAAACATGTCCATATCATCTCTTCAGGAAGCGAGAACCTGAAGATATTTCCCTGAATGTGAGTTCTGCAGCAACTTTCACATGAAGAAGCAGAACTCCTACTATAACAACACTACTCCAACTGGTATCAGAGAAACAGACTACAGCATGCCTCTCATTACCACTTCAGAGAGACCGCAGCAGACTAGGCTCACTGAGCAGAGAGAGAGAGAGACAGGAGACGAGGCTCACTGAGCAGAGAGAGAGACAGGAGACTAGACTCACTGAGCAGAGAGAGAGACAGGAGACTAGACTCACTGAGCAGAGAGAGAGACAGGAGACTAGGCTCACTAAGCAGAGAGAGAGAGACAGGAGACGAGGCTCACTGAGCAGAGAGAGAGAGAGACAGGAGACTAGGCTCACTGATCAGAGAGAGTGAGACAGGAGACTAGGCTCACTGAGCAGAGAGAGAGACAGGAGATTAGGCTCACTGATCAGAGAGAGAGACTAGGCTCACTGAGCAGAGAGAGAGACAGGAGACTAGGCTCACTGATCAGAGAGAGTGAGACAGGAGACTAGGCTCACTGATCAGAGAGAGAGACAGGAGACGGCTCACTGATGAGAGAGAGAGAGACAGGAGACTAGGCTCACTGATCAGAGAGAGAGAGACAGGAGACTAGGCTCACTGATCAGAGAGAGAGACAGGAGACTAGGCTCACTGAGCAGAGAGAGAGAGAGACAGGAGACTAGGCTCACTGATCAGAGAGAGTGAGACAGGAGACTAGGCTCACTGATCAGAGAGAGAGACAGGAGACTAGGCTCACTGATCAGAGAGAGAGACAGGAGACGGCTCACTGATCAGAGAGAGAGACAGGAGACTAGGCTCACTGAGCAGAGAGAGAGACAGGAGACTAGACTCACTGATCAGAGAGAGAGAGACAGGAGACTAGGCTCACTGATCAGAGAGAGAGACAGAGAGCAGGGGCGAAAATCTGATATCAACTTTGGAGGGGACAATTACATGAAATTTTCTCAAGAGCAATTCCTGAGGGGGACACCAAAAGTAGTGCTGTAACACATAGCCCACATTGTAATATGGTAAATGTATATTGAGGAACCAAAGAAATAAGGTGTTTGCCGTACTCCTAACTACCGGTACCCAAAACTACACAACTAATCACCACAGCAATACCATTGCCTTTAACAAATCTTAGTTCAGTCACCAGTTTAAGTTGAGAGTGGGGGTATCCATGGCATTTTCCAATTATGTTCCTATTTTACAAGTCAAAAAAATTGAGAACCTTTCATAATGTTGCCAAACAAAGACTCAACAAACTTACCTGAGACTCCCTGTCTCTGCCAGTCTGTCCCTGCATATCTGTCCCTAACTCTGCTGTCTGTGTGCTATCTGTTGCCTGCTCTGCCTAATGACATCATTGTGAAACATTTCCATTAGAATTTCATTTCTTTCTTATGAACATTTTATCAACTAGTCTTTGAGATATTAGGCTACTAGAGTTCTTACTTTGCGTTTTGGTGTACTGAAAAATACTCTGATGTCCGTCTTTTATTTTTCTGCCATTTTTCTACCTGGCTGGCTACACACACACACAGTGTGTAGGTTATTTACAGTAGGAGATGGGCTTCTATCATCTTATCTTTTATCATTCTATTTGGGCTTCGATCTAAAAGGTAGCTAGCAAATGTGAAACGGATTAAAATGACAAGAGTTGACAGCTGTATGAGTTCACCATTTACACAACATATGCTGCAACCTTTTGTAATTTTAATAGTTTGTTTCATATTTGCTGGCTTCCAACAATAGCTGAATTTGCAAAGCTAGCGAGCACCAATTCCGTTTCAGTGGTGTTTGCTATAATCTTTGCTACCCGGGTTAAATAAAGGTGAAATAAAATAAATAAATAAATAAAAGTTCCCTTGCGACAATTTAGCTTTTGTACCGAGACCATTAAATATATTTAAGACAATGGTAGAAGAGAGTGTAGTTCTGTTCAGTTTGGACTTCAGTTTATCGCTAACCTTATCACAGGGACTTTGAAGCACTAATTTACATCATCTGCATGCTGATCTTGGAATAAATTGACAATAGCAAAGATTCCATCTTTGACGAGGCCACATAAATGGAATAGGTACTAGCTAGCTTAATAGTTAATATTTGCGCGCTAGCTCTGCATATTCAGCTAGTGTGTGTGCGCGATTGACTGGATTAACCTCACGTCAGTTACGTTCATTGAGTGCCTTTCAGACAGTAGACACGACCCCTCTGTTACCTTGCCAACTAAGGAACTGGCAGGGGATCAAACCATTGTGAGGCAAAGGGTGGGGGGGGTCGCAATCTTTTGAAACTTAAAAATGTGCTATTAAGTGTCTATAATCAGCACAATTGCTTTCATTGCATATTATTAATATTATTTGAATTACATAGTTATGTTTCAGTGATATATTGGGGGGGACAAATCATATTTTTCCCAGGATGGGGGGGGTCGTGTCCCCCCCGGGATTTCCGCCCCTGGCAGAGAGAATGCAGCTCACAGCTAGGGAGTGGTGAAAAGCGTCCCGTCTCTCTCCTCTCCTGGTTCTCTCTCCTACCAAATTAATGGGTAAATGTTTACCTTCCCAGACTGCCTCTGGTCCTTCTCATCCTCCCGTCCGTCTCTCTCCTCTCCTGGTTCTCTCTCTCCTACCAGATGAATGGGTAAATGTTTACCTTCCCAGACTGCCTCTGGTCCTTCTCATCCTCCCGTCCATCTCTCTCCTCTCCTGGTTCTCTCTCTCCTACCAGATGAATGGGTAAATGTTTACCTTCCCAGACTGCCTCTGGTCCTTCTCATCCTCCCGTCCGTCTCTCTCCTCTCCTGGTTCTCTCTCTCCTACCAGATTAATGGGTAAATGTTTACCTTCCCAGACTGCCTCTGGTCCTTCTCATCCTCCCGTCCGTCTCTCTCCTCTCCTGGTTCTCTCTCTCCTACCAGATGAATGGGTAAATGTTTACCTTCCCAGACTGCCTCTGGTCCTTCTCATCCTCCCGTCCGTCTCACACCTTATGCGCCGCAGC
>NC_138295.1:92307500-92325000 GCF_965601325.2 Salmo salar
GGTCCAGTCCCTCTGTAAGCCAGACAGAATGTTTTTTGGGGTTCAGTCCCTCTGTAAGCCAGACAGAATGTTTTTTGGGGTTCAGTCCCTCTGTAAGCCAGACAGAATGTTTTTTGGGGTTCAGTCCCTCTGTAAGCCAGACAGAATGTTTTTTGGGGTTCAGTCCCTCTGTAAGCCAGACAGAATGTTTTTTGGGGTTCAGTCCCTCTGTAAGCCAGACAGAATGTTTTGGGGGTTCAGTCCCTCTGTAAGCCAGACAGAATATTTTTGGGGTTCAGTCCCTCTGTAAGCCAGACAGAATGTTTTTGGGTTCAGTCCCTCTGTAAGACAGATGGAACGGTTTTGGGGTTCAGTCCCTCTGTAAGCCAGATGGAACGGTTTTGGGGTTCAGTCCCTCTGTAAGCCAGACGGAACGGTTTTGGGGTTCAGTCCTCTGTAAGGCTCATTGAGTCAGCTGTGTTGCCAGTGAAGCGTCACTCAGCTGTAGAAGCACCACACCCAACATCTTCCTTCTGGGGTCACACACAGACAGACTCGCTCATCCTCACACACACACACTCTCACACTCTCACACACACACGTCACGACAATGGAAACTGCCCTCGGCATCCATACAGCCAAGGGGTTTCAGGAGAAAAAACAATGAAATGTTTTCAAGTTGTAGACTGGGGGATGGAGAAGCTTGTCAGCGACTCCCTTTCATGGTCACAGTCTCTCCACTGCATGGCTAAACGCATTACAGGACCTTTTAATGAGGTCTGGGATCGTAAATGATCTCGCAAGCGTCTGTGAAAATCCAATAATACCTGCCCCTGAACCCACTGGCATCAACCAGATGAGGACCCCACTGGCATCAACCAGATGAGGGACCCCACTGGCATCAACCAGATGAGGACCCCACTGGCATCAACCAGATGAGGGACCCCACTGGCATCAACCAGATGAGGGACCCCACTGGCATCAACCAGATGAGGGACCCCACTGGCATCAACCAGATGAGGACCCCACTGGCATCAACCAGATGAAGGACCCCACTGGCATCAACCAGATGAGGACCCCACTGGCATCAACCAGATGAAGGACCCCACTGGCATCAACCAGATGAGGACCCCACTGGCATCAACCAGATGAGGACCCCACTGGCATCAACCAGATGAAGGACCCCACTGGCATCAACCAGATGAGGACCCCACTGGCATCAACCAGATGAGGACCCCACTGGCATCAACCAGATGAAGGACCCCACTGGCATCAACCAGATGAGGGACCCCACTGGCATCAACCAGATGAGGGACCCCACTGGCATCACCCAGATGAGGACCCCACTGGCATCACCCAGATGAGGACCCCACTGGCATCAACCAGATGAGGACCCCACTGGCATCAACCAGATGAGGACCCCACTGGCATCAACCAGATGAGGACCCCACTGGCATCAACCAGATGAGGACCCCACTGGCATCAACCAGATGAGGGACCCCACTGGCATCACCCAGATGAGGACCCCGCTGGCATCAACCAGATGAAGACCCCACTGGCATCACCCAGATGAGGACCCCACTGGCATCAACCAGATGAGGGACCCCACTGGCATCAACCAGATGAGGGACCCCACTGGCATCAACCAGATGAAGGTGTGAAGGTCCTGAAGTGGTCTTTGAAGGCTGCTGTTTAGAACAGAGTGAAGCTCGTCTCAGTGTCCAGAGGACAGTTATCTGGGTGACTGGTCACTGTGGGACGACGCTGCACGTTCACCGCTCTCCCTCAGCCCGCTACCTCACAATACAAACCCACAGACGGACAACCCATCTGACTACAATACAAACCCATCTGACTACAATACAAACCCATCTGACTACAATACAAACCCATCTGACTACAATACAAACCCATCTGACTACAATACAAACCCACAGACGGACAACCCATCTGACTACAATACAAACCCATCTGACTACAATACAAACCCATCTGACTACAATACAAACCCACAGACGGACAACCCATCTGACTACAATACAAACCCATCTGACTACAATACAAACCCATCTGACTACAATACAAACCCATCTGACTACAATACAAACCCACAGACGGACAACCCATCTGACTACAATACAAACCCATCTGACTACAATACAAACCCACAGACGGACAACCCATCTGACTACAATACAAACCCATCTGACTACAACACAAACCCACAGACAGACAACCCATCTGACTACAATACAAACCCATCTGACTACAATACAAACCCACAGACAAACAACACAACCCATCTGACTACAATACAAACCCACAGACGGACAACCCATCTGACTACAATACAAACCCATCTGACTACAACACAAACCCACAGACAGACAACACAAACCATCTGACTACAATACAAACCCACAGACAGACAAGCCATCTGACTACAATACAAACCCACAGACAGACAACCCATCTGACTACAATACAAACCCACAGACATACAACCCATCTGACTACAATACAAACCCACAGACAGACAAGCCATCTGACTACAATACAAACCCACAGACATACAACCCATCTGACTACAATACAAACCCACAGACTCAAGCTGAGCAGAGTGGTATGATAGTATGGCAATTGGAACACAGACTCTGTATATGACCGGGGAACAAGGCCTGGGAACAGGAATGTACAGTAAGACTCTGTATATGACAGGGGAACAAGGCCTGGGAACAGGAATGTACAGTAAGACTCTGTATATGACAGGGGAACAAGGACCGGGAACAGGAATGTACAGTAAGACTCTGTATATGACCGGGGAACAAGGCCTGGGAACAGGAATGTACAGTAAGACTCTGTATATGACCGGGGAACAAGGCCTGGGAACAGGAATGTACAGTAAGACTCTGTATATGACCGGGGAACAAGGCCTGGGAACAGGAATGTACAGTAAGACTCTGTATATGACAGGGGAACAAGGCCTGGGAACAGGAATGTACAGTAAGACTCTGTATATGACCGGGGAACAAGGCCTGGGAACAGGAATGTACAGTAAGACTCTGTATATGACAGGGGAACAAGGCCTGGGAACAGGAATGTACAGTAAGACTCTGTATATGACAGGGGAACAAGGACTGGGAACAGGAATGTACAGTAAGACTCTGTATATGACAGGGGAACAAGGCCTGGGAACAGGAATGTACAGTAAGACTCTGTATATGACAGGGGAACAAGGCCTGGGAACAGGAATGTACAGTAAGACTCTGTATATGACCGGGGAACAAGGACCGGGAACAGGAATGTACAGTAAGACAGTGTTTGTATTCCTCCACTTGGGTTGATGGGAAAGGTGAAGGATTCCCCAGAGTCCTGCTGAACCTCTTGAATGTGAAGGACTCTGGGCCGAGCAGACGTCAGTAGGCCAGGGGGGGTTATCTCCTGGAAACACAACGATCCACCTCATGTGATTAGAAATGGACGTCTGTCAATAAGACACATTGATCCACATTTGATGTCTGGAGGAGATGGTAATGATGCCGCAGGAGACTCCAACCCACAACAGCAGGTAGAGGAATACGATCAGCAGAGTTAGGATCAGGGGCCGTGTGTATCCAGAGTTAGGATCAGGGGCCGTGTGTATCCAGAGTTAGGATCAGGGGCCGTGTGTATCCAGAGTTAGGATCAGGGGCCGTGTGTATCCAGAGTTAGGATCAGGGGCCGTGTGTATCCAGAGTTAGGATCAGGGGCCGTGTGTATCCAGAGTTAGGATCAGGGGCCGTGTGTATCCAGAGTTAGGATCAGGGGCCGTGTGTATCCAGAGTTAGGATCAGGGGCCGTGTGTATCCAGAGTTAGGATCAGGGGCCGTGTGTATCCAGAGTTAGGATCAGGGGCCGTGTGTATCCAGAGTTAGGATCAGGGGCCGTGTGTATCCAGAGTTAGGATCAGGGGCCGTGTGTATCCAGAGTTAGGATCAGGGGCCGCGTGTATCCAGAGTTAGGATCAGGGGCCGCGTGTATCCAGAGTTAGGATCAGGGGCCATGTGTATCCAGAGTTAGGATCAGGGGCCGTGTGTATCCAGAGTTAGGATCAGGGGCCGCGTGTATCCAGAGTTAGGATCAGGGGCCATGTGTATCCAGAGTTAGGATCAGGGGCCGTGTGTATCCAGAGTTAGGATCAGGGGCCGTGTGTATCCAGAGTTAGGATCAGGGGCCGCGTGTATCCAGAGTTAGGATCAGGGGCCGCGTGTATCCAGAGTTAGGATCAGGGGCCGTGTGTATCCAGAGTTAGGATCAGGGGCCGTGTGTATCCAGAGTTAGGATCAGGGGCCGTGTGAATCCAGAGTTAGGATCAGGGGCCGGTGTATCCAGAGTTAGGATCAGGGGCCGCGTGTATCCAGAGTTAGGATCAGGGGCCGTGTGTATCCAGAGTTAGGATCAGGGGCCGTGTGTATCCAGAGTTAGGATCAGGGGCCGTGTGTATCCAGAGTTAGGATCAGGGGCCGTGTGTATCCAGAGTTAGGATCAGGGGCCGTGTGTATCCAGAGTTAGGATCAGGGGCCGTGTGTATCCAGAGTTAGGATCAGGGGCCGCGTGTATCCAGAGTTAGGATCAGGGGCCGCGTGTATCCAGAGTTAGGATCAGGGGCCGTGTGTATCCAGAGTTAGGATCAGGGGCCGTATCCAGAGTTAGGATCAGGGGCCGTGTGAATCCAGAGTTAGGATCAGGGGCCGTATCCAGAGTTAGGATCAGGGGCTGCGTGTATCCAGAGTTAGGATCAGGGCCCGCGTGAATCCAGAGTTAGGATCAGGGGCCGTGTGTATCCAGAGTTAGGATCAGGGGCCGTGTGTATCCAGAGTTAGGATCAGGGGCCGTGTGAATCCAGAGTTAGGATCAGGGGCCGCGTGTATCCAGAGTTAGGATCAGGGGCCGCGTGTATCCAGAGTTAGGATCAGGGGCCGCGTGTATCCAGAGTTAGGATCAGGGGCCGTGTGTATCCAGAGTTAGGATCAGGGGCCGCGTGTATCCAGAGTTAGGATCAGGGGCCGTGTGTATCCAGAGTTAGGATCAGGGGCCGTGTGAATCCAGAGTTAGGATCAGGGGCCGTGTGTATCCAGAGTTAGGATCAGGGGCCGTGTGTATCCAGAGTTAGGATCAGGGGCCGCGTGTATCCAGAGTTAGGATCAGGGGCTGTGTGTATCCAGAGTTAGGATCAGGGGCCGTGTGTATCCAGAGTTAGGATCAGGGGCCGTGTGTATCCAGAGTTAGGATCAGGGGCCGCGTGTATCCAGAGTTAGGATCAGGGGCCGTGTGTATCCAGAGTTAGGATCAGGGGCCGTGTGTATCCAGAGTTAGGATCAGGGGCCGTGTGTATCCAGAGTTAGGATCAGGGGCCGTGTGTATCCAGAGTTAGGATCAGGGGCCGCGTGTATCAAGCGTTTCGGTGTAGGAGTGCTGATCTAGGATCAGGTCCTTCCTGCCCATATTACCTCATGTATTATGATCTTAAAGCTCTTATTCTGAGACTGTTGGTATTTGTTCTTTTGGTCGGCAGAGTTTGGTTTCTCAGGCTGTCCACAGAAGTCGAGGGTTCATTTCAGATACTTGTCTCCCAACCTCATCCGTCTCAGCAGGAAACACGAAAGGTTGTCTGCTGTTCCACTATTCCACCTCTCTCTCTGGACATGAAAGGTTGTCTGCTGCTCCACTATTCCACCTCTCTCTCTGGACATGACAGGTTGTCTGCTGCTCCACTATTCCACCTCTCTCTCTGGACATGAAAGGTTGTCTGCTGCTCCACTATTCCACCTCTCTCTCTGGACATGACAGGTTGTCTGCTGCTCCACTATTCCACCTCTCTCTCTGGACATGACAGGTTGTCTGCTGCTCCACTATTCCACCTCTCTGTTCTGTTGTGGTGGTTCCACCATGTTCAGCATGAGCTAGCCTTGAAGTTGGTTTGTACCTGTGAATCAGAGATCAATAATAACAGAATCTATACAAGCCAGGATCAATGACCCAGTCCTCTGCAGAGGTTCTCATTCAACCACGGACCCGGCCAATAACCAATTGCCATTGAGGCTGCTAATAAGGGTCCTGTTGCAGGAATTATCCCACAGAGAAGATCTGCATAGCAACAGTGGACAGACATCACAGGCCAATGTTGATTTTCAACACACTTGCATCACACACTGTAGTTAGTTACATTTACGTTTCCTTGACATGTTTTTCTAACATGTCTTTAGTTTCTTGTTCGTCTTCCCCTGATTCCACATTGTGATATGTAAAGCTATGAATGTGAATGATCCTGGTCCAATTGGAGGTGTTTAGGTGCTTTCATTGAGATATTGATTAGGTAAATAACCTTTTCTCTCTCCTCTCTCTCCCTCCCTCTCTCAGGGTTCCTGGTATCACCATCGCAACGGACATCATCTGTGGTTTCCCAGGGGAGACGGATGCTGACTTCCAGGAGACATGTGACCTGGTGAAGGAGTATCGCTTCCCCAGCCTCTTCATCAACCAGTTCTACCCCCGGCCTGGCACCCCCGCCGCCAAGATGGACCAGGTCCCCGCCCAACTGGTGAGTTAGTTACACCCCTGATTTAAGTTGATGTTTAAGTGTGTATGATCACACCACGTTGCACCACATCACACCTGGTTACATTTCATCACATATTTTACCAGAGTTCTTCTTCTTGTTTGGAGGCAGTAGAGTTTAACATGGACCAGAGTGTTTGGAGGCAGTAGAGTTTAACATGGACCAGAGTGTTTGGAGAGAATATAGTTTAACATGGACCAGATTGTTTGGAGGCAGTAGAGTTTAACATGGACCAGAGTGTTTGGAGGCAGTAGAGTTTAACATGGACCAGAGTGTTTGGAGGCAGTAGAGTTTAACATGGACCAGATTGTTTGGAGGCAGTAGAGTTTAACATGGACCAGAGTGTTTGGAGGCAGTAGAGTTTAACATGGACCAGAGTGTTTGGAGGCAGTAGAGTTTAACATGGACCAGAGTGTTTGGAGGCAGTAGAGTTTAACATGGACCAGAGTGTTTGGAGAGAATAGAGTTTAACATGGACCAGAGTGTTTGGAGGCAGTAGAGTTTAACATGGACCAGAGTGTTTGGAGGCAGTAGAGTTTAACATGGACCAGAGTGTTTGGAGGCAGTAGAGTTTAACATGGACCAGAGTGTTTGGAGGCAGTAGAGTTTAACATGGACCAGAGTGTTTGGAGGCAGTAGAGTTTAACATGGACCAGAGTGTTTGGAGACAGTAGAGTTTAACATGGACCAGAGTGTTTGGAGGCAGTAGAGTTTAACATGGACCAGAGTGTTTGGAGGCAGTAGAGTTTAACGTGGACCAGAGTGTTTGGAGGCAGTAGAGTTTAACGTGGACCAGAGTGTTTGGAGGCAGTAGAGTTTAACATGGACCAGAGTGTTTGGAGGCAGTAGAGTTTAACATGGACCAGAGTGTTTGGAGGCAGTAGAGTTTAACATGGACCAGAGTGTTTGGAGGCAGTAGAGTTTAACGTGGACCAGAGTGTTTGGAGGCAGTAGAGTTTAACGTGGACCAGAGTGTTTGGAGGCAGTAGAGTTTAACATGGACCAGAGTGTTTGGAGGCAGTAGAGTTTAACATGGACCAGAGTGTTTGGAGGCAGTAGAGTTTAACATGGACCAGAGTGTTTGGAGGCAGTAGAGTTTAACATGGACCAGAGCGTTTGGAGGCAGTAGAGTTTAACATGGACCGGAGTGTTTGGAGGCAGTAGAGTTTAACATGGACCAGAGTGTTTGGAGGCAGTAGAGTTTAACATGGACCGGAGTGTTTGGAGGCAGGAGAGTTTAACATGGACCAGAGTGTTTGGAGGCAGTAGAGTTTAACATGGACCAGAGGGTTTGGAGGCAGTAGAGTTTAACATGGACCAGAGCGTTTGGAGGCAGTAGAGTTTAACGTGGACCAGAGTGTTTGGAGGCAGTAGAGTTTAACATGGACCAGAGTGTTTGGAGGCAGTAGAGTTTAACATGGACCGGAGTGTTTGGAGGCAGGAGAGTTTAACATGGACCAGAGTGTTTGGAGGCAGTAGAGTTTAACATGGACCAGAGTGTTTGGAGGCTGTAGAGTTTAACATGGACCAGAGTGTTTGGAGGCAGTAGAGTTTAACATGGCCCAGAGTGTTTGGAGAGAATAGAGTTTAACATGGACCAGAGTGTTTGGAGGCAGTAGAGTTTAACATGGACCAGAGTGTTTGGAGGCTGTAGAGTTTAACATGGACCAGAGGGTATGGAGAGAATAGAGTTTAACATGGACCAGAGTGTTTGGAGGCAGTAGAGTTTAACATGGACCAGAGCGTTTGGAGAGAATATAGTTTAACATGGACCAGAGTGTTTGGAGGCAGTAGAGTTTAACATGGACCAGAGTGTTTGGAGGCAGTAGAGTTTAACATGGACTAGAGTGTTTGGAGGCAGTAGAGTTTAACGTGGACCAGAGCGTTTGGAGGCAGTAGAGTTTAAAGTGGACCAGAGTGTTTGGAGGCAGTAGAGTTTAACGTGGACCAGAGTGTTTGGAGAGAATAGAGTTTAACATGGACCAGAGTGTTTGGAGAGAATAGAGTTTAACATGGACCAGAGTGTTTGGAGGCAGTAGAGTTTAACATGGACCAGAGTGTTTGGAGGCAGTAGATTTTAACATGGACCAGAGTGTTTGGAGGCAGTAGAGTTTAACATGGACCAGAGTGTTTGGAGAGAATAGAGTTTAACATGGACCAGAGTGTTTGGAGAGAATAGAGTTTAACATGGACCAGAGTGTTTGGAGAGAATAGAGTTTAACATGGACCAGAGTGTTTGGAGGCAGTAGAGTTTAACATGGACCAGAGTGTTTGGAGGCAGTAGAGTTTAACATGGACCAGAGTGTTTGGAGGCAGTAGAGTTTAACATGGACCAGAGTGTTTGGAGGCAGTAGAGTTTAACATGGACCAGAGTGTTTGGAGGCAGTATAGTTTAACATGGACCAGAGTGTTTGGAGGCAGTAGAGTTTAACATGGACCAGAGTGTTTGGAGGCAGTAGAGTTTAACATGGAGCAGAGTGTTTGGAGGCAGTATAGTTTAACATGGACCAGAGGGTTTGGAGGCAGTAGAGTTTAACATGGACCAGAGCGTTTGGAGGCAGTAGAGTTTAACATGGACCAGAGTGTTTGGAGGCAGTAGAGTTTAACATGGACCAGAGTGTTTGGAGGCAGTAGAGTTTAACATGGACCAGAGTGTTTGGAGGCAGTAGAGTTTAACATGGACCAGAGTGTTTGGAGGCAGTAGAGTTTAACATGGACCAGAGTGTTTGGAGGCAGTAGAGTTTAACATGGACCAGAGTGTTTGGAGGCAGTAGAGTTTAACATGGACTAGAGTGTTTGGAGGCAGTAGAGTTTAACGTGGACCAGAGCGTTTGGAGGCAGTAGAGTTTAAAGTGGACCAGAGTGTTTGGAGGCAGTAGAGTTTAACGTGGACCAGAGTGTTTGGAGAGAATAGAGTTTAACATGGACCAGATTGTTTGGAGGCAGTAGAGTTTAACATGGACCAGAGTGTTTGGAGGCAGTAGAGTTTAACATGGACCAGAGTGTTTGGAGGCAGTAGATTTTAACATGGACCAGAGTGTTTGGAGGCAGTAGAGTTTAACATGGACCAGAGTGTTTGGAGAGAATAGAGTTTAACATGGACCAGAGTGTTTGGAGAGAATAGAGTTTAACATGGACCAGAGTGTTTGGAGAGAATAGAGTTTAACATGGACCAGAGTGTTTGGAGGCAGTAGAGTTTAACATGGACCAGAGTGTTTGGAGGCAGTAGAGTTTAACATGGACCAGAGTGTTTGGAGGCAGTAGAGTTTAACATGGACCAGAGTGTTTGGAGGCAGTAGAGTTTAACATGGACCAGAGTGTTTGGAGGCAGTATAGTTTAACATGGACCAGAGTGTTTGGAGGCAGTAGAGTTTAACATGGACCAGAGTGTTTGGAGGCAGTAGAGTTTAACATGGACCAGAGTGTTTGGAGGCAGTATAGTTTAACATGGACCAGAGGGTTTGGAGGCAGTAGAGTTTAACATGGACCAGAGCGTTTGGAGGCAGTAGAGTTTAACATGGACCAGAGTGTTTGGAGGCAGTAGAGTTTAACATGGACCAGAGTGTTTGGAGGCAGTAGAGTTTAACATGGACCAGAGTGTTTGGAGGCAGTAGAGTTTAACATGGACCAGAGTGTTTGGAGGCAGTAGAGTTTAACATGGACCAGAGTGTTTGGAGGCAGTAGAGTTTAACATGGACCAGAGTGTTTGGAGAGAATAGAGTTTAACATGGACCAGAGTGTTTGGAGGCAGTAGAGTTTAACATGGACCAGAGTGTTTGGAGGCAGTAGAGTTTAACATGGACCAGAGTGTTTGGAGGCAGTAGAGTTTAACATGGACCAGAGTGTTTGGAGGCAGTAGATTTTAACGTGGACCAGAGTGTTTGGAGAGAATATAGTTTAACATGGACCAGATTGTTTGGAGGCAGTAGAGTTTAACATGGACCAGAGTGTTTGGAGGCAGTAGAGTTTAACATGGACCAGAGTGTTTGGAGGCAGTAGAGTTTAACATGGACCAGATTGTTTGGAGGCAGTAGAGTTTAACATGGACCAGAGTGTTTGGAGGCAGTAGAGTTTAACATGGACCAGAGTGTTTGGAGGCAGTAGAGTTTAACATGGACCAGAGTGTTTGGAGGCAGTAGAGTTTAACATGGACCAGAGTGTTTGGAGAGAATAGAGTTTAACATGGACCAGAGTGTTTGGAGGCAGTAGAGTTTAACATGGACCAGAGTGTTTGGAGGCAGTAGAGTTTAACGTGGACCAGAGTGTTTGGAGGCAGTAGAGTTTAACATGGACCAGAGTGTTTGGAGGCAGTAGAGTTTAACATGGACCAGAGTGTTTGGAGGCAGTAGAGTTTAACATGGACCAGAGTGTTTGGAGGCAGTAGAGTTTAACGTGGACCAGAGTGTTTGGAGGCAGTAGAGTTTAACGTGGACCAGAGTGTTTGGAGGCAGTAGAGTTTAACATGGACCAGAGTGTTTGGAGGCAGTAGAGTTTAACATGGACCAGAGTGTTTGGAGGCAGTAGAGTTTAACATGGACCAGAGTGTTTGGAGGCAGTAGAGTTTAACATGGACCAGAGCGTTTGGAGGCAGTAGAGTTTAACGTGGACCGGAGTGTTTGGAGGCAGTAGAGTTTAACATGGACCAGAGTGTTTGGAGGCAGTAGAGTTTAACATGGACCGGAGTGTTTGGAGGCAGGAGAGTTTAACATGGACCGGAGTGTTTGGAGGCAGTAGAGTTTAACATGGACCAGAGGGTTTGGAGGCAGTAGAGTTTAACATGGACCAGAGCGTTTGGAGGCAGTACAGTTTAACATGGACCAGAGTGTTTGGAGGCAGTAGAGTTTAACATGGACCAGAGTGTTTGGAGGCAGTAGAGTTTAACATGGACCGGAGTGTTTGGAGGCAGGAGAGTTTAACATGGACCAGAGTGTTTGGAGGCAGTAGAGTTTAACATGGACCAGAGTGTTTGGAGGCTGTAGAGTTTAACATGGACCAGAGTGTTTGGAGGCAGTAGAGTTTAACATGGCCCAGAGTGTTTGGAGAGAATAGAGTTTAACATGGACCAGAGTGTTTGGAGGCAGTAGAGTTTAACATGGACCAGAGTGTTTGGAGGCTGTAGAGTTTAACATGGACCAGAGGGTATGGAGAGAATAGAGTTTAACATGGACCAGAGTGTTTGGAGGCAGTAGAGTTTAACATGGACCAGAGCGTTTGGAGAGAATATAGTTTAACATGGACCAGAGTGTTTGGAGGCAGTAGAGTTTAACATGGACCAGAGTGTTTGGAGGCAGTAGAGTTTAACATGGACTAGAGTGTTTGGAGGCAGTAGAGTTTAACGTGGACCAGAGCGTTTGGAGGCAGTAGAGTTTAAAGTGGACCAGAGTGTTTGGAGGCAGTAGAGTTTAACGTGGACCAGAGTGTTTGGAGAGAATAGAGTTTAACATGGACCAGAGTGTTTGGAGAGAATAGAGTTTAACATGGACCAGAGTGTTTGGAGGCAGTAGAGTTTAACATGGACCAGAGTGTTTGGAGGCAGTAGATTTTAACATGGACCAGAGTGTTTGGAGGCAGTAGAGTTTAACATGGACCAGAGTGTTTGGAGAGAATAGAGTTTAACATGGACCAGAGTGTTTGGAGAGAATAGAGTTTAACATGGACCAGAGTGTTTGGAGAGAATAGAGTTTAACATGGACCAGAGTGTTTGGAGGCAGTAGAGTTTAACATGGACCAGAGTGTTTGGAGGCAGTAGAGTTTAACATGGACCAGAGTGTTTGGAGGCAGTAGAGTTTAACATGGACCAGAGTGTTTGGAGGCAGTAGAGTTTAACATGGACCAGAGTGTTTGGAGGCAGTATAGTTTAACATGGACCAGAGTGTTTGGAGGCAGTAGAGTTTAACATGGACCAGAGTGTTTGGAGGCAGTAGAGTTTAACATGGACCAGAGTGTTTGGAGGCAGTATAGTTTAACATGGACCAGAGGGTTTGGAGGCAGTAGAGTTTAACATGGACCAGAGCGTTTGGAGGCAGTAGAGTTTAACATGGACCAGAGTGTTTGGAGGCAGTAGAGTTTAACATGGACCAGAGTGTTTGGAGGCAGTAGAGTTTAACATGGACCAGAGTGTTTGGAGGCAGTAGAGTTTAACATGGACCAGAGTGTTTGGAGGCAGTAGAGTTTAACATGGACCAGAGTGTTTGGAGAGAATAGAGTTTAACATGGACCAGAGTGTTTGGAGGCAGGAGAGTTTAACATGGACCAGAGTGTTTGGAGAGAATAGAGTTTAACATGGACCAGAGTGTTTGGAGAGAATAGAGTTTAACATGGACCAGAGTGTTTGGAGAGAATAGAGTTTAACATGGACCAGAGTGTTTGGAGAGAATAGAGTTTAACATGGACCAGAGTGTTTGGAGGCAGTAGAGTTTAACATGGACCAGAGTGTTTGGAGGCAGTAGAGTTGAACATGGACCAGAGTGTTTGGAGGCAGTAGAGTTTAACATGGACCAGAGTGTTTGGAGAGAATATAGTTTAACATGGACCAGAGTGTTTGGAGGCAGTAGAGTTTAACATGGACCAGAGTGTTTGGAGGCAGGAGAGTTTAACATGGACCAGGGTGTTTGGAGGCAGTAGAGTTTAACATGGACCAGAGTGTTTGGAGGCTGTAGAGTTTAACATGGACCAGAGTGTTTGGAGGCTGTAGAGTTTAACATGGACCAGAGTGTTTGGAGAGAATAGAGTTTAACATGGACCAGAGTGTTTGGATGCAGTAGAGTTTAACATGGACCAGAGTGTTTGGAGGCTGTAGAGGTTAACATGGACCAGAGGGTTTGGAGAGAATAGAGTTTAACATGGACCAGAGTGTTTGGAGGCAGTAGAGTTTAACATGGACCAGAGTGTTTGGAGGCTGTAGAGGTTAACATGGACCAGAGGGTTTGGAGAGAATAGAGTTTAACATGGACCAGAGTGTTTGGAGGCAGTAGAGTTTAACATGGACCAGAGTGTTTGGAGAGAATAGAGTTTAACATGGACCAGAGTGTTTGGAGAGAATAGAGTTTAACATGGACCAGAGTGTTTGGAGGCAGGAGAGTTTAACATGGACCAGAGTGTTTGGAGAGAATAGAGTTTAACATGGACCAGAGTGTTTGGAGAGAATAGAGCTTAACATGGACCAGAGTGTTTGGAGGCAGTAGAGTTTAACGTGGACCAGAGTGTTTGGAGGCAGTAGAGTTTAACATGGACCAGAGTGTTTGGAGAGAATAGAGTTTAACATGAACCAGAGTGTTTGGAGAGAATAGAGTTTAACATGGACCAGAGTGTTTGGAGGCAGGAGAGTTTAACATGGATCAGAGTGTTTGGAGGAGGTAGAGTTTCAGTACAGTAGTATGAGATGAGCAGGGCTGAGTGGAACAGGGTTCTAGCAGTATGTTTGGGGGTATCAGTTAGAGAAAGGCACAGAGTCACTCAGTTTAGTCAGTAGTTATTCAGGGTGTAAGAGAATTTGTGATTCTGTGCAGTCCGACTGCAATTTGATTCATCTTAAACACACACAGGGATACTGGCAGACCTGTCTGGATAAAGGCCTACACATCAGGCCTCACTCAACATCAGTGGTATGTCCCAAATGGCCCTATAATTCCCTATTATAGTGCACTACCCGATGGGCCCTGGTCAAAGGTAGTGCACTATATAGGTAATGGGGTGCCATTTGTGTCAGAGCCTCAGGCCCAGGCTCAGCTCTGTTTGTACAGGTGTTTCAACCCATTTCACATGTGGGACTACATCAAGGCCTGTTATAATGGCTCAGTGTCGGGCTAAACCACAAGCTGGGGCTCTGCTAATGAGACTACAGATGGCAGAAGACGTTGGGATCAATTCCATTTCAGTTTAGTCAATTCAGGAGATTAACAGCAATTCCATTGAGGGAAAATGAAAGAGACTGACTTGAAATGGAACCAGCCCCCACCCACTACTGCCAGTGACATGTCTGAAAGGACGCCAGCCTAAACTCAGCCACCTCATCGTATTATCATAACTACTATATCGACACGAGACATTAAGGCTGTATTATTGCCTGGATGTTTCCGATGACGATGGGCTTGATTCACCCAGCTGTCAGACCTAATAAATAGTCGAGCAGGAGATGTATTTAAACGTCTTTTAGTACGTCTGATTCTGAATATTTAATATTTTGGAAGTTTGTGTCTCTTATCAAGGAAAAAAACAGGACTAAAAGTTCTCCCTCTCGTCATCTGAACATAAAAAAATCCTGTTCCAATTATGTCAAGAACATGTCCTGTGAATATTATATGTCCTGGAGTGTTTTATACCACACTGGATTAGCACATTCAGAGAGACTGGAGTTCTCCTCTCTCTTAATATCTCCCTCTCTCTCTCTGTGTGTGTGTGTGTGTGTGTGTGTGTGTGTGTGTGTGTGTGTGTGTGTGTGTGTGTGTGTGTGTGTGTGTGTGAAATCTCTCTCTCTCTCAGCATTAATGGTAATTAATACAGATCTGTTTGTGAAATGAGCCATTCGTTTCCCTCAGACTGAATTCTACCACTATGAGTAATTCAGCTGTAGTACTAGTCAGTCGGTTCATTTCAACGAGACATTTCTCATTTCTCATATTTTTATCTGTCTTCAATTGCAGCATTTTTTTGTTGTTGTCTGTTTTATATCCTTAAATCCATCAAGAGAAAATAGGATATTGGCTTTTTATGTATTTATGTTTCAATTTCATCATTCATTATTGACAATGCAAATGTGTATTCTGAGAAGTTTCCACATCATGTTCAATATTAATGAACAGGAACTCTGGAGCTCTGTCAGAGTGACCAATAACAATTATTTTCAACATTTGCTATCATTGTTTGAAACTGTGGCAGGATCAATACCGTAGAAATAGAATCCATTGAATGGGTTTGGAACCTCTAATCCTGTCAATTTGAATGGGTTTGGAACCTCTAATCCTGTCAATTTGAATGGGCTTGGAACCTCTAATCCTGTCAATTTGAATGGGTTTGGAACCTCTAATCCTGTCAATTTGAATGGGCTTGGAACCTCTAATCCCGTCAATTCGAACGGGCTTGGAACCTCTAATCCTGTCAATTCGAACGGGTTTGGAACCTCTAATCCTGTCAATTTGAACGGGTTTGGAACCTCTAATCCTGTCAATTTGAATGGGCTTGGAACCTCTAATCCTGTCAATTTGAATGGGCTTGGAACCTCTAATCCTGTCAATTTGAATTGGCTTGGAACCTCTAATCCTGTCAAATTGAATGGGCTTGGAACCTCTAATCCTGTCAATTTGAATGGGGCGGCCAGTTCTATGGATTCTTTCTATACTAAATACACTCCAGTGAAGTGTACCAAACCATTACTGAAGGCCACAAGGTCTAAACAGGACTTTAACCAGGACCAGCTCATCTGTGGTTTAACCAGGACTAGCTCATATGTGGTTCAACCAGGACTAGATCATGTCTTCCTGGAGATGATGTGCATTCAGGTGCTCTAAATCTCCTGAGACTACGACTTCAATTCCCACACCACTGGGGTTGTAGTTATTATTATCACTAAACAGACACCGGCTGGGCTGCAACTTCCCACCTTTACTGGTGGGTGAGTCTCACCCCGTCGTTTCACTGCTTAAAGCCTGGTTCATTTCCCGTGGTTGAAACAACATGGCCGCCCCGCGACACTACACTAAACCTTAGTCACATCGGGGTCATTAAAATGACTTCCCTGCTCCTCCCGCATGCCTGGCCTGCCTGCAAGACCTCCTCAGCTCTTCCTGAAGAGGCAGCGGTGGAGGAAGCCATCCATTAGATGCTCCTAACCATTCATCACTGTGTGAAGGCATGGGGCCTCAGCGCCCAGCGGTGTCCGGCTGGACAGGAGGTGAAGCGCTAACCAAAGCAGCCCATCCCTCCCTCCCTCCCTCCCTCCCTCCCTCCCTCCCTCCCTCCCTCCCTCCCTCCCTCCCTCTTCCCTCCCTCTCCATCCGTTCACCAATATAAGCTTTGGCAAACGGATGGAGCCAGTCTGGGCTGGGTAGAGATGGGGCTGGGCTGGGTAGGGATGGGGCTGGGCTGGGTAGAGATGGGGCTGGGTAGAGATGGGGCTGGGCTGGGTAGGGATGGGGCTGGGTAGAGATGGGGCTGGGTAGGGATGGGGCTGGGTAGGGATGGGGCTGGGTAGAGATGGGGCTGGGTAGAGATGGGGCTGGGTAGGGATGGGGCTGGGCTGGGTAGAGATGGGGCTGGGTAGGGATGGGGCTGGGCTGGGTAGGGATGGGGCTGGGTAGGGATGGGGCTGGGCTGGGTAGGGATGGGGCTGGGTAGGGATGGGGCTGGGTAGAGATGGGGCTGGATAGGGATTGGGCTGGGTAGAGATGGGGCTGGGTAGGGATGGGGCTGGGCAGGGTAGGGATGGGGCTGGGTAGAGATGGGGCTGGGTAGATATGGGGCTGGGCTGATATGGGGATAGGTAGATATGGGACTGGGTAGGGATGGGGCTGGGTAGAGATGGGGCTGGGTAGGGATGGGGCTGGGTAGGGATGGGGCTGGGTAGAGATGGGGCTGGGTAGAGATGGGCCTGGGCTGGGTAGGGATGGGGCTGGGTAGGGATGGGATGGGGCTGGGTAGGGATGGGATGGGGCTGGGTAGAGATGGGGCTGGGTAGAGATAGGGCTGGGTAGGGCTGGGTAGAGATGGGGCTGGGTAGGGATGGAGCTGGGTAGAGATGGGACTGGGTAGGGATGGGACTGGGCTGGGTAGGGATGGGACTGGGTAGGGATGGGGCTGGGTAGAGATGGGGCTGGGTAGGGATGGGGCTGGGTAGAGATGGGACTGGGTAGGGATGGGACTGGGCTGGGTAGGGATGGGACTGGGCTGGGTAGAGATGGGGCTGGGTAGAGATGGGGCTGGGTAGGG
>NC_138295.1:92327500-92362500 GCF_965601325.2 Salmo salar
CAAGCCCCTGATTGGTCAATCAGGTCAGCTAGTTCAGGGTTACAATTCATCAAGCCCCTGATTGGTCAATCAGGTCAGCTAGTTCAGGGTTACTAATCATCAAGCCCCTGATTGGTCAATCAGGTCAGCTAGTTCAGGGTTACTAATCATCAAGCCCCTGATTGGTCAATCAGGTCAGCTAGTTCAGGGCTACAACAACATGGTGAAACAGCTGGGGATCCCAGAGGAGAGGTTGGAAAACCCCTGTCATCCCCCCCCAGGACATTTCCCCTGTCATCTAATACCTGCAGCCCTTACCAGAGGTCCCTGAATCACGGGTCTGAACGTCTGTTTGTCTCTAACGCTTGTTTTCTCTGTATTCTGTCTTGGTCTGTTAGGGTAGGTCTCTGTATTCTGTCTTGGTCTGTTTGGGTAGGTCTCTGTATTCTGTCTTGGTCTGTTAGGGTAGGTCTCTGTATTCTGTCTTGGTCTGTTAGGGTAGGTCTCTGTATTCTGTCTTGGTCTGCTAGGGTAGGTCTCTGTATTCTGTCTTGGTCTGTTAGGGTAGGTCTCTGTATTCTGTCTTGGTCTGTTTGGGTAGGTCTCTGTATTCTGTCTTGGTCCGTTAGGGTAGGTCTCTGTCTTGGTCTGCTAGGGTAGGTCTCTGTATTCTGTCTTGGTCTGCTAGGGTAGGTCTCTGTATTCTGTCTTGGTCTGTTTGGGTAGGTCTCTGTATTCTGTCTTGGTCTGTTTGGGTAGGTCTCTGTATTCTGTCTTGGTCTGCTTGGGTAGGTCTCTGTATTCTGTCTTGGTCTGCTTGGGTAGGTCTCTGTCTTGGTCTGCTTGGGTAGGTCTCTGTCTTGGTCTGCTTGGGTAGGTCTCTGTCTTGGCCTGCCTGGGTAGGTCTCTGTCTTGGTCTGCCTGGGTAGGTCTTTGTCTTGGTCTGCCTGGGTAGGTCTCTGTCTTGGTCTGCCTGGGTAGGTCTCTGTCTTGGTCTGCTTGGGTAGGTCTCTGTCTTGGTCTGCCTGGGTAGGTCTCTGTCTTGGTCTGCCTGGGTAGGTCTCTGTCTTGGCCTGCCTGGGTAGGTCTCTGTCTTGGTCTGCTTGGGTAGGTCTCTGACTTGGTCTGCCTGGGTAGGTCTCTGACTTGGTCTGCTTGGGTAGGTCTCTGTCTTGGCCTGCCTGGGTAGGTCTCTGACTTGGTCTGCTAGGGTAGGTCTCTGTATTCTGTCTTGGTCTGCCTGGGTAGGTCTCTGTCTTGGCCTGCTTGGGTAGGTCTCTGTCTTGGTCTGTTAGGGTAGGTCTCTGTATTCTGACTTGGTCTGTTAGGGTAGGTCTCTGTATTCTGTCTTGGTCTGCTAGGGTAGGTCTCTGTATTCTGTCTTGGCCTGCTTGGGTAGGTCTCTGTCTTGGTCTGCTTGGGTAGGTCTCTGTCTTGGCCTGCCTGGGTAGGTCTCTGTCTTGGCCTGCCTGGGTAGGTCTCTGTCTTGGCCTGCCTGGGTAGGTCTATTATCATCACCAGCACATAGAGACATATCCTAACCCTTCCATCTGTCTCTCTGGGTGAGGTAGGGAGAAGTATTTGACACCGGGGCTAAGGGTCCCAAATAGTTCCCTATTTCCCTATGAAGTGCATAGGGCTCTTGTCAAAAGTAGTGCACTATTTAAGGAATAGGGTGTCGGTTCTCTAGTGTCCCTACACCCACGTTAACGGGATTGAATGGGGAAGACCCCTTAGCACCGGCTGACCTGTAGGTCCTAACGGGGAACTTCAAAACGTTTTAACCTCTTATGCGTGATGTCCAGCGCCAGCGGGGTTAAAAAGGTGAGAGGTGAATTTTACGTTTAGCAGACGCTTTTATCCAAAGCGACTTAGTCATACCTGGATACATTTTACATACAGGTGGTCCCAGGAATCGAACCCACTATCCTGTCGTTTCAAGCACCGTGCTCTACCAACTGAGCTACAGAGATAAACGAAATGTCAGAACATTTAGTTTTTTTTATCCTTATTGTTTGTTGAATAAACAGAACAGACTAAAGAAGAGAGAGCCAGTCTACAGACCATCCAGGTCTGTTGAATAAACAGAACAGACTAAAGAAGAGACAGCCAGTCTACAGGACCATCCAGGTCTGTTGAATAAACAGAACAGACTAAAGAAGAGAGAGCCAGTCTACAGGACCATCCAGGTCTGTTGAATAAACAGAACAGACTAAAGAAGAGAGAGCCAGTCTACAGACCATCCAGGTCTGTTGAATAAACAGAACAGACTAAAGAAGAGAGAGCCAGTCTACAGACCATCCAGGTCTGTTGAATAAACAGAACAGACTAAAGAAGAGAGAGCCAGTCTACAGGACCATCCAGGTCTGTTGAATAAACAGAACAGACTAAAGAAGAGAGAGCCAGTCTACAGACCATCCAGGTCTGTTGAATAAACAGAACAGACTAAAGAAGAGAGAGCCAGTCTACAGACCATCCAGGTCTGTTGAATAAACAGAACAGACTAAAGAAGAGAGAGCCAGTCTACAGACCATCCAGGTCTGTTGAATAAACAGAACAGACTAAAGAAGAGAGAGCCAGTCTACAGACCATCCAGGTCTGTTGAATAAACAGAACAGACTAAAGAAGAGACAGCCAGTCTACAGGACCATCCAGGTCTGTTGAATAAACAGAACAGACTAAAGAAGAGAGAGCCAGTCTACAGACCATCCAGGTCTGTTGAATAAACAGAACAGACTAAAGAAGAGACAGCCAGTCTACAGGACCATCCAGGTCTGTTGAATAAACAGAACAGACTAAAGAAGAGAGAGCCAGTCTACAGGACCATCCAGGTCTGTTGAATAAACAGAACAGACTAAAGAACAGAGAGCCAGTCTACAGACCATCCAGGTCTGTTGAATAAACAGAACAGACTAAAGAAGAGAGAGCCAGTCTACAGACCATCCAGGTCTGTTGAATAAACAGAACAGACTAAAGAAGAGAGAGCCAGTCTACAGACCATCCAGGTCTGTTGAATAAACAGAACAGACTAAAGAAGAGAGAGCCAGTCTACAGGACCATCCAGGTCTGTTGAATAAACAGAACAGACTAAAGAACAGAGAGCCAGTCTACAGACCATCCAGGTCTGTTGAATAAACAGAACAGACTAAAGAAGAGAGAGCCAGTCTACAGACCATCCAGGTCTGTTGAATAAACAGAACAGACTAAAGAAGAGAGAGCCAGTCTACAGGACCATCCAGGTCTGTTGAATAAACAGAACAGACTAAAGAAGAGAGAGCCAGTCTACAGGACCATCCAGGTCTGTTGAATAAACAGAACAGACTAAAGAAGAGAGAGCCAGTCTACAGGACCATCCAGGTCTGTTGAATAAACAGAACAGACTAAAGAAGAGAGAGCCAGTCTACAGACCATCCAGGTCTGTTGAATAAACAGAACAGACTAAAGAAGAGAGAGCCAGTCTACAGGACCATCCAGGTCTGTTGAATAAACAGAACAGACTAAAGAAGAGAGAGCCAGTCTACAGACCATCCAGGTCTGTTGAATAAACAGAACAGACTAAAGAAGAGAGAGCCAGTCTACAGGACCATCCAGGTCTGTTGAATAAACAGAACAGACTAAAGAAGAGAGAGCCAGTCTACAGACCATCCAGGTCTGTTGAATAAACAGAACAGACTAAAGAAGAGAGAGCCAGTCTACAGGACCATCCAGGTCTGTTGAATAAAGAAGAGAGAGCCAGTCTACAGGACCATCCAGATCTGTTGAATTAAAAACTGTATGTTCGATGGGTTGAAACGATGTATTGGTAAATCAACTTAAACTGATGAACCATGAACATAATACAGCTGCTATGAAGCCATGTTCTTGTTGTTCCTGTAGACTCAGTGAAGTGGTTAAGTACTGGCTATTTATCCACCTATATTCTTCACAGATATTGTTGAATGTGCTCATAGTGAAGTTACTTATGAACATGTGGCCCACAGAATAGAATAAACACAAAAAAATATTGTATACTTCATTTCCCCCATCAACACAAAGCCAGGTAACTTATAAGCAAAGCATTCAGCGTACACAGAATAGAATCTAACTTTACTTTCCCCCATGAACACAAAGAGCAAGCTGTGGCTGACGGCAGTGGTAGCACAGAATGTGGATGTTTCTAAGGACAAGGCTAAGTCTTGAAGTACAGCATTCCTCTGTCCATACCTCTCAGAACTGATTGGAGATCCTTCCACATTCCTACCTCATTGTTACCTCAGGAAACGCCATAGCCCACATTTCACAGTATGTACCTGGAAAAGAACTTACATTCAACTCATAAAACCATGTCAAATTGTTATACGCAGGCCTTTCAATATACACATTCCCCTTCAACTGCTGTCTTATAGAACCAAGGTGCTCAGAGCTCCAGGGCCGAGTCAGGCTGTCAGAGCTCCAGGGCCGAGTCAGGCTGTCAGAGCTCCAGGGCCGAGTCAGGCTGTCAGAGCTCCAGGGCCGAGTCAGGCTGTCAGAGCTCCAGGGCCGAGTCAGGCTGTCAGAGCTCCAGGGCCGAGTCAGGCTGTCAGAGCTCCAGGGCCGAGTCAGGCTGTCAGAGCTCCAGGGCCGAGTCAGGCAGAGCTCCAGGGGTCGAGTCAGGCTGTCCAGGGCCGAGTCAGGCTGTCAGAGCTGTTAACACACAACACGTTAACACACACAACACGTTAACACACAACACGTTAACACACAACACGTGAACACACACAACACGTTAACACTCAACATGTTAACACACACAACACGTTAACACACACACAACATGTTAACACACAACACGTTAACACACAACACGTTAACACACAACACGTTAACACACACAACACACAACACGTTAACACTCACACAACACATTAACACACAACACGTTAACACACACAACACGTTAACACTCAACACGTTAACACACAACACGTTAACACACAACACGTTAACACACAACACGTTAACACACACAACACGTTAACACTCAACACGTTAACACACAACACGTTAACACACAACACGTTAACACACACAACACGTTAACACTCAACACGTTAACACACAACACGTTAACAACACACAACACGTTAACACACAACACGTTAACACACAACACGTTAACACACACACAACACGTTAACACACAACACGTTAACACACAACACGTTAACACACACAACACGTTAACACTCAACACGTTAACACACAACACGTTAACACACACAACACGTTAACACACAACACACACAACACGTTAACACACACAACACGTTAACACACACAACACGTTAACACACAACACGTTAACACACACAACACGTTAACACACACAACACGTTAACACACAACACGTTAACACACAACACGTTAACACACACAACACGTTAACACACAACACGTTAACAACACACAACACGTTAACACACACACAACACGTTAACACACACAACACGTTAACACACAACACGTTAACACACAACACGTTAACACACACACAACACGTTAACACACAACACGTTAACACACAACACGTTAACACACAACACGTTAACACACACAACACGTTAACACTCAACACGTTAACACTCAACACGTTAACACACACAACACGTTAACACACAACACGTTAACACACACAACACGTTAACACACACAACACGTTAACACACACAACACGTTAACACACAACACGTTAACACACACAACACGTTAACACACAACACGTTAACACACAACACGTTAACACACAACACGTTAACACACACCCAACACGTTAACACACACACAACATATTAACACACAACACGTTAACACACAACACGTTAACACACAACACGTTAACACACAACACATTACCACACAACACGTTAACACACAACACGTTAACACACAACACGTTAACACACAACACGTTAACACACACAACACGTTAACACACAACACGTTAACACACACACAACACGTTAACACACACACAACACGTTAACACACACAACACGTTAACACACACACAACACGTTAACACACACAACACGTTACCACACAACACGTTAACACACACACAACACGTTAACACACACAACACGTTAACACACACAACACGTTAACACACAACACGTTAACACACAACACGTTTCTAAATGAACGTTACGTCGATGCCGTTCTCCTCTCTAGTCTGAGCAGACAGACGCAGGCCAATTGGGACGTCAACCTGTTTTGGCTGCGTTGATTTGCATTGATTTGCATGTTATTAGGAGCTAAATGCCCAGCGTTCCTCAGTTCAGTTGTCTTCTCAGTAAGACATCAGTGACCTAATTTGAAGGTGGTGAGGACGTTGTTTTGACATGTTCTGGTGACTCATTGCACAGCAGCTTTTTGTGGGACGTCAATATGTTTGATTGATTTAGATGTAGTGTGTTGATATGTTGCTGTCCTTCGCTATCAAGGCAGTAGAAATGTGTGTCGTATTTGTTAAAGTCTGAGATCTGACTGGTTCAAGCAGATGGATGAACGTCTCTGACTGTGTCCCAAATGGGACCCTAATCCCTATGTAGTGCACTACTGTTGACCAGAGCCCTATGGGGACCCTATTCCCTATGTAGTGCACTACTGTTGACCAGAGCCCTATGGGGGCCCTAATCCCTATGTAGTGCACTACTGTTGACCAGAGCCCTATGGGGACCCTATTCCCTCTCCAAGTCTCTTTGATGGACAGACAGCATGTCTCCCAATGAACAGCTGTCTGTCCGTTAGTCTGTTCATGTAGAACTACTGAAGGCATTTGAGCTGAGAGATTCACATCCGTGTTTCTTTCTGATGAACACCTCACTGCCTCGGGTCCAGGCCTTATTAGTGGCCAATCCAAACCCTGTTGGACCTCCAGTGTCCCTCCACGTTTCCCCCTCCATGTCCTCCCCTCCGTCCCTCCATGTCCTCCCGTACGTCCCTCCATGTCCTCCCCTACGTCCCTCCATGTCCTCCCCTACGTCCCTCCATGTCCTCCCCTACGTCCCTCCATGTCCTCTCCTACGTCCCTCCATGTCCTCCCCTACGTCCCTCCATGTCCTCCCCTACGTCCCTCCATGTCCTCCCCTACGTCCCTCCATGTCCTCTCCTACGTCCCTCCATGTCCTCCCCCCTAGTTTAAAATAAAGATAAGTGGTTTATTATTTGGCTTATCAAGATTATTTTCTGCCGTCCCTGACTCCGGAAGGTTCCGGGAGAGGAGAGCGACTGACTGCTTTGGGCTGTAACAGGAGCGGCAGCAATCTCAGCCCAGGCCTCAGCTCCTAATAGGCTGAAATAGTGATCTGTGTCCAAAATGGCACCCTATTCCCTTTCTAGTGCGTGACTTTAGACCAGGGTCCATAAGGGGTAGTGCACTATATAGGGAAATGGGATGCCATTTGGGATGCAACTCTGTCTCCCAAGGTCAGCTTTGGGTTCATGGTGTTTGATCAAATTCCTGCTCCTATTCAACCCAGAATGAAGATGTGATTTCAGGGTGGAAAGTAAAGAGATTCTCTTAAGGTAGCTGGTTATCTTCCTCTACCCGAGCCTGGCAACCTTCCTCCAACCTCTCTCCTCTCCTCCTCCTCCTCCTCTGACTCTCGTCTCCCTCTCTCCCAAATCAGAAAGGCCAGAAGGCATACTTCACCATTGGAATAGGATCTACACAATTATGTCTGTGTCTGTGTGTGTGTGCCTGTGTCTGTGTGTGTGTGTGTGTGTGTGTGTGTGTGTGTGTGTGTGCTGTGTGTGTGCCTGTGTCTGTGTGTGTCTGTGTGTGTGTGCCTGTGTCTGTGTGTGTGTGTGTGTTGTGTGTGTGTGTGTGTGCTGTGTGTGTCTGTGTCTGTGTGTGTCTGTGTCTGTGTCTGTGTCTGTGTCTGTGTCTGTGTCTGTGTGTGTGTGTGTGTGTGTGTGTGTGTGTGTGTGTGTGTGTGTGTGTGTGTGTGTGTGTGTGGGTTATGGAGTGAATACTGCAGGGATCTCATTGGTGGTGTTGAGGAATAGTAACCTCGGGTAGGGTCAGAACCATCTGTCTGTCTGAGACCTACTGTAGATGTGGCCCTATTGGATTTCTTCTGGTTTTACAAGTAGACGTTTGAGGAGTTTTTCTGTGAATTAAGATGTTTTCATTGTTATCTTGGTCTGAAACTATCTCGCCATCTCTCTCTCTCTCTCTCTCTCTCCATCGCTCACTCTCTCTCCATCGCTCTCTCTCTCTCCATCTCTCTCTCTCTCGCCATCTCTCTCTCTCTCCATCTCTCTCTCTCGCCATCTATCTCTCTCTCCATCTCTCTCTCTCTCACCATCTCTCTCTCTCTCCATCTCTCTCTCTCGCCATCTCTCTCTCTCTCCATCTCTCTCTCTCTCTCCATCTCTCTCTCTCCATCTCTCTCTCTCTCTCTCCATCTCTCTCTCTCGCCATCTCTCTCTCTCTCCATCTCTCTCTCTCTCTCCATCTCTCTCTCTCCATCTCTCTCTCTCTCGCCACTCTCTCTCTCTCGCCATCTCTCTCTCTCTCTCCATCTCTCTCTCTCCATCTCTCTCTCTCCATCTCTCTCTCTCTCTCCATCTCTCTCTCTCTCTCCATCTCTCTCTTAATTCAGTTCAATAGACTTTATTACATGGCATGTAAAATGACTTACATTGTCAAAGTATACATGTATAAATAAATGGTGGGACCAACAGCAATAATAATAGTAGTAGTGGACATGTGATTACCATTAACAACAACAACAATATTAATGAGAGTAACAATACATTAAAGCGATGGTAGTAGACCAGTGTCAACATGACTGAGAAGACACATGACCTGGTATGAAAGACAAAACTAAAACTAAATGGGAAATATTCTTTACATTGAATTGCACTTTTCACTGGCTTTCCCTCAGGTTGTGGCAGGAGGATGCACATTTGATACATTTTGGCTTTTTCTTCATCTTTTGTAGTTTCAAATTCTTTGTACTGAATGATAATTTTGTGAAAGAAATATTCTCTTAGGTCTGAGTATTTGTCACAGTGTAACAGGAAATACAGCTCTGTCTCTACCTCTCCCCTGGAGCAGAGTGAGCACAGACTGTCCTCTCAGGTCTGTCTGTGACGACCGGTCTCTATAGCCAGACTGTCCTCTCTGGACAGCCAGGTTTGTCTGTGACGACCGGTCTCTATAGCCAGACTGTCCTCTCTGGGCAGCCAGGTTTGTCTGTGACGACCGGTCTCTATAGCCAGACTGTCCTCTCTGGGCAGCCAGGTTTGTCTGTGACGACCGGTCTCTATAGCCAGACTGTCCTCTCTGGACAGCCAGGTTTGTCTGTGACGACCGGTCTCTATAGCCAGACTGTCCTCTCTGGACAGCCAGGTTTGTCTGTGACGACCGGTCTCTATAGCCAGACTGTCCTCTCTGGGCAGCCAGGTTTGTCTGTGACGACCGGTCTCTATAGCCAGACTGTCCTCTCTGGGCAGCCAGGTTTGTCTGTGACGACCGGTCTCTATAGCCAGACTGTCCTCTCTGGACAGCCAGGTTTGTCTGTGACGACCGGTCTCTATAGCCAGACTGTCCTCTCTGGACAGCCAGGTTTGTCTGTGACGACCGGTCTCTATAGCCAGACTGTCCTCTCTGGGCAGCCAGACTGTCCTCTCTGGTCAGCCAGGTTTGTCTGTGACGACCAGTCTCTATAGCCAGACTGTCCTCTCTGGGCAGCCAGGTTTGTCTGTGACGACCAGTCTCTATAGCCAGACTGTCCTCTCTGGACAGTCAGGTTTGTCTGTGACGACCAGTCTCTATAGCCAGACTGTCCTCTCTGGACAGTCAGGTTTGTCTGTGACGACCAGTCTCTATAGCTAGACTGTCCTCTCTGGGCAGCCAGACTGTCCTCTCTGGACAGCCAGGTTTGTCTGTGACGACCAGTCTCTATAGCCAGACTGTCCTCTCTGGGCAGCCAGGTTTGTCTGTGACGACCAGTCTCTATAGCCAGACTGTCCTCTCTGGTTTGTCTGTGATGACCGGTCTCTATAGCCAGACTGTCCTCTCTGGACAGCCAGGTTTGTCTGTGACGACCGGTCTCTATAGCCAGACTGTCCTCTCTGGTTTGTCTGTGATGACCGGTCTCTATAGCCAGACTGTCCTCTCTGGACAGCCAGGTTTGTCTGTGACGACCGGTCTCTGTAGCCAGACTGTCCTCTCTGGGCAGCCAGGTTTGTCTGTGACGACCGGTCTCTATAGCCAGACTGTCCTCTCTGGTCAGCCAGGTTTATCTGTGACGACCGGTCTCTATAGCCAGACTGTCCTCTCTGGACAGCCAGGTTTGTCTGTGACGACCAGTCTCTATAGCCAGACTGTCCTCTCTGGGCAGCCAGGTTTGTCTGTGACGACCAGTCTCTATAGCCAGACTGTCCTCTCTGGGCAGCCAGGTTTGTCTGTGACGACCGGTCTCTATAGCCAGACTGTCCTCTCTGGTCAGCCAGGTTTGTCTGTGACGATCAGTCTCTATAGCCAGACTGTCCTCTCTGGACAGCCAGGTTTGTCTGTGATGACCGGTCTCTATAGCCAGACTGTCCTCTCTGGGCAGCCAGACTGTCCTCTCTGGACAGCCAGGTTTGTCTGTGACGACCGGTCTCTATAGCCAGACTGTCCTCTCTGGACAGCCAGGTTTGTCTGTGACGACCGGTCTCTATAGCCAGACTGTCCTCTCTGGACAGCCAGGTTTGTCTGTGACGACCGGTCTCTATAGCCAGACTGTCCTCTCTGGGCAGCCAGGTTTGTCTGTGACGACCAGTCTCTATAGCCAGACTGTCCTCTCTGGGCAGCCAGGTTTGTCTGTGACGACCGGTCTCTATAGCCAGACTGTCCTCTCTGGTCAGCCAGGTTTGTCTGTGACGACCGGTCTCTATAGCCAGACTGAGCTCACTGAGTCTGTACCTAGTCAGTGTTTTCCTCAGTTTTCTATCAGTCACAGTGGTCAGATAGTCTGCCACCATGGACTGTCTGTTTAGAGACAAATAGCATTGAAGTTTACTTTGATTTTATGTTGTGTCTTTCCAAAAGGTGATATATATATATGTTTTTGTTTTGTGATGATTTGGTTGGGCCAGATGTTCTGAGTGCCGTCCTGAGGCTCTATGGGGTTGGTTTGGGTCAGTGAACTGAGCCTCAGAACCAGCTGGCTGAGTGCTGTCCTGAGGCTCTATGGGGTTGGTTTGGGTTAGTGAACTGAGCCTCAGAACCAGCTGGCTGAGTGCCGTCCTGAGACTCTATGGGGTTGGTTTGGGTCAGTGAACTGAGCCTCAGAACCAGCTGGCTGAGTGCTCGTCCTGAGGCTCTATGGGGTTGGTTTGGGTTAGTGAACTGAGCCTCAGAACCAGCTGGCTGAGTGCCGTCCTGAGACTCTATGGGGTTGGTTTGGGTCAGTGAACTGAGCCTCAGAACCAGCTGGCTGAGTGTCGTCCTGAGGCTCTATGGGGTTGGTTTGGGTCAGTGAACTGAGCCTCAGAACCAGCTGGCTGAGTGCTGTCCTGAGGCTCTATGGGGTTGGTTTGGGTTAGTGAACTGAGCCTCAGAACCAGCTGGCTGAGTGTCGTCCTGAGGCTCTATGGGGTTGGTTTGGGTCAGTGAACTGAGCCTCAGAACCAGCTGGCTGAGTGTCGTCCTGAGGCTCTATGGGGTTGGTTTGGGTTAGTGAACTGAGCCTCAGAACCAGCTGGCTGAGTGCCGTCCTGAGGCTCTATGGGGTTGGTTTGGGTTAGTGAACTGAGCCTCAGAACCAGCTGGCTGAGTGCTGTCCTGAGGCTCTATGGGGTTGGTTTGGGTTAGTGAACTGAGCCTCAGAACCAGCTGGCTGAGGGGACTCTTCTCTGGTTTCATCTCTTGACGTTGTAGAGCTGTGATGGAATGTTTTGGAATCGCTTGTTTTTAGATGGTTGGATAATTTGATGGCTCTTTTTTCAATTCTGAATGAGGAGGGCGGTATTGGAATTTGCTCTCATCGATTTTGAGTTTTTCTTTGCACTTCCAATACAGTCTTGCGAAACTCTGCATGCAGTATTTCAATTGGATGTTTGTCCCATTCGGTAAATTCATTATTAGAGCACGGACCCCATACTTCACTGCCATATAGAGCAATTGGTTCTATAACTGATTGGAACATTTTCAGCCAGATTCTAATCTCTCTCCATCTCTCATGGTAAAGGTCCATGTTAAGGCATTATATATGCAGCAGATGATGTTGCCTGAGGACAGGGAAGTTGTCCCATAATGCTGTTGCTGTCTCCCTGGGTTGAGAAACAGAAGGACTAATCAGTCCCCCTCATTACCAAACCTCGACTACTTTACTCTCTTCTCTTCTCTAGAAGTCATGCTGATGCCATTAAATCCTGTTTTAACTCATATCTCTGCGTCTGCATTTCATTACAAATTAAGGATGTATCAGGATTTATGCGAGGCTTTGGGGCGACAATGAAAATGGTAGATTGAGACTTATCTTGTAGGCAAATAATAGCCCAATGTTTTATTTTGTATCTATTAGAATAGCTGTTTGCATTAATCAACTGTATTCCAAAAGCCAGCTGCACAGTCTGTCTTTTTAAATTTGACGTTGTACTTTTTTGATTCAAGGACATATGGCGTTATTATGCCGTTATTATGGGAGTAAACGGGGTAGATTTGTCTCTTAATCTTGTGGGCTAATAATATGTCATATTTCTAATCCATTTAGGTCTACTACTGTGACTTCTCTTTCTGTCTGAAAATAACATTGTACTTTTTTAAATATAAATGTCCTTTATCTTTACTTCTCTCCACAGAAAAAACAACGAACCAAAGAGCTGTCGGCCCTGTTCCACTCCTATAACCCCTACCACCACAAGGTAAGACATCATTCATTTTATTCACCTTTTTGAGTGATTGCGCAGGCGTGAGTTTTTCATATGTTCATGGTATATGCCAACTCTCGCCTTTCTCCTTCCTCAAAGCCTGAGAGGGGAATGTTCTGGTTGTTTGATGGTGTCCATCCCGATGGTGTCCATCCCTATGGTGTCCATCCCCATGGTGTCTATCCCTATGGTGTCCATTCCCATGGTGTCCATTCCCATGGTGTCCATTTATATGGTGTCCATCCCCATGGTGTCCATTCCCATGGTGTCCATTTCTATGGTGTCCATCCCCATGGTGTCTATCCCCATGGTGTCCATCCCCATGGTGTCCATTCCCGTGGTGTCTATCCCCATGGTGTCCATCCCCATGGTGTCCATTCCCATGGTGTCCATCCCCATGGTGTCCATCCCCATGGTGTCCATCCCCATGGTGTCCATTCCCATGGTGTCCATTTATATGGTGTCCATCCCCATGGTGTCCATCCCCATGGTGTCCATTTATATGGTGTCCATCCCCATGGTGTCCATCCCTATGGTGTCCATCCCCATGGTGTCCATCCCCATGGTGTCTATCCCCATGGTGTCTATCCCCATGGTGTCCATCCCCATGGTGTCCATTCCCGTGGTGTCCATCCCCATGGTGTCCATCCCCATGGTGTCCATCCCTATGGTGTCCATCCCCATGGTGTCCATCCGCATGGTGTCTATCCCCATGGTGTCTATCCCCATGGTGTCCATCCCCATGGTGTCCATCCCCATGGTGTCCATCCCCATGGTGTCTATCCCCGTGGTGTCTCCCCAGGGTCCCCCATGGTGTCCATCCCCATGGTGTCCATTCCCGTGGTGTCTATCCCCATGGTGTCCATCCCCATGGTGTCCATTCCCATGGTGTCCTAGTTTCCAGTATATGGTGTGCAGAGTGAATCATTTGGTCCCATACAGAGGATGTGAGCGGAGTCCCGCTCATGGAGCCTACAAAGAAAATACATTGTGAAGCATTTGAGAGTGTGACGCAATAGGCTGGTAGGGACATAAAGAGCTCAGCATTTAAACAACATTTAGTTGTATTAAATCATTATTGTCTATACATTGCACATATAGGCTGGGACTTAGAATTAAATACAAATGAAACAAAAAATGACTTATTAGTGCCTTTTTGAGTTCAGTTTTAGAATGAATTCCTAGAAACAGGAGTTTGGCCAGTCTGTCTTCCGGCTCATGTGATGGTTCCTGGAGAGCCGGCCAACAGAATATTTTCTCCACACTTCCAGAGCCTCTGGGGATGCTAATCATCCTTTACGCCTCTCTTACCAGGCTGAGCAGAGATGCAGAGGTGTTTTTACATTGTTCTATAGGTAGACCTAAAGGTTTTTAGGCCACAACAAAAAAACTATCAGAACGGAAAAGCTCCTTGAACGTGGGAATATTTGTATTTGTATTTATTATGGATCCCCATTAGTTCCTGCCAAGACAGCAGCTACTCTTCCTGGGGTTTATTATGGATCCCCATTAGTTCCTGCCAAGACAGCAGCTACTCTTCCTGGGGTTTATTATGGATCCCCATTACTTCCTGCCAAGACAGCAGCTACTCTTCCTGGGGTTTATTATGGATCCCCATTAGTTCCTGCCAAGGCAGCAGCTACTCTTCCTGGGGTTTATTATGGATCCCCATTATCTTCCTGGGGTTTATTATGGATCCCCATTAGTTCCTGCCAAGACAGCAGCTACTCTTCCTGGGGTTTATTATGGATCCCCATTAGTTCCTGTCAAGACAGCAGCTACTCTTCCTGGGGTTTATTATGGATCCCCATTAGTTCCTGCCAAGGCAGCAGCTACTCTTCCTGGGGTTTATTATGGATCCCCATTAGTTCCTGCCAAGACAGCAGCTACTCTTCCTGGGGTTTATTATGGATCCCCATTAGTTCCTGCCAAGGCAGCAGCTTCTCTTCCTGGGGTTTATTATGGATCCCCATTAGTTCCTGCCAAGGCAGCAGCTACTCTTCCTGGGGTTTATTATGGATCCCCATTAGTTCCTGCCAAGGCAGCAGCTTCTCTTCCTGGGGTTTATTATGGATCCCCATTAGTTCCTGTCAAGGCAGCAGCTTCTCTTCCTGGGGTTTATTATGGGGTTTACTGGGGTTTACTGTTGATATTGCAGGTTTGCTCTTGTCTCTGATATCTTGTCAATACTATTTTAAATAATTTCATCCCACTGTGCTTGTTTGAGCTGTCTGGCTTAATGGACCAATATAATAGTCCCCATTTGGCAATCCAGGATACTAGAGCAAAGGGTCAAATTATAAAAAATATTTCAAATATTATTTGAACCCAGGTCTGGATGTCAACCTGGTCTTTCTTGAAGACTCTTTGATACGTCGTCCTCTGTGTGGTGACTCGTGTAACATTGATGATTGTATTCCTCTGAGAGATCTGTGATGAACAAAATGGCCGTTGTCCGATCGGGAATGTCCTCTCACTGGTTGCACTGTGTGGTGCTTGTCTTTTTGAAGTGGATCTGACGCCCAGAGATGCTCAGGGAGTTTGTTTAGAGCTTGACGATGCCACCACTCGATGCATCTTCAACCATCGAGACAAGGCATTTTTTTTTATATATTGAAATGTCCACACAAGGTCAACCAGTTTGGTGTGTCAGGTAAGTGATGAGGAGAAACCGAAGAAGACCTTTAGGATGGTCCTCTGTAGAGGAGCTGTCTGAGAGACTGCTGTGCTGCTGGCTAGGACTCCCATTGACCAACAGTCCTCTGAACCTCTGAGAAATGTTCATGTTTCAGACAGGTCCCTCTCCTGTACCCTCCAATCATTACTATACACTAAGTCCCTGTCCTGTACCCTCCAATCATTACTATACACTAAGTCTCTCTCCTGTACCCTCCAATCATTACTATACACTAAGTCTCTCTCCTGTACCCTCCAATCATTACTATACACTAAGTCTCTCTCCTGTACCCTCCAATCATTACTATACACTAAGTCTCTCTCCTGTACCCTCCAATCATTACTATACACTAAGTCTCTCTCCTGTACCCTCCAATCATTACTATACACTAAGTCTCTCTCCTGTACCCTCCAATCATTACTATACACTAAGTCTCTCTCCTGTACCCTCCAATCATTACTATACACTAAGTCTCTCTCCTGTACCCTCCAATCATTACTATACACTAAGTCTCTCTCCTGTACCCTCCAATCATTACTATACACTAAGTCTCTCTCCTGTACCCTCCAATCATTACTATACACTAAGTCTCTCTCCTGTACCCTCCAATCATTACTATACACTAAGTCTCTCTCCTGTACCCTCCAATCATTACTATACACTAAGTCCCTGTCCTGTACCCTCCAATCATTACTATACACTAAGTCCCTCTCCTGTACCCTCCAATCATTACTATACACTAAGTCTCTCTCCTGTACCCTCCAATCATTACTATACACTAAGTCTCTCTCCTGTACCCTCCAATCATTACTATACACTAAGTCTCTCTCCTGTACCCTCCAATCATTACTATACACTAAGTCCCTCTCCTGTACCCTCCAATCATTACTATACACTAAGTCTCTCTCCTGTACCCTCCAATCATTACTATACACTAAGTCCCTGTCCTGTACCCTCCAATCATTACTATACACTAAGTCTCTCTCCTGTACCCTCCAATCATTACTATACACTAAGTCCCTGTCCTGTACCCTCCAATCATTACTATACACTAAGTCTCTCTCCTGTACCCTCCAATCATTACTATACACTAAGTCTCTCTCCTGTACCCTCCAATCATTACTATACACTAAGTCTCTCTCCTGTACCCTCCAATCATTACTATACACTAAGTCTCTCTCCTGTACCCTCCAATCATTACTATACACTAAGTCCCTCTCCTGTACCCTCCAATCATTACTATACACTAAGTCTCTCTCCTGTACCCTCCAATCATTACTATACACTAAGTCTCTCTCCTGTACCCTCCAATCATTACTATACACTAAGTCTCTCTCCTGTACCCTCCAATCATTACTATACACTAAGTCTCTCTCCTGTACCCTCCAATCATTACTATACACTAAGTCTCTCTCCTGTACCCTCCAATCATTACTATACACTAAGTCTCTCTCCTGTACCCTCCAATCATTACTATACACTAAGTCTCTCTCCTGTACCCTCCAATCATTACTATACACTAAGTCTCTCTCCTGTACCCTCCAATCATTACTATACACTAAGTCTCTCTCCTGTACCCTCCAATCATTACTATACACTAAGTCTCTCTCCTGTACCCTCCAATCATTACTATACACTAAGTCTCTCTCCTGTACCCTCCAATCATTACTATACACTAAGTCTCTCTCCTGTACCCTCCAATCATTACTATACACTAAGTCTCTCTCCTGTACCCTCCAATCATTACTATACACTAAGTCTCTCTCCTGTACCCTCCAATCATTACTATACACTAAGTCTCTCTCCTGTACCCTCCAATCATTACTATACACTAAGTCCCTCTCCTGTACCCTCCAATCATTACTATACACTAAGTCCCTGTCCTGTACCCTCCAATCATTACTATACACTAAGTCTCTCTCCTGTACCCTCCAATCATTACTATACACTAAGTCTCTCTCCTGTACCCTCCAATCATTACTATACACTAAGTCTCTCTCCTGTACCCTCCAATCATTACTATACACTAAGTCTCTCTCCTGTACCCTCCAATCATTACTATACACTAAGTCTCTCTCCTGTACCCTCCAATCATTACTATACACTAAGTCCCTCTCCTGTACCCTCCAATCATTACTATACACTAAGTCTCTCTCCTGTACCCTCCAATCATTACTATACACTAAGTCTCTCTCCTGTACCCTCCAATCATTACTATACACTAAGTCTCTCTCCTGTACCCTCCAATCATTACTATACACTAAGTCTCTCTCCTGTACCCTCCAATCATTACTATACACTAAGTCTCTCTCCTGTACCCTCCAATCATTACTATACACTAAGTCTCTCTCCTGTACCCTCCAATCATTACTATACACTAAGTCTCTCTCCTGTACCCTCCAATCATTACTATACACTAAGTCTCTCTCCTGTACCCTCCAATCATTACTATACACTAAGTCTCTCTCCTGTACCCTCCAATCATTACTATACACTAAGTCTCTCTCCTGTACCCTCCAATCATTACTATACACTAAGTCTCTCTCCTGTACCCTCCAATCATTACTATACACTAAGTCTCTCTCCTGTACCCTCCAATCATTACTATACACTAAGTCTCTCTCCTGTACCCTCCAATCATTACTATACACTAAGTCTCTCTCCTGTACCCTCCAATCATTACTATACACTAAGTCTCTCTCCTGTACCCTCCAATCATTACTATACACTAAGTCTCTCTCCTGTACCCTCCAATCATTACTATACACTAAGTCTCTCTCCTGTACCCTCCAATCATTACTATACACTAAGTCCCTCTCCTGTACCCTCCAATCATTACTATACACTAAGTCTCTCTCCTGTACCCTCCAATCATTACTATACACTAAGTCTCTCTCCTGTACCCTCCAATCATTACTATACACTAAGTCTCTCTCCTGTACCCTCCAATCATTACTATACACTAAGTCTCTCTCCTGTACCCTCCAATCATTACTATACACTAAGTCCCTGTCCTGTACCCTCCAATCATTACTATACACTAAGTCTCTCTCCTGTACCCTCCAATCATTACTATACACTAAGTCTCTCTCCTGTACCCTCCAATCATTACTATACACTAAGTCTCTCTCCTGTACCCTCCAATCATTACTATACACTAAGTCTCTCTCCTGTACCCTCCAATCATTACTATACACTAAGTGTCTCTCCTGTACCCTCCAATCATTACTATACACTAAGTCCCTGTCCTGTACCCTCCAATCATTACTATACACTAAGTCTCTCTCCTGTACCCTCCAATCATTACTATACACTAAGTCTCTCTCCTGTACCCTCCAATCATTACTATACACTAAGTCTCTCTCCTGTACCCTCCAATCATTACTATACACTAAGTCTCTCTCCTGTACCCTCCAATCATTACTATACACTAAGTCTCTCTCCTGTACCCTCCAATCATTACTATACACTAAGTCTCTCTCCTGTACCCTCCAATCATTACTATACACTAAGTCCCTCTCCTGTACCCTCCAATCATTACTATACACTAAGTCTCTCTCCTGTACCCTCCAATCATTACTATACACTAAGTCTCTCTCCTGTACCCTCCAATCATTACTATACACTAAGTCTCTCTCCTGTACCCTCCAATCATTACTATACACTAAGTCTCTCTCCTGTACCCTCCAATCATTACTATACACTAAGTCTCTCTCCTGTACCCTCCAATCATTACTATACACTAAGTCTCTCTCCTGTACCCTCCAATCATTACTATACACTAAGTCTCTCTCCTGTACCCTCCAATCATTACTATACACTAAGTCTCTCTCCTGTACCCTCCAATCATTACTATACACTAAGTCTCTCTCCTGTACCCTCCAATCATTACTATACACTAAGTCTCTCTCCTGTACCCTCCAATCATTACTATACACTAAGTCTCTCTCCTGTACCCTCCAATCATTACTATACACTAAGTCTCTCTCCTGTACCCTCCAATCATTACTATACACTAAGTCTCTCTCCTGTACCCTCCAATCATTACTATACACTAAGTCCCTCTCCTGTACCCTCCAATCATTACTATACACTAAGTCTCTCTCCAGTACCCTCCAATCATTACTATACACTAAGTCTCTCTCCTGTACCCTCCAATCATTACTATACACTAAGTCTCTCTCCTGTACCCTCCAATCATTACTATACACTAAGTCTCTCTCCTGTACCCTCCAATCATTACTATACACTAAGTCTCTCTCCTGTACCCTCCAATCATTACTATACACTAAGTCTCTCTCCTGTACCCTCCAATCATTACTATACACTAAGTCTCTCTCCTGTACCCTCCAATCATTACTATACACTAAGTCTCTCTCCTGTACCCTCCAATCATTACTATACACTAAGTCTCTCTCCTGTACCCTCCAATCATTACTATACACTAAGTCTCTCTCCTGTACCCTCCAATCATTACTATACACTAAGTCTCTCTCCTGTACCCTCCAATCATTACTATACACTAAGTCTCTCTCCTGTACCCTCCAATCATTACTATACACTAAGTCTCTCTCCTGTACCCTCCAATCATTACTATACACTAAGTCCCTGTCCTGTACCCTCCAATCATTACTATACACTAAGTCCCTCTCCTGTACCCTCCAATCATTACTATACACTAAGTCTCTCTCCTGTACCCTCCAATCATTACTATACACTAAGTCTCTCTCCTGTACCCTCCAATCATTACTATACACTAAGTCCCTCTCCTGTACCCTCCAATCATTACTATACACTAAGTCTCTCTCCTGTACCCTCCAATCATTACTATACACTAAGTCCCTCTCCTGTACCCTCCAATCATTACTATACACTAAGTCTCTCTCCTGTACCCTCCAATCATTACTATACACTAAGTCCCTCTCCTGTACCCTCCAATCATTACTATACACTAAGTCTCTCTCCTGTACCCTCCAATCATTACTATACACTAAGTCCCTCTCCTGTACCCTCCAATCATTACTATACACTAAGTCTCTCTCCTGTACCCTCCAATCATTACTATACACTAAGTCTCTCTCCTGTACCCTCCAATCATTACTATACACTAAGTCTCTCTCCTGTACCCTCCAATCATTACTATACACTAAGTCTCTCTCCTGTACCCTCCAATCATTACTATACACTAAGTCTCTCTCCTGTACCCTCCAATCATTACTATACACTAAGTCCCTGTCCTGTACCCTCCAATCATTACTATACACTAAGTCTCTCTCCTGTACCCTCCAATCATTACTATACACTAAGTCCCTCTCCAGTACCTCCTGATGATGATTAGGAAGCACTAGCTTCAAATCCAGGCTGTATCACATCCGGCCGTGATTGGGAGTCCCATAGGGCGGCGCACAATTGGCCCAGTGTCGTCCGGGTTTGGCCTGGTGTAGGCCGTTATTGTAAAATAAGAATTTGTTCTTAACTGACTTGCCTAGTTAAATAAAGGTTAAATAGAAATAAATAAAAAATAAACTTGGTCTCCTCCGTGTTCGGTGCCGAGGGGAAATATTATCTCTTGCGGTTCAGTTGTTAGAGCGTGGCGCTTGCAACTCCAGGGTTGCTGGTTCGAGTCCCGCGGGGGACCAGTACGGGAAAAAGTACAAAAATGTATGTACTCACTGCTGTAAGTCCCTCTGCATAAGACTGTCTGCTAAATGACTCAAATGGAACAAAAAAATGAAAATGAAATACCAGGAGCCTGACTACAATTACAGGCCTACCCGTAGAGGTTACTGGTCCTCCATCTTGGATCTGGCGTGGAGAGTAATGAACAAGCATTCATTGAATAATAATCCCTCTTTAATGATGCGTAGGCTAGTTTCCCTCTCACTGCTTTCTGTGGTATTATCCAGCTAATGGAGACACCTTCAGCAGGTCATTTGGCTTTGTTTCATACGGTGATCAGCAGCATTACCATGTTCTAACTGACTGGAGAGGCCTGGTGATTACGGTGCCTCTGAAAGCCTGAACAGGATTCTCTCTGTCAATGAACATCAGTGGTAGAAACACTTCACGGCCACTGAAGACCTAAATGGTGACTTCAGTGTGGTGAAACTGAATACTTTCAGATAGAAATGTGATGAATAGGGATGACATGATCGGCCTATTCTATGTGCCTAACAATCATAACTGTTCTACACAGTACATTTCTACCTGAACGTTCTTTAGTGTTGCCCTCTTCTGAACAGGCCCCAGTTTATAGATTCAGAACACACAAGTTATAATTAAATATAATACCTTTACTTTATAACGCACTCTTATTTGAAAGACAATTTAAAAGTTATGGGGTTAAGTGGAGATGAGGCTCATGAGTTTGAGGAGACTGACGGGAGATAGAGAGAGGAGACTGACCGGAGAGGAGACTGACGGGAGAGGAGACTGACGGGAGATAGAGGAGACTGATAGAGAGAGGAGACTGACGGGTGGTAGAGATAGGAGACTGACGGGAGATAGAGAGAGGAGACTGACGGGAGATAGAGAGAGGAGACTGACGGGAGATAGAGAGAGGAGACTGACGGGAGATAGAGAGAGGAGACTGACGGGAGATAGAGAGAGGAGACTGACGGGAGATAGAGACTGACGGGAGATGGAGAGAGGAGATTGACGGGAGATGGAGAGAGGAGACTGACGGGAGATGGAGAGAGGAGACTGACGGGAGATGGAGAGAGGAGACTGACGGGAGATGGAGAGAGGAGACTGACGGGAGATGGAGAGAGGAGACTGACGGGAGATGGAGAGAGGAGACTGACGGGAGATGGAGAGAGGAGACTGACGGGAGATGGAGAGAGGAGACTGACGGGAGATGGAGAGAGGAGACTGACGGGAGATGGAGAGAGGAGACTGACGGGAGATGGAGAGAGGAGACTGACGGTAGATAGAGAGAGGAGACTGACGGGAGATAGAGAGAGGAGACTGACGGGAGATAGAGAGAGGAGACTGACGGGAGATAGAGAGAGGAGACTGACGGGAGATAGAGAGAGGAGACTGACGGGAGATAGAGAGAGGAGACTGACGGGAGATAGAGAGAGGAGACTGACGGGAGATAGAGAGAGGAGACTGACGGGAGATAGAGAGAGGAGACTGACGGGAGATAGAGAGAGGAGACTGACGGGAGATAGAGAGAGGAGACTGACGGGAGATAGAGAGAGGAGACTGACGTGAGATGGAGAGAGGAGACTGACGGGAGATGGAGAGAGGAGACTGACGGGAGATGGAGAGAGGAGACTGACGGGAGATGGAGAGAGGAGACTGACGGGAGATGGAGAGAGGAGACTGACGGGAGATAGAGAGAGGAGACTGACGGGAGATAGAGAGAGGAGACTGACGGGAGATGGAGAGAGGAGACTGACGGGAGATGGAGAGAGGAGACTGACGGGAGATGGAGAGAGGAGACTGACGGGAGATGGAGAGAGGAGACTGACGGGAGATGGAGAGAGGAGACTGACGGGAGATGGAGAGAGGAGACTGACGGGAGATAGAGAGAGGAGACTGACGGGAGATAGAGAGAGGAGACCGACGGGAGATAGAGAGAGGAGACCGACGGGAGATAGAGAGAGGAGACCGACGGGAGATAGAGAGAGGAGACTGACGGGAGATGGTGAGAGGGCTTTGTACACTACGTGATGTCCTAACTTTATTGAGACAGGCGATATTGAGTTTAGGATGTTTTAGTAAAGCAGGTTTTTGACACCTGTGTTGCTGCCTGAGGATTGTCAGACACAGCTCTTAGTTCTTACTCCCAACTAAATGAAATCACGTCTTGAATTGAAACGGTCCAACGCTGTCATTCTCTTCAACAGTCTTAATCAGTTTGACCTGCGGTGAGCTTTTCTGTTCATGTTTAACTCTGTGGTGAAATCTCCTGCAGCTTCTCTCCTACAGTCTTAATGAACAGAAACGAAGGAAGCTCACACATCCTCTGGAAAGACATGTCTTCCTCCCACACACGCATGTTTTACCGCCCACACACACGAACATGTGTACATACACACACACGGACGCAAGCGCACAAACACACACAGTCCCAGGAGAGTGTGTGTTTTGTAAGGTGTGTGTGTGTGTGTGTGTGTGTGTGTGTGTGTGTGTGTGTGTGTGTGTGTGTGTGTGTGTGTGTGTGTGTGTGTGTGTGTGTGTGTGTGTGTGTGTGTGTGTGTGTGTGTGTGTGGAAGTAAAGAAACATGTTAAAGCCTCAGTCAGATATTTGGTCTGTCAGATCATGCCCTGGAAGCTGCTGTATTCTGCTTGTGTTAACAACATTTATCTGTCTTTCTCCACACATCTGTTGTGATTTGGGGCATCTTTCTCTCTTTAAAAGTTGCCATTGTTTTGTCCATTTTTAGGAAATGTTACTTCCTGTGTGGCTCGTGGTTTCTTGTCTCTCTAGTCTCTGAACTTAATAATCCCTCAATGTAAAGTCTCTGAATGTAATATTCACTAAATCTAAAGTCTCTGTATGTAATATTCACTAAATGTAAAGACTCTGAATGTAATACTCCCTCAATGTAAAGTCTCTGAATGTAATATTCACTAAATGTAAAGTATCTGAATGTAATACTCACTGAATGTAAAGTCTCTGAATGTAATACTCCCTAAATGTAAAGTCTCTGAATGTAATACTCACTAAATGTTAAGTCTCTGAATGTAATACTCCCTAAATGTTAAGTCTCTGAATGTAATACTCCCTAAATGTAAAGTCTCTGAATGTAATACTCACTGAATGTAAAGTCTCTGAATGTAATACTCCCTAAATGTAAAGTCTCTGAATGTAATACTCACTAAATGTAAAGTCTCTGAATGTAATACTCCCTAAATGTAAAGTCTCTGAATGTAATACTCACTGAATGTAAAGTCTCTGAATGTAAAGTCTCTGAATGTAAAGTCTCTGAATGTAATACTCTCTGAATGTAAAGTATCTGAATGTAATACTCACTGAATGTAAAGTATCTGAATGTAATACTCACTGAATGTAAAGTCTCTCTGGTTTTAGTTGTAGTTAACATCATCCTGAGGCCCTTCCTTCCATGGCCAGTGCCCACAGTGGTCTGTTGATTGAAATTAGCATGTCGTAAAGCACAGATTATCCACAGATCTGAATAGTTTTAATAATGTCCTCCTCTCCCTGTTCCTCATAGCCTCCCTTAGGCTCCTCTGTTACACACACACACACACACACACACACACCCCGGGCACCTCTGTTACTGGGGTAATTACATGAAATAGCATGGTTTGTCCCCGGACGTTATTGCTTACATGCCTCATAATGCCAGCCTTAAGGACACATCACTGTAAATAAGAGCTGAGTCGACTGCTTCACCAAACAGCCTCGTTGTTTATACTACTGTTATATATCTCTCGGCCAAATTAGATAAACATGTACAATTTGATTACTCACCGTGTTTCGTCCTTGGCCATTTATGAGACGTTTCCCAAATGGTACCCTATTTCCGGTATAGTGCACTACCCCTATGGGCCATGGTCAAAAGTAGTGCACTACCCCTATGGGCCCTGGTCAAAAGTAGTGCACTAGATAGGGAATAGGGTGCCATGTGGGCCCCTGACATGGGTTAATGTAGCCACAGATTAGAACAACACCTAAAACACATCTCTAATGGTGTTGTGGTGTAAATCACTTTTATGGTCATCGTAGCGCAGCAGAGAATTACAATAACATTAGTACTGGTTTGGTTTGTTCCCTGGAGGTTTTTACAAATGGATTTTGTCCAGTATAAATGTACAAGGTGGAAATCTGCAGACATCTGCTAGGAATAACTGACGTTACTGTTACTTCCCTGTTGGCCGATGTAGAGCTGCTGTTACTTCCCTGTTGGCCGACGTAGAGCTGCTGTTACTTCCCTGTTGGCCGACGTAGAGCTGCTGTTACTTCCCTGTTGGCCGACGTAGAGCTGCTGTTACTTCCCTGTTGTTGGCCGACGTAGAGCTGCTGTTACTTCCCTGTTGGCCGACGTAGAGCTGCTGTTACTTCCCTGTTGGCCGACGTAGAGCTGCTGTTACTTCCCTGTTGGCCGACGTAGAGCTGCTGTTACTTCCCTGTTGGCCGACGTAGAGCTGCTGTTACTTCCCTGTTGGCCGACGTAGAGCTGCTGTTACTTCCCTGTTGGCCGACGTAGAGCTGCTGTCACTTCCCTGTTGGCCGATGTAGAGCTGCTGTTACTTCCCTGTTCACATTTTATTGTGTTACATTGGGATTCAAATAGATTTAATTGTCAACAATCTACACAAAATACTCTGTCAAAGTGGAAGAAACAAAAAGATTATATAATATATATATATACAAAATTCATAAATGTAAATCCCTACATGACCAACAGTGTGTGGACACCTGCTCGTCAAACTTCTCATTCCAAAATCATGGGCATTAATGTGGAGTTGGTCCCACCTTTGCTACTACTTAGCCTAGATGTTGAAGTTCTGTTGTTTTACTTAGCCTAGATGTTGAAGTTCTGTTGTTTTACTTAGCCTAGATGTTGAAGTTCTGTTGTTTTACTTAGCCTAGATGTTGAAGTTCTGCTGTTTTACTTAGCCTAGATGTTGAAGTTCTGTTGTTTTACTTAGCCTAGATGTTGAAGTTCTGTTGTTTTACTTAGCCTAGATGTTGAAGTTCTGTTGTTTTACTTAGCCTAGATGTTGAAGTTCTGTTGTTTTACTTAGCCTAGATGTTGAAGTTCTGTTGTTTTACTTAGCCTAGATGTTGAAGTTCTGCTGTTTTACTTAGCCTAGATGTTGAAGTTCTGTTGTTTTACTTAGCCTAGATGTTGAAGTTCTGCTGTTTTACTTAGCCTAGATGTTGAAGTTCTGTTGTTTTACTTAGCCTAGATGTTGAAGTTCTGTTGTTTTACTTAGCCTAGATGTTGAAGTTCTGCTGTTTTACTTAGCCTAGATGTTGAAGTTCTGTTGTTTTACTTAGCCTAGATGTTGAAGTTCTGTTGTTTTACTTAGCCTAGATGTTGAAGTTCTGTTGTTTTACTTAGCCTAGATGTTGAAGTTCTGCTGTTTTACTTAGCCTAGATGTTGAAGTTCTGTTGTTTTACTTAGCCTAGATGTTGAAGTTCTGTTGTTTTACTTAGCCTAGATGTTGAAGTTCTGTTGTTTTACTTAGCCTAGATGTTGAAGTTCTGTTGTTTTACTTAGCCTAGATGTTGAAGTTCTGCTGTTTTACTTAGCCTAGATGTTGAAGTTCTGTTGTTTTACTTAGCCTAGATGTTGAAGTTCTGTTGTTTTACTTAGCCTAGATGTTGAAGTTCTGTTGTTTTACTTAGCCTAGATGTTGAAGTTCTGTTGTTTTACTTAGCCTAGATGTTGAAGTTCTGCTGTTTTACTTAGCCTAGATGTTGAAGTTCTGCTGTTTTACTTAGCCTAGATGTTGAAGTTCTGTTGTTTTACTTAGCCTAGATGTTGAAGTTCTGCTGTTTTACTTAGCCTAGATGTTGAAGTTCTGTTGTTTTACTTAGCCTAGATGTTGAAGTTCTGTTGTTTTACTTAGCCTAGATGTTGAAGTTCTGTTGTTTTACTTAGCCTAGATGTTGAAGTTCTGCTGTTTTACTTAGCCTAGATGTTGAAGTTCTGTTGTTTTACTTAGCCTAGATGTTGAAGTTCTGTTGTTTTACTTAGCCTAGATGTTGAAGTTCTGTTGTTTTACTTAGCCTAGATGTTGAAGTTCTGTTGTTTTACTTAGCCTAGATGTTGAAGTTCTGTTGTTTTACTTAGCCTAGATGTTGAAGTTCTGTTGTTTTACTTAGCCTAGATGTTGAAGTTCTGTTGTTTTACTTAGCCTAGATGTTGAAGTTCTGTTGTTTTACTTAGCCTAGATGTTGAAGTTCTGTTGTTTTACTTAGAAGCTGTGTTGTTGTGTACAATTGTTTTTGAGTAACTTCAACAGTACAATCAATGGCAAACAATACCACGTTGGTAGTAGTTGGGTGGTAGTTGGGTGGTAGTTGGGTGGTAGTTGTGTGGTAGTTGTGTTGTTGTTGGGTGGTAGTTGGGTGGTAGTTGGGTAGTTGTTGGGTGGTAGTTGGGTTGTTGTTGGGTGGTAGTTGGGTGGGCGATGTGGCAGTGATCAGGGCATTTCTCTTAATAGACTGTCTGCTAATCAACCAGTAACAGAGAGCAGCCAAGCACAGATACAACTCACCTGAGACTGAGTCAGCCTGGAGGCTGCTGGCAAACACACACACACACACACACACACACACACACACACACACACACACACACACACACACACACCACACACACCACACACACCACACACACACCACACACCACACACCACACACACACAACACACACACACACACCCCACACACACACACACACACACACACACACACACAAATACACACACACTAGAGCTGTGGTCCTTTATAATAAATCCTGGCTGTGAAGGTGCTTATCCGTCTGGGACCAGTCTTATTAGCATGACTTCTACCAGCCAGCTACACACACCCACACACACACACACACACACACACACACACACACACACACACACACACACACACACACACACACACACACACACACACACACACACACACACACACACACACACACACACACACACACACACACACCGTGTTCTGTCCCGTTGCTGTATGTCTCCAAAGAAAAGTCTCTTAGCCAGTTGGCAGGAGGCGTCCTGCTCCAATGTGTTTGATGTTCAGTCAGTCCCAGTCCACACCACTGTTAACACAGTCTCTCTCCTGGTCAGTACATAGTGGGGTGCTGTTAACACAGTCTCTCTCCTGGTCAGTACATAGTGGGGTGCTGTTAACACAGTCTCTCTCCCGGTCAGTACATAGTGGGGTGCTGTTAACAGTCTCTCTCCTGGTCAGTACATAGTGGGGTGCTGTTAACAGTCTCTCTCCCGGTCAGTACATAGTGGGGTGCTGTTAACAGTCTCTCTCCTGGTCAGTACATAGTGGGGTGCTGTTAACAGTCTCTCTCCTGGTCAGTACATAGTGGGGTGCTGTTAACAGTCTCTCTCCTGGTCAGTACATAGTGGGGTGCTGTTAACAGTCTCTCTCCTGTTCAGTACATAGTGGGGTGCTGTTAACAGTCTCTCTCCCAGTCAGTACATAGTGGGGTGCTGTTAACAGTCTCTCTCCTGGTCAGTACATAGTGGGGTGCTGTTAACAGTCTCTCTCCCGGTCAGTACATAGTGGGGTGCTGTTAACAGTCTCTCCTGGTCAGTACATAGTGGGGTGCTGTTAACAGTCTCTCTCCTGGTCAGTACATAGTGGGTTGCTGTTAACAGTCTCTCTCCTGGTCAGTACATAGTGGGGTGCTGTTAACAGTCTCTCTCCTGTTCAGTACATAGTGGGGTGCTGTTAACAGTCTCTCTCCCAGTCAGTACATAGTGGGGTGCTGTTAACAGTCTCTCTCCTGGTCAGTACATAGTGGGGTGCTGTTAACAGTCTCTCTCCCGGTCAGTACATAGTGGGGTGCTGTTAACAGTCTCTCCTGGTCAGTACATAGTGGGGTGCTGTTAACAGTCTCTCTCCTGGTCAGTACATAGTGGGGTGCTGTTAACAGTCTCTCTCCTGGTCAGTACATAGTGGGGTGCTGTTAACAGTCTCTCTCCCGGTCAGTACATAGTGGGGTGCTGTTAACAGTCTCTCTCCCAGTCAGTACATAGTGGGGTGCTGTTAACAGTCTCTCTCCCAGTCAGTACATAGTGGGGTGCTGTTAACAGTCTCTCTCCTGGTCAGTACATAGTGGGGTGCTGTTAACAGTCTCTCTCCTGGTCAGTACATAGTGGGGTGCTGTTAAAAGTCTCTCTCCCAGTCAGTACATAGTGGGGTGCTGTTAACAGTCTCTCTCCCGGTCAGTACATAGTAGGGTGCTGTTAACAGTCTCTCTCCCAGTCAGTACATAGTGGGGTGCTGTTAACAGTCTCTCTCCCGGTCAGTACATAGTGGGGTGCTGTTAACAGTCTCTCTCCTGGTCAGTACATAGTGGGGTGCTGTTAACAGTCTCTCTCCTAGTCTGTACATAGTGGGGTGCTGTTAACACAGTCTCTCTCCCAGTCAGTACATAGTGGGGTGCTGTTAACAGTCTCTCTCCTAGTCTGTACATAGTGGGGTGCTGTTAACACAGTCTCTCTCCCAGTCAGTACATAGTGGGTTGCTGTTAACAGTCTCTCTCCCAGTCAGTACATAGTGGGGTGCTGTTAACAGTCTCTCTCCCAGTCAGTACATAGTGGGGTGCTGTTAACAGTCTCTCTCCCAGTCAGTACATAGTGGGGTGCTGTTAACAGTCTCTCTCCCAGTCAGTACATAGTGGGGTGCTGTTAACAGTCTCTCTCCCAGTCAGTACATAGTGGGGTGCTGTTAACAGTCTCTCTCCCGGTCAGTACATAGCGGGGTGCTGGAAAGGTTTTCAGCATGGTCTCCTGGCCCCCAGCTGTCCCAGTGTGCCGTGCTGCGGATGCCGTGGCAACACCATTGTGACGGGCACAGCACCCTGGGTGTCGTTGTAGTTCATATCCAAGAGACACATCTTCCACCTGGTAGATGATGTGCCTGTCTGTTGAATAGGAACATCATGGAGCTCCTTCCAGTCCCTTCTGGGTTGACCAGGGACAACCAAGGCTTCACCTAACAGGCCGATTTTCTTTGTGAAATGGAAAATATTAGTTATAAGAGAGAGAGAGAGAGTTAAGTGATTTGTTAATTTGTTAGGTAATGCTCGAGTTAAAAAAAAATAAAAAATTGTTCGATAAGAAGTATATCTGAATGAGATGATATCTCTACCAAGCAGAAATACAGCTTGTTGGAATCATTCTAAATCCAGCCCCTAATCTGATGGATTACTAGCTATGGTAGACATTAAACCTCTTAATGTCTGGGCCTTTTGATGTGCAGGGTGTACCTGGGCCTAACCATATAGACCGGCCCTGTATAAAAGGCCTTGAATCAATACATATAGCAGAATGGCTGTTTGATGGTGTATGGACTGATACGGAGATGGAGCAGAATAGAGCAGAATGCCTGTTTGATCCTGTGTATGTTTTAATCCACACTAATCCCCCTGGCAGAGAAGACAGAGAAGATGGAATTCAAAGCAGATGTTTCTTCAGTCTTCTCTTCTTCGTCGTGACTGAGCCCCACTTGTTGTTTGCTCTCACATGTTTCTCTCTCTTTCTCGCTCTCTCGCTAAAGTCCCTCCCTGAAGTCTTACTCCAAGGATACAGGAAGTGTTTTAACAGAGGGAAGAGCTTTGTTGTAGGGAACGATGTTTGCACAATTAAGACGCTATTGTAAACCACACCTTTCGTATCGGGGTAACCAACCTGCTCTCATATACTAGACGTAACATAGTAAACGTAAATCCGGGACACACAAATTAGTATGATAAGTTACGTTTGGTATGACGCTACATAAGTTACGTTTGGTATGACGCTACATAAGTTACGTTTGGTATGACGCTACATAAGACAGATGGTTACTTAAGGCAAAAATGAAAGTAGGGTGGATGGGTGGATGTGTAATGCCAACATCTAGAAACCCAAAGGTTGTGAGTTCCAATCTCATCATGGAACACTTTAGCATGTTGGCTAATTTGCAACTTTTCAACTACTTGCTACTTTTCGACTACTTAGCATGCTAGCTAACCCTAAACCCTTTTCGCTAACCTTTCCCCTAACCTTAACCCTTTAACCTAACCCTTAGCCTAGCTAACGTTAGTCATCTAGCTTACATTAGCCACCTAGCTAGAATTCGTTATATATTATACATTTTGCAAATTCGTAACATACTAAACCAACAATATAAATGCAACATGTAAAGTGTTGGTTCCATATTTTATGAACTGAAATAAAAAATCCCAGAAATGTTCCATAAGCTTATTTCTTTCAAATTTTGTGCACAAATTTGTTTACATCCCTGTTAGTGAGCATTTCTCATTTGCCAAGATAATCCATCCACCTGACTAGTGTGGCATATCAAGAAGCTTTTTAAACAGCATGATCATTACACAGGTGCACCGTGTCCCGGGGACAGTGAAAGGCCACTTTAAATTGTGCAGTTTAGTCTCAGAACACAGTAGCACAGATGTCAATCATTTTGAGGGAGAGTGCAGTTGGCATGCTAACTGCAGGAATATCCACCAGAGCTGTTTCCGGAGAATGTACTGTTAATTTCTCTACCATAAGCCGCCAGAGTATTGTCTAATAAGCCCTTTTGTGGGGGAAAACTCATTCTTATTGGCTGGGCTTGGCTCCCAAGTGGGTGGGTCTATGCCCTCCCAGGCCCACCTATAGCTACGCCCCTGCCCAGTCATGTTAAATCCATAGACAAGGGCCTAATAAATGTATTTCAATTGACTGATTGGCGCGGCAGGTAGCCTAGTGGTTAGAGTGTAGGGACGGTAGGTAGACTAGTGGTTAGAGTGTAGGAATGGTAGGTAGACTAGTGGTTAGAGTGTAGGGACGGCAGGTAGCCTAGTGGTTAGAGTGTAGGGGCGGCAGGTAGCCTAGTGGTTAGAGTGTAGGGGCAGCAGGTAGCCTAGTGGTTAGAGTGTTGGGCCAGTAACCGAAAGGTTGCTAGATCGAATCCCCGAACTGACAAGGTAAAAAAAAAATCTGTCGTTCTGCCCCTGAACAATTCCGTTAACCCACTGTTCCTAGGCCGTCATTGTAAATAAGAATTTGTTCTTAACTGACTTGCCTAGTTAAATAATAAAAAATACAAATAAATCCCTTATATGAACTGTAACTCAATAAAACCATTGAAATTGTTGTGTTTATATTTTTGTTCAGTATATAATATGAATTGTAGTTGGTAACATTTCCTACGAAATGGGTGATGGATTCCCCAGATAAATACATACCGTAGGAAACGTAACATATCATCCTAAATGGAGTGCCTGGAGTTTACGTACAGAAAAGTAGGAAATGATCTGAGATCAGGTTGGGGTAACACGTGAACGCACCACAGCAAGTCTTCTAAGAAGAGAAGTCATGGAAAGACTGATCTGAACACAGCAGGAGAGTAGAGGGTGTTATCACATTATGGGCAGCGTGTGTGGGTATAGAAGCCCGGGGGGGGGGCTCCAGGGTGTGTGTGTGTGGGTATAGACGCTCCAGGGGTGTGGTGGCTCCGTGTGTGTGTGGGTATAGAAGCTCCAGTGTGTGTGTTGGTATAGAAGCTCCAGTGTGTGTGTGGGTATAGAAGCTCCAGTGTGTGTGTGTGGGTATAGACGCTCCAGTGTGTGTGTGTGTGTGTGGGTATAGAAGCTCCAGTGTGTGTGTTGGTATAGAAGCTCCAGTGTGTGTGTGGGTATAGAAGCTCCAGTGTGTGTGTGGGTATAGAAGCTCCAGTGTGTGTGGGTATAGAAGCTCCAGTGTGTGTGGGTATAGAAGCTCCAGTGTGTGTGTGTGGGTATAGAAGCTCCAGTGTGTGTGTTGGTATAGAAGCTCCAGTGTGTGTGTGGGTATAGAAGCTCCAGTGTGTGTGTGGGTATAGAAGCTCCAGTGTGTGTGTGTGGGTATAGACGCTCCAGTGTGTGTGTGTGGGTATAGAAGCTCCAGTGTGTGTGTGTGGGTATAGAAGCTCCAGTGTGTGTGGGTATAGAAGCTCCAGTGTGTGTGTGTGGGTATAGAAGCTCCAGTGTGTGTGTGTGGGTATAGAAGCTCCAGTGTGTGTGTGTGTGGGTATAGAAGCTCCAGTGTGTGTGTGTGGATATAGACGCTCCAGTGTGTGTGTGTGGGTATAGACGCTCCAGTGTGTGTGTGTGTGTATAGAAGCTCCAGTGTGTGTGTGTGTGGGTATAGAAGCTCCAGTGTGTGTGTGTGTGGGTATAGAAGCTCCAGTGTGTGTGGGTATAGAAGCTCCAGTGTGTGTGTGGGTATAGAAGCTCCAGTGTGTGTGTGGGTATAGAAGCTCCAGTGTGTGTGGGTATAGAAGCTCCAGTGTGTGTGGGTATAGAAGCTCCAGTGTGTGTGGGTATAGAAGCTCCAGTGTGTGTGGGTATAGAAGCTCCAGTGTGTGTGTGGGTATAGAAGCTCCAGTGTGTGTGTGGGTATAGAAGCTCCAGTGTGTGTGTGGGTATAGAAGCTCCAGTGTGTGTGTGTGTGTGTGGGTATAGAAGCTCCAGTGTGTGTGTGTGTGTGGGTATAGAAGCTCCAGTGTGTGTGTGTGTGGGTATAGAAGCTCCAGTGTGTGTGGGTATAGACGCTCCAGTGTGTGTGTGTGGGGGTATAGAAGCTCCAGTGTATGTGTGTGTGGGTATAGAAGCTCCAGTGTGTGTGGGTATAGACGCTCCAGTGTGTGTGGGTATAGAAGCTCCAGTGTGTGTGTGGGTATAGAAGCTCCAGTGTGTGTGTGTGTGTGTGTGGGTATAGAAGCTCCAGTGTGTGTGGGTATAGAAGCTCCAGTGTGTGTGTGGGTATAGATGCTCCAGTGTGTGTGTGTGTGTGTGTGTGTGTGTGTGTGTGTGTGTGTGTGTGTGTGTGTGTGTGTGTGTGTGGGTATAGAAGCTCCAGTGTGTGTGTGTGTGTGTGTGTGTGGGTATAGAAGCTCCAGTGTGTGTGTGTGTGTGTGTGGGTATAGAAGCTCCAGTGTGTGTGTGGGTATAGAAGCTCCAGTGTGTGTGTGTGTGTGTGTGTGTGTGTGTGTGTGTGTGTGTGTGTGTGTGTATGGGTATAGAAGCTCCAGTGTGTGTGTGGGTATAGAAGCTCCAGTGTGTGTGTGGGTATAGAAGCTCCAGTGTGTGTGGGTATAGAAGCTCCTCTGGCCCAGGTCCAGTGTTCAGGGAGGGTAACTCCTCATCCCCAGTAGCAGTAAAACACTAACATGTCAACAGCAGTTACTAATAAATTGTTCTCTCAGCTATGCTAATATCCTGTCCTGTGAATGCAGTAATTACACTGGCCTGCTACACACTGAGAGGAGTAGCTATAACCATTCTGGAAAGAGTCCCCCCCCCCCTCTCCCTGTCCTCCTCCCCCTGTCCTCTCCCTGTCCTCCTCCCCCCTCCTCTCCCTGTCCTCCTCCCCCCGTCCTCTCCCTGTCCTCCTCCCCCTGTCCTCTCCCTGTCCTCCTCCCCCCCTCCTCTCCCTGTCCTCCTCCCCCCGTCCTCTCCCTGTCCTCCTCCCCCCGTCCTCTCCCTGTCCTCCTCCCCCCGTCCTCTCCCTGTCCTCCTCCCCCCTCCTCTCCCTGTCCTCCTCCCCCCGTCCTCTCCCTGTCCTCCTCCCCCCCGTCCTCTCCCTGTCCTCCTCCCCCCGTCCTCTCCCTGTCCTCCTCCCCCCGTCCTCTCCCTGTCCTCCTCCCCCCGTCCTCTCCCTGTCCTCCTCCCCCCGTCCTCTCCCTGTCCTCCTCCCCCCTCCTCTCCCTGTCCTCCTCCCCCAGTCCTCTCCCTGTCCTCCTCCCCCCCTCCCCCC
>NC_138295.1:92367500-92370000 GCF_965601325.2 Salmo salar
AGACATGCTGCTGTACTGTAGTGAGAGATACAGAGACATACTGCTGTACTGTAGTGAGAGATACAGAGACATACAGCTGTACTGTAGTGAGAGATACAGAGACATACAGCTGTACTGTAGTGAGAGATACAGAGACATACTGCTGTACTGTAGTGAGAGATACAGAGACATACAGCTGTACTGTAGTGAGAGATACAGAGACATACTGCTGTACTGTAGTGAGAGATACAGAGACATCTGCTGTACTGTAGTGAGAGATACAGAGACATACAGCTGTACTGTAGTGAGAGATACAGAGACATACTGCTGTACTGTAGTGAGAGATACAGAGACATACTGCTGTACTGTAGTGAGAGATACAGAGACATACTGCTGTACTGTAGTGAGAGATACAGAGACATCGCGACGGGGTCGGCTCGCGTACTGTAGTGAGAGATACAGAGACATACTGCTGTACTGTAGTGAGAGATACAGAGACATACAGCTGTACTGTAGTGAGAGATACAGAGACATACGCGACGAGGAGCGATACTGCTGTACTGTAGTGAGAGATACAGAGACATACTGCTGTGACTGTAGTGAGAGATACAGAGACATACGCTGCGGTGGAGTCAGAGACATACTGCTGTACTGTAGTGAGAGATACAGAGACATACTGCTGTACTGTAGTGAGAGATACAGAGACATACTGCTGTACTGTAGTGAGAGATACAGAGACATACTGCTGTACTGTAGTGAGAGAGTACAGAGACATACATGCTGTACTGTAGTGAGAGATACAGAGACATACTGCTGTACTGTAGTGAGAGATACAGAGACATACTGCTGTACTGTAGTGAGAGATACAGAGACATACTGCTGTACTGTAGTGAGAGATACAGAGACATACTGCTGTACTGTAGTGAGAGATACAGAGACATACTGCTGTACTGTAGTGAGAGAGACAGAGACATACGCTGTACTGTAGTGAGAGATACAGAGACATACTGCTGTACTGTAGTGAGAGATACAGAGACATACGCTGTACTGTAGTGAGAGATACAGAGACATACTGCTGTACTGTAGTGAGAGATACAGAGACATACTGCTGTACTGTAGTGAGAGATACAGAGACATACAGCTGTACTGTAGTGAGAGATACAGAGACATACAGCTGTACTGTAGTGAGAGATACAGAGACATACAGCTGTACTGTAGTGAGAGATACAGAGACATACTGCTGTACTGTAGTGAGAGATACAGAGACATACTGCTGTACTGTAGTGAGAGATACAGAGACATACAGCTGTACTGTAGTGAGAGATACAGAGACATACTGCTGTACTGTAGTGAGAGATACAGAGACATACAGCTGTACTGTAGTGAGAGATACAGAGACATACAGCTGTACTGTAGTGAGAGATACAGAGACATACTGCTGTACTGTAGTGAGAGATACAGAGACATACAGCTGTACTGTAGTGAGAGATACAGAGACATACTGCTGTACTGTAGTGAGAGATACAGAGACATACTGCTGTACTGTAGTGAGAGATACAGAGACATACAGCTGTACTGTAGTGAGAGATACAGAGACATACAGCTGTACTGTAGTGAGAGATACAGAGACAGAGACATACTGCTGTACTGTAGTGAGAGATACAGAGACATACAGCTGTACTGTAGTGAGAGATACAGAGACATACTGCTGTACTGTAGTGAGAGATACAGAGACATACAGCTGTACTGTAGTGAGAGATACAGAGACATACAGCTGTACTGTAGTGAGAGATACAGAGACATACAGCTGTACTGTAGTGAGAGATACAGAGACATACTGCTGTACTGTAGTGAGAGATACAGAGACATACTGCTGTACTGTAGTGAGATATACAGAGGCAGAGACATACTGCTGTACTGTAGTGAGAGATACAGAGACATACAGCTGTACTGTAGTGAGAGATACAGAGACATACAGCTGTACTGTAGTGAGAGATACAGAGACATACAGCTGTACTGTAGTGAGAGATACAGAGACATGCTGCTGTACTGTAGTGAGAGATACAGAGCACATACATGCTGTACTGTAGTGAGAGATACAGAGACATACAGCTGTACTGTAGTGAGAGATACAGAGACATACAGCTGTACTGTAGTGAGAGATACAGAGACATGCTGCTGTACTGTAGTGAGAGATACAGAGACATGCTGCTGTACTGTAGTGAGAGATACAGAGACATACAGCTGTACTGTAGTGAGAGATACAGAGACATACTGCTGTACTGTAGTGAGATATACAGAGACATACAGCTGTACTGTAGTGAGATATACAGAGACATACAGCTGTACTGTAGTGAGAGATACAGAGACATACTGCTGTACTGTAGTGAGAGATACAGAGACATACTGCTGTACTGTAGTGAGAGATTCAGAGACATACAGCTGTACTGTAAGTGTATTGTATGTAGTCAGTATTGTGTAGTATCATTGTATGTAGTCAGTATTGTGTAGTGTCATTGTG
>NC_138295.1:92375000-92547500 GCF_965601325.2 Salmo salar
TCTCTCCCTCTCCTCCCTCGTTCTACCCCTCTCTCTCTCTCCTCCCTCCATCTCTCCCTCTTTTCCTCTCTAGATTACAGTGGATAGTGGGTCCCCTCAGTGGTCAAGGTTAGTTATGGTGTGGAGATGTGAGAGATGCCTACATGGCTGTTGTACCTGTTCACTCTGCTCAGACACATCAACTGCCTGTCATTCAAACAGAATGTCTTTTAGCAGCCTGTATCTCCAGCAGTTTAAAAGGTTGTGGGTGTAATACCGTTCCCAGAAGGCAACACGTACACACTCTGAAAATGGAGGCCATCCACTCACTGTACTCTACCTTTTCTGGACTGAAGCTTCTGTTCATTGGCCTATGTTATTATATTTCTATTACTATACAGCACCGTAGTCAGACGGTCTCAGGGTCACCGTAGTCAGACGGTCTCAGGGTCACCGTAGTCAGACGGTCTCAGGGTCACCGTAGTCAGACGGTCTCAGGGTCACCGTAGTCAGACGGTCTCAGGGTCACCGTAGTCAGACGGTCTCAGGGTCACCGTAGTCAGACGGTCTCAGGGTCACCGTAGTCAGACGGTCTCAGGGTCACCGTGGTCAGACGGTCTCAGGGTCACCGTGGTCAGACGGTCTCAGGGTCACCGTAGTCAGACGGTCTCAGGGTCACAGCAGTCAGACAGTCTCAGGGTCACAGCAGTCAGACGGTCTCAGGGTCACCGTAGTCAGACGGTCTCAGGGTCACAGCAGTCAGACGGTCTCAGGGTCACCGTAGTCAGACGGTCTCAGGGTCACCGTAGTCAGACGGTCTCAGGGTCACCGTAGTCAGACGGTCTCAGGGTCACCGTAGTCAGACGGTCTCAGGGTCACCGTAGTCAGACGGTCTCAGGGTCACCGTAGTCAGACGGTCTCAGGGTCCGAGCGCAGCTCAGGGTCCAGCAGCGACGGTCTCAGGGTCACCGTAGTCAGACGGTCTCAGGGTCACCGTAGTCAGACGGTCTCAGGGTCACCGTAGTCAGACGGTCTCAGGGTCACTGTAGTCAGACGGTCTCAGGGTCACAGCAGTCAGACGGTCTCAGGGTCACCGTAGTCAGACGGTCTCAGGGTCACCGTAGTCAGACGGTCTCAGGGTCACCGAGTCGACGGCTCAGGGCACCGGGCAGCGTCTCAGGGTCCGAGCGCGGCTCAGGGTCCAGCAGCGCGTCTCAGGGTCACCGTGGTCAGACGGTCTCAGGGTCACAGCAGTCAGACGGTCTCAGGGTCACCGTAGTCAGACGGTCTCAGGGTCACCGTAGTCAGACGGTCTCAGGGTCACAGCAGTCAGACGGTCTCAGGGTCACCGTAGTCAGACGGTCTCAGGGTCACCGTAGTCAGACGGTCTCAGGGTCACCGTAGTCAGACGGTCTCAGGGTCACCGTAGTCAGACGGTCTCAGGGTCACCGTAGTCAGACGGTCTCAGGGTCACTGTAGTCAGACAGTCTCAGGGTCACCGTGGTAATGTTATGAGCATCCCTAACTTCAGGACTCACTGGGAAACAAGGCACTGATTATGGGTCTTGTACTGTATGTGTAGGAAGAGGTCAGTCAGGATGTGGCCCAGAAGTTAATTGACAGCATGCCAGGGTGGATTGCAGAGGTCTTTAAAAAGCAGCAACTTTGTGGAACTTAATATTTGTGTCATTCTCAAATCTTTTGGCCACGACTGTATGTGTAGGAAGAGGTTAGATATGGTGTGTACTGTACTATATATTGTACTATATATTGTACTATAATATAGTAGTACTGTATGTGTAGGAAGAGGTTAGATATGGTGTGTACTGTACTATATATTGTACTATAATATTACTATAATATAATAGTACTGTATGTGTAGGAAGAGGTTAGATATGGTGTGTATTGTACTATATATTGTACTATAATATTACTATAATATAATAGTACTGTATGTGTAGGAAAAGGTTAGATATGGTATGTACTGTACTATATATTGTACTATAGTATTACTATAATATAGTAGTACTGTATGTGTAGGAAGAGGTTAGATATGGTGTGTACTGTACTATATATTGTACTATAATATAGTAGTACTGTATGTGTAGGAAGAGGTTAGATATGGTGTGTGCTGTACTATATATTGTACTATAATATTACTATAATATAGTAGTACTGTATGTGTAGGAAGAGGTTAGATATGGTATGTACTGTACTATATATTGTACTATAATATTACTATAATATAGTAGTACTGTATGTGTAGGAAGAGGTTAGATATGGTGTGTACTGTACTATATATTGTACTATAATATAGTAGTACTGTATGTGTAGGAAGAGGTTAGATATGGTATGTACTGTACTATATATTGTACTATAATATTACTATAATATAGTAGTACTGTATGTGTAGGAAGAGGTTAGATATGGTATGTACTGTGCTAAACTCTACAAAAAATGAAACGTCCCTTTTCCAGGACCCTGTCTTTCAAAGATAATTCGTAAAATTCCAAATGTCTTCATTGGAAAGGGTTTAAAAACTGTTTCCTATGCTTGTTCAATGAACCATAAACAATTAATGAACATGCACATGTGGAACGGTCTTTAAGACACTAACAGCTTACAGACGGTAGGCAATTAAGGTCAAAGTTATGAAAACTTAGGACACTAAAGAGGCCTTTCTACTGACTCTGAAAACACCAAAAGAAAGATGCCCAGGGTCTCTGCTCATCTGCGTGAACATGTCTTAGGCATGCTGCAAGGAGGCATGAGGACTGCAGATGTGGCCTGGGCAATAAATTGCAATGTCCGTACTGTGAGACGCCTAAGACAGGGAGACAGGACGGACAGCTGATTGTCCTCGCAGTGGCAGACCACGTGTAACAACACCTGCACAGGATCGGTACATCCGAACAGCAAATCTGGTGCAGTCCATGAGCAGGTGATGCACTGAAGTACTTAATGCAGCTGGTGGCCACACCAGATACTGACTGTTACTCCCCCCCTTTGTTCAGGAACACATTATTCCATGTCTGTTAGTCACATGTCTGTGGAACTTGTTCAGTTTATGTCTCAGTTGTTGAATCTTATGTTCATACAAATATTTACACATGTTAAGTTTCTGAATATAAACACAGTTTCTTTTTTTGCTGAGTTTATATATTGTATTATAATATTACTATAATATAGTAGTACTGTATGGGTAGGAAGAGGTTAGATATGGTATGTACTGTACTATATATTGTATTATAATATAGTAGTACTGTATTTGTAGGAAGAGGTTAGATATGGTATGTACTGTACAATATATTGTATTATAATATTACTATAATATAGTAGTACTGTATGTGTAGGAAGAGGTTAGATATGGTGTGTACTGTACTATATATTGTATTATGATATAGTAGTACTGTTTGTGTAGGAAGAGTTATAATGTTATTGTCCAGCTGTAGATATGTAATGACCCATTTCTGTAGTGGCTGGCTGTCTGGCAGGCTGGCTGGCAGGCTGGCTGGCTGGAAGGCAGGCTGGCTGGCTGGCTGGCTGGCAGGCTGGCTGGCTGGCTGGAAGGCAAGCTGGATGGCTGGCTGGCTGGAAGGCAGGCTGGATGACCCAAATTCAATATGTATTTCTCCAGCCGTGCCAAACGATCCTCCAACATCACCTCTTCTGTTCAAACTGTCATTATGTTGATTATGTTGAAAACTGGCAGCTCAAGTCAGGACTTCATAACGTAGACGTAGATAGATATCTAATCACTATTTATTTAAAGTGTATTTCACCAGATCTCAACACACTGTACAGAAATGTTTTAAATAGAAAACATTTAAATATATAATAATGACTAAATAAAAACAAGGCAGGACAAAGAAATGAAGACCAGAGAAGCAGACAGACAGACACTCATACTGTTTCCATGGACACCTACTGTCATTTTCATCAGTGAGGAGTCAACTTGGTGGCTAATCAGGCCTGGGCTGTCTGAAATGACACCCTGCTGTATTCCCTACAGAATGGGGCTTAGGCCTGGAGTCTTCGGGGTGACTGTGGTGGCAGGAAGGCTCTATAAATATGGCTGTCTTCAGGGTGACTGTGGTGGCAGGAAGGCTCTATAAATATAGCTGTCTTCAGGGTGACTGTGGTGGCAGGAAGGCTCTATAAATATAGCTGTCTTCAGGGTGACTGTGGTGGCAGGAAGGCTCTATAAATGTGGCTGTCTTCAGGGTGACTGTGGTGGCAGGAAGGCTCTATAAATATAGCTGTCTTCAGGGTGACTGTGGTGGCAGGAAGGCTCTATAAATATAGCTGTCTTCAGGGTGACTGTGGTGGCAGGAAGGCTCTATAAATATGGCTGTCTTCAGGGTGACTGTGGTGGCAGGAAGGCTCTATAAATATGGCTGTCTTCAGGGTGACTGTGGTGGCAAGAAGGCTCTATAAATATGGCTGATCATCTGCCTTACAAGCCCCAGGGTGCATTGGGTCTCTTTCACCATGGAGCTGTGGTTAGCATCCCAAACAGCCCTCTATTCCCTATGGGGACTGGTCAAAGGAAGGGACTTGTGTTCCATTTGGGGAAGCTGGCGTGGGTTTGGCCGCCCCATTCAGAGCTGCTATTGGTCAGTGTCTCCAAGCGCACGGAACACAGCACAGTTTGCAGCACAGATCATCTTTCTTCAGCTACACATACAGTCTCCCTCTCCTATCCCTCCCCCTCCCTCTCCCTCTCTCTCTCCTATCACTCCCCCTCCCTCTCCCTCTCTCTCTCCTATCCCTCCCCCTCCCTCTCCCTCCTCCCTCCCCCTCCCTCTCCCTCCTCACTCCCCTCCCCCTCCCTCTCCCTCTCCTATCCCTCCCCCCCCTCCCTCTCCTCTCCTCCCCTCATCCCTCCCTCTCCCCTCCCTCTCTCTCTCCCTATCCCTCCCCCTCCCTCCCTCTCCCTCTCTCTCTCCTATCCCTCCCCTCCCTCTCTCTCTCCTATCCCTCCCTCTCCCTCCCTCTCTCTCTCCTATCCCTCCCTCCCTCTCCCTCTCCTTTCCCTCCCTCTCCCTCTCTCTCTCCTATCCCTCCCTCTCTCTCCCTCTCTCTCTCTCTCTCTCTCCTATCCCTCCCTCTCTCTCCTTCTCTCTCTTCTATCCCTCCCTCCCCCTCCCTCTCTCTCTCTCTCTCTCTCTCTCTCTCTCTCATCCCTCCCCCTCTCTCTCTCTCTCTCTCTCTCTCTCTCTCTCTCTCTCTCCCTCTCTCTCTCTCCTCTCCCCGTCCCTCTCTCTCTCTCCTCTCCCCTCCCTCTCTCTCTCCTCTCCCCCTCCCTCCCGTTCTCCTCCTCTATGAGAGGGTCCATCCTCAGTGTTTATAATAGCCCAGCATGCCATCCTGTCACCTCTAAACCACTGCCATGATTGCTGCGGTTGTTGTGGAAGAGAGAAAAAAAACATAATTTCTTTTTTTTTTTGGTGCCAAATTACAGTTCTGAAATAACAGAGGGATGGACTTGAGCTCCAAGGGTTACCAAGGGAGACCGGCATGGTTTTAGAGACTGGCCCAAGGGTTACCAAGGGAGACCGGCATGGTTTTAGAGACTGGCCCAAGGGTTACCAAGGGAGACCGGCATGGTTTTAGAGACTGGCCCAAGGGTTACCAAGGGAGACCGGCATGGTTTTAGAGACTGGCCCAAGGGTTACCAAGGGAGACCGGCATGGTTTTAGAGACTGCCCCAAGGGTTACCAAGGGAGACCGGCATGGTTTTAGAGACTGCCCCAAGGGTTACCAAGGGAGACCGGCATGGTTTTAGAGACTGGCCCAAGGGTTACCAAGGGAGACCGGCATGGTTTTAGAGACTGCCCCAAGGGTTACCAAGGGAGACCGGCATGGTTTTAGAGACTGCCCCAAGGGTTACCAAGGGAGACCGGCATGGTTTTAGAGACTGCCCCAAGGGTTACCAAGGGAGACCGGCATGGTTTTAGAGACTGCCCCAAGGGTTACCAAGGGAGACGGGCATGGTTTTAGAGACTGCCCCAAGGGTTACCAAGGGAGACCGGCATGGTTTTAGAGAATGCCCCAAGGGTTGCCAAGGGAGACCGGCATGGTTTTAGAGACTGCCCCAAGGGTTGCCAAGGGAGACCGGCATGGTTTTAGAGACTTCCCCAAGGGTTGCCAAGGGAGACCGGCATGGTTTTAGAGACTGCCCCAAGGGTTACCAAGGGAGACGGGCATGGTTTTAGAGACTGCCCCAAGGGTTACCAAGGGAGACCGGCATGGTTTTAGAGACTGCCCCAAGGGTTACCAAGGGAGACCGGCATGGTTTTAGAGACTGGCCCAAGGGTTACCAAGGGAGACCGGCATGGTTTTAGAGACTGACCCAAGGGTTGCCAAGGGAGACCGGCATGGTTTTAGAGACTGGCCCAAGGGTTACCAAGGGAGACCGGCATGGTTTTAGAGACTGGCCCAAGGGTTACCAAGGGAGACCGGCATGGTTTTAGAGACTGCCCCAAGGGTTACCAAGGGAGACCGGCATGGTTTTAGAGACTGGCCCAAGGGTTACCAAGGGAGACGGGCATGGTTTTAGAGACTGGCCCAAGGGTTACCAAGGGAGACGGGCATGGTTTTAGAGACTGGCCCAAGGGTTACCAAGGGAGACCGGCATGGTTTTAGAGACTGGCCCAAGGGTTACCAAGGGAGACGGGCATGGTTTTAGAGACTGCCTTGTTTTAGGGCTTATAGAAGTTGTGATTATAGAGGGCCTTCACCTTGTATTCAGACCCCTTGATTTATTCCACATTTTGTCTCACCAATCTACACACAAAACTCCCTAATGGAAAAAGTGAAAACATGTTTTTAGAAATGTTAGTACATGTATTGAAAAAGAAGTACAGAAATACCTAATTTACATAATTATTTCCACCTTTGAGTCAATACGTGTGAGAATCACATTTGACAGCGATTCCAGCTGTGAGTCTTTCTGGGTAAGTCTCTAAGGTCTTTGCACACCTGGATTGTACAATATTTGCCCATTATTCTTTTCAAAATTCTTTAAGCTCAAATTGGTTGTTGATCATTGCTAGGAAACCGTTTTCAAGTCTTGCCATAGATTTTAAAGTTGATTTAAGTCAAAACTGTAACTTGGCCGCTCAGGAACATTCACTGTCTTCTTGGTAAGCAACTCCAGTGTAGATTTCACCTTGTTTTTTATATTATTGTCCTGCTGAAAGGTGAATTCATCTCCCTGTGTCTGGTGAAAAGCAGTCTGAACCAGGTTTTCCTCTAGGATTTTGCCAGCTTCAGACAGTTTATTTTTTATCCTGAAAAACTCCCCAGTCCTGAACGATGACAAGCATACACATAACATGATGCAGCCACCACTATGCTTGGAAATATGGAGAGTTGTACTCAATAATGTGTTGTGTTGGATTTTCCCCCAAACAAAACACTTTGTATTCAGGACAAAAAGTGAATTGCTTTGCCACATACCCACATTAGTGCCTTGTTGCAAACAGGATGCATGTTTTGGAATATTTGTATTCTGTACAGACTTCCTTCTTTTCACGCTGTCAATTAGGTTAGTATTGTGGAGTAACTACAATGTTGTTGATCCATCCTCAGTTTTCTCCTATCACAGCCATTAAACTCTGTAACTGTTTTAAAATCACTATTGGCTTCATGGTGAAATCCCTGAGTGGTTTCCTTCCTCTCTGGCAACTGAGTTAGGAAGGACGCCTGTATCTTTGTAGTGGCTGGGTGTATTGATACACCATCCAAAGTGTAATTAATAACTTCACCATGCTCAAATGGATATTCAATGTCTGTTGTTTTTTTTACCCATCTACCAATAGGTTCCCTTCCTTACGAGGCATTGGAAAACCTCCCTGGTCTTTGTGATTGAATCTGTGTTTAAATTCACTGCTCGACTGAAGGAAATTGTATGTCATTAAAAAAATCATGGTAAACACTATTATTGCACACAGAGTGAGTCCATGCAATTTATGTGAATTGTTAATCACATTTTTACTCCTGAACTTATTTAGGCTTTCCATAACAAATGGATTGAATACTTATTGACTAGAGACAGCGTTTTATTTTTTAATTCATTTGTAAAATTTCTAAAAACTTAATTCCACTTTGACATGATTGGGTATTGTGTATAGGCCAGTTACGACAACAATCTACATTTTAATACAGTTTCAATTCAGGCTGTAACACAACTTAATGTGGAATAAGTCAAGGGGTGTGAATACTTTCTGTTATGAACGTGTCTACAATCTGGATTTAATCAGACACCTGTTTCTCCTCTCTTTCCCTACTCAGGGTGTGAGATTTAGTCTCTGCATACATTAACACTGTGGGATGAAAATGAAACTGAGCAGGAGGGTAGACACACACACACACACACACACACACACACACACACACACACACACACACACACACACACACACACACACACACACACACACACACACACGAGGAGGAGGCTGGTATAGTAGTATAAACCAAACCAATTAGAAAGAGGTAGTAGCTCTCTAGGGGACTGTGAACGGCTGTTGCCGAGAGTAAAGGTTAGCCCGGCGACCAGCCCTCCAATCAGATCACTCATTTGGAGAAATGCATGTGTTGGAGAAAGAAAAGCTTCTACGGGCAGCCGGAGATGTGTGATATGAATAAAGAGATTCAACAGATGCTGGGTGTTTGGATTTGTTTTCTGGCAGTAACAGTGAATGTGTGTAGGTTGGAGGATGGTTGATGTGAAGACCTCATAGTGTTTTCTCTGTTATGAATGGGATATGTTTGGGTAAATATGCAGGAGATTTTACACTTGGTGTTTTCTTCTGTCTATTCAGACAATCTGTCAGAGAAAATCTGGAAGGGACTAGAAGACATACTATAACATTTGTTTACCATGAAAGAGTTGACCTGACATTTTGACATGCTAATATCATTTGATGTCTATTTAAACTTTAAAGAGATAAAATTCCATTGAAGCAACATTACTTCTGAAACATGATGTTTTGAAGCTAATTAGTTTACTAAGTCTTCCAATGACAAGAACAACATAGCCCAGACCAGTGGTTCCCCGACTAGATTCAGGACACGGGCCCGAAAAACATTACAAATCATTTGTACACTGCAAATTGGCCGGCCATAAGCCCAAATAGTATTTGAGATAAACATGATAATTTCAAACATGAATTACATTGGGATTCGATCACATATGCCTCTATTTTTGCGTGGGAAATCCCATTGAGATGATTTCATGGTGATTTTACGGTCTTTAATGTTACAGTCTTTAATTTTCTGAGCGGACAAATACAATCACCCGCTGGCCTATAGGGGAACCCTGGACTAAACAGTTTACTCAAATATACTACAATTACAATGAGACAGTCTTCAAGGTACAGTAGATATTGAATTAGTTTAAATGCCCAATGAGTGGCTGGAAATCCTCCAGATTGTAGCTTTAGGTTCAGTTGAGTAGGTTGTTATTAAGGCCGGGATTCAGGGTTCAGGATTAGTCGGTTAAATGTTTGTCCTAAAGAAGAACCAGTTAGGGACCTAACCGTAGAACAAGAGTCATGGTCGTAACATTGTCCTTGTCCTAATAACATGAAGCATTTGGGAGCATATGTGCTGATTTTCATTTTGTTCCACAGTCCTTTAGAGACGCCTCTAATAATGTATTAAAGTCTCATAGCGTGGTGCTCAGGCAGGAGCTTGCTTGATTGGTTGGTGTATTGGTTCAGTCTTTCAGGTTGTGGCTTTAAATTCTGTTGGGTATTTTATTATTATGGTCAGTCCTTTAGATGTATCAGAGACTTGGACCCAAACTCAATTACAGTTTTTGTTGGAATTTGGGGTCTTGACAGTGTGTGAACGAGTCCTCAGATGAGCCTGAGGTAGATGTACCAGAGGGAGATCAGGGTGGCCAGGCAGCAGGCAGGCTACTGCTGTTGGTATCTGTGTGAACGAGTCCTCAGATGAGCCTGAGGTAGATGTACCAGAGGGAGATCAGGGTGGCCAGGCAGCAGGCAGGCTACTGCTGTTGGTATCTGTGTGAACGAGTCCTCAGATGAGCCTGAGGTAGATGTACCAGAGGGAGATCAGGGTGGCCAGGCAGCAGGCAGGCTACTGCTGTTGGTATCATCATGAAGCCTGTTTGGCACCAGGGACCAATCATTTGCCTCATTTATCTTCTTCATTAATATGTTCAGCGATGGCCTCAACTCACAAGTGGGAGAAAAATAATAGTTTTTTTTAAACGATCTCCCAAATCTGTATTCCCTCAGTGTTTCCTCCCTGTGATCTGTCTCCAATTATCACATTGTGGCGAGGAGAAGAAATCTTGGGTGGATGTGTGTGGATGTGTGTGTGTGTGTGTGTGTGTGTGTGTGTGTGTGTGTGTGTGTGTGTGTGTGTGTGTGTGTGTGTGTGTGTGTGGGGGGGGGGGGGGGGGGGGATAATAATAACTGTTCTCTAGCCAGTTTGAAGTCCTAGCAGCAGCCCTGGTAGTAGTTTGGCAATTATCTTAGCTGGGCTGTGTTTGTCTGTGGTGGGCTGTGTTTGTCTGTGGTGGGCTGTGGTGGGCTGTATTTGTCTGTGGTGGGCTGTGTTTGTCTGTGGTGGGCTGTGGTGGACTGTGGTCGGCTGTGGTGGGCTGTGGTGGGCTGTGTTTGTCTGTGGTCGACTGTGGTGGGCTGTGTTTGTCTGTGGTCGACTGTGGTGGGCTGTGGTTGACTGTGGTGGGCTGTGGTGGGCTGTGGTCGATTATGATGGGCTGTGGGTGACTGTGGTAGACTGTGGGTGACTGTAGTGGGCGACTGGTGGGCTGTGGTCGACCAACACTGCTTTATTATAGTTAGTCAGTCAGGGAAAGGATATTTAAAATACAGCTGTGAATTGATAAGTAGGGTTTTATTGTTCCGCCTCTCTATGTTGGTTTATTAGGGAGGTGTTACCATAGCGATAGAACCCTGGCGGTGGTGGCTGGATGGATTAGGGCTGGGTCCTGCAGGCTGCTGTGGTGATTGAGGGCTCAATAAATGCTGGTTATTTCCAGTGTCTCTGTGTGAAATCAGATTTAATGACGGTACAGATTACAGATAAAAATCCTGCAGGTGTTTCTGGGATGTTTAATTATATATCCTCTAAATAGTACCCTAGTCTATTCTCTATATAGTACCCTAGTCTATTCTCTATATAGTACCCTAGTCTATTCTCTATATAGTACCCTAGTCTATTCTCTATATAGTACCCTAGTCTATTCTCTATATAGTACCCTAGTCTATTCTCTATATAGTACCCTAGTCTATTCTCTATATAGTACACTAGTCTATTCTCTATATAGTACACTAGACTATTCTCTATATAGTACACTAGTCTATTCTCTATATAGTACCCTAGTCTATTCTCTATATAGTACCCTAGTCTATTCTCTATATAGTACCCTAGTCTATTCTCTATATAGTACCCTAGTCTATTCTCTATATAGTACCCTAGTCTATTCTCTATATAGTACACTAGTCTATTCTCTATATAGTACACTAGTCTATTCTCTATATAGTACCCTAGTCTATTCTCTATATAGTACCCTAGTCTATTCTCTATATAGTACACTAGTCTATTCTCTATATAGTACACTAGTCTATTCTCTATATAGTACCCTAGTCTATTCTCTATATAGTACCCTAGTCTATTCTCTATATAGTACCCTAGTCTATTCTCTATAAAGTACCCTAGTCTATTCTCTATATAGTACACTAGTCTATTCTCTATATAGTACCCTAGTCTATTCTCTATATAGTACCCTAGTCTATTCTCTATATAGTACACTAGTCTATTCTGTATATAGTACCCTAGTCTATTCTCTATATAGTACACTAGTCTATTCTCTATATAGTTCACTAGTCTATTCTCTATATAGTACCCTAGTCTATTCTCTATATAGTACACTAGTCTATTCTCTATATAGTACACTAGTCTATTCTCTATATAGTACCCTAGTCTATTCTCTATATAGTACACTAGTCTATTCTCTATATAGTACACTAGTCTATTCTCTATATAGTACACTAGTCTATTCTCTATATAGTACCCTAGTCTATTCTCTATATAGTACACTAGTCTATTCTCTATGTAGTACACTAGTCTATTCTCTATATAGTACCCTAGCATGATGATTCTGCTGTCCTATATGTAATAAGATGTCATTTGGAATGCAGATTGCAGTTTGTATGGTGACCGTACTGAACCATCGGTAACAGCGTAGGACTCTAGGAACCATCGGTAACAGCGTAGGACTCTAGAACCATCGGTAACAGCGTAGGACTCTGGAACCATCGGTAACAGTGTAGAACTCTGGAACCATCGGTAACAGCATAGGACTCTGGAACCATCGGTAACAGCGTAGAACTCTGGAACCATCGGTAACAGCGTAGAACTCTGGAACCATCGGTAACAGCGTAGGACTCTGGAACCATCGGTAACAGTGTAGGACTCTAGAACCATCGCTAACAGCGTAGGACTCTGGAACCATCGGTAACGGCGTAGGACTCTAGAACCATTTGTGTTCATTTTGACCCATAGGTTGAACATCATCCCTTTGACAATTATACACTGGTTACCAACAGCACCTTCCTGAGATAATTACAGTATACACCGGTTTACAGTAGCCACCATCCTGAGATAATTACAGTATACACCGGTTTACAGTAGCCACCATCCTGAGATAATTACAGTATACACCGGTTTACAGTAGCTACCATCCTGAGATAATTACAGTATACACCGGTTTACAGTAGCCACCATCCTGAGATAATTACAGTATACACCGGTTTACAGTAGCTACCATCCTGAGATAATTACAGTATACACCGGTTTACAGTAGCCACCTTCCTGAGATAATTACAGTATACACCGGTTTACAGTAGCCACCTTCCTGAGATAATTACAGTATACACCGGTTTACAGTAGCCACCTTCCTGAGATAATTACAGTATACACCGGTTTACAGTAGCCACCATCCTGAGACAATTACAGTATACACCGGTTTACAGTAGCCACCATCCTGAGATAATTACAGTATACACCGGTTTACAGTAGCCACCATCCTGAGATAATTACAGTATACACCGGTTTACAGTAGCCACCATCCTGAGACAATTACAGTATACACCGGTTTACAGTAGCCACCATCCTGAGACCTGTCACAGGCATCTTGTTGCTTTCTGAGCAGCAGGGCGTTCCTTGAGTGGCACAACGGTCTAAGGCACTGCATTGCAGGTTCGATCCCAGACTGTATCACAACCGGCCGTGATCGGGAGTCCCATAAGGCGGCGCACAACTGGCTTGGAAATGGGACTACTTCATTTAAAGACCAGGAAAACCTGTCCTTGTTTCTGATTGGACATTACCTTATTTCACGGTCTCTAAACTTCTAACATTTCATTTGACCTCATTGGAATCATTTCCTGTGTTTTGGAAGCATTTCCTGTGTTTTGGAGACATGTCGCTCTGAGAACACCAGCTGCGTAATACATGGCTGTGGATCAATAGAAATGCTAATGAAAATGATAGTGTCTTTCTGTGTGGGCTGTGGATCCCACCTACAGTCCATTACAGCCATGTCCCAATACATCCAGCCTTTGACCTCTGAAGGACTGGGTAGATATTATAGGCTATAGCTGAGGCCCAAAACAGCACCCTGTTCCCTACACAGTGCACTATGGACCCTGGTCAACAGTAGTCCACTATAGGGAATAGGGTACCGGTTTGGACTGAGTCCATGTGCTCTGAAACTGTCATGGTTACACAACACGATTACAAGAAACAGACCCGCTGCTGGAAACAAAGCACATTTAGACAGCGTTTACACTGCAACCCACTGTGTGTGTGTGTGTGTGTGTGTGTGTGTGTGTGTGTGTGTGTGTGTGTGTGTGTGTGTGTGTGTGTGTGTGTGTGTGTGTGTGTGTGTGTGTGTGTGTGTGTGTGTGTGTGTGTGTGTGTGTGTGTGTGTGTGTGTGTGTGTGTGTGTGTGTGTGTTTCCATGACATGGTGTAACTTTAAAAATAGTACTTTCCTGCTTTATTAGACCCACATGTTCTCAATGTGGGTGATCTAGCAAACAAACACACACACTCATACCACACACACCCAAACAAACACACACACCCATACACGCACACACACCCAAACACACACACACACCCATACACGCACGCACACCCATTCACACACACACACCCATACACGCACGCACACCCATACACACACACACACCCATACACGCACACACACCCATACACGCACACACACCCATACACGCACGCACACCCATACACACACACACAGACACACACTCTCACACATTTTATTTATTCGTAACTTTTTTTAGTCTTTGCGTTTCCTTTTTTGTTTGAAACTAAATAGTGTGGTTCTGTCCTTATCTGTCCCAAACCATCTACATTAGCTGTTAGTCTGTACTGTTGTATACTGTCCCCAACCATCTACATTAGCTGTTAGTCTGTACTGTTGTATACTGTCCCCAACCATCTACATTAGCTGTTAGTCTGTACTGTTGTATACTGTCCCCAACCATCTACATTAGCTGTTAGTCTGTACTGTTGTATACTGTCCCCAACCATCTACCTTAGCTGTTAGTCTGTACTGTTGTATACTGTCCCCAACCATCTACATTAGCTGTTAGTCTGTACTGTTGTATACTGTCCCCAACCATCTACATTAGCTGTTAGTCTGTACTGTTGTATACTGTCCCCAACCATCTACATTAGCTGTTAGTCTGTACTGTTGTATACTGTCCCCAACCATCTACATTAGCTGTTAGTCTGTACTGTTGTATACTGTCCCCAACCATCTACCTTAGCTGTTAGTCTGTACTGTTGTATACTGTCCCCAACCATCTACCTTAGCTGTTAGTCTGTACTGTTGTATACTGTCCCCAACCATCTACATTAGCTGTTAGTCTGTACTGTTGTATACTGTCCCCAACCATCTACATTAGCTGTTAGTCTGTACTGTTGTATACTGTCCCCAACCATCTACCTTAGCTGTTAGTCTGTACTGTTGTATACTGTCCCCAACCATCTACATTAGCTGTTAGTCTGTACTGTTGTATACTGTCCCCAACCATCTACCTTAGCTGTTAGTCTGTACTGTTGTATACTGTCCCCAACCATCTACATTAGCTGTTAGTCTGTACTGTTGTATACTGTCCCCAACCATCTACATTAGCTGTTAGTCTGTACTGTTGTATACTGTCCCAAACCATCTACATTAGCTGTTAGTCTGTACTGTTGTATACTGTCCCCAAACCATCTACATTAGCTGTTAGTCTGTACTGTTGTATACTGTCCCAAACAATCTACATTAGCTGTTAGTCTGTACTGTTGAATACTGTCCCCAACCATCTACATTAGCTGTTAGTCTGTACTGTTGTATACTGTCCCCAACCATCTACATTAGCTGTTAGTCTGTACTGTTGTATACTGTCCCCAACCATCTACATTAGCTGTTAGTCTGTACTGTTGAATACTGTCCCCAACCATCTACATTAGCTGTTAGTCTGTACTGTTGTATACTGTCCCCAACCATCTACCTTAGCTGTTAGTCTGTACTGTTGTATACTGTCCCCAACCATCTACATTAGCTGTTAGTCTGTACTGTTGTATACTGTCCCCAACCATCTACATTAGCTGTTAGTCTGTACTGTTGTATACTGTCCCCAACCATCTACATTAGCTGTTAGTCTGTACTGTTGTATACTGTCCCCAACCATCTACATTAGCTGTTAGTCTGTACTGTTGTATACTGTCCCCAACCATCTACATTAGCTGTTAGTCTGTACTGTTGTATACTGTCCCCAACCATCTACATTAGCTGTTAGTCTGTACTGTTGTATACTGTCCCAAACCATCTACATTAGCTGTTAGTCTGTACTGTTGTATACTGTCCCCAACCATCTACATTAGCTGTTAGTCTGTACTGTTGTATACTGTCCCCAACCATCTACATTAGCTGTTAGTCTGTACTGTTGTATACTGTCCCCAACCATCTACATTAGCTGTTAGTCTGTACTGTTGTATACTGTCCCCAACCATCTACATTAGCTGTTAGTCTGTACTGTTGTATACTGTCCCCAACCATCTACATTAGCTGTTAGTCTGTACTGTTGTATACTGTCCCAAACCATCTACATTAGCTGTTAGTCTGTACTGTTGTATACTGTCCCCAACCATCTACATTAGCTGTTAGTCTGTACTGTTGTATACTGTCCCCAACCATCTACATTAGCTGTTAGTCTGTACTGTTGTATACTGTCCCCAACCATCTACATTAGCTGTTAGTCTGTACTGTTGTATACTGTCCCCAACCATCTACATTAGCTGTTAGTCTGTACTGTTGTATACTGTCCCCAACCATCTACATTAGCTGTTAGTCTGTACTGTTGTATACTGTCCCCAACCATCTACATTAGCTGTTAGTCTGTACTGTTGTATACTGTCCCAAACCATCTACATTAGCTGTTAGTCTGTACTGTTGTATACTGTCCCCAACCATCTACATTAGCTGTTAGTCTGTACTGTTGTATACTGTCCCCAACCATCTACATTAGCTGTTAGTCTGTACTGTTGTATACTGTCCCCAACCATCTACCTTAGCTGTTAGTCTGTACTGTTGTATACTGTCCCCAACCATCTACATTAGCTGTTAGTCTGTACTGTTGTATACTGTCCCCAACCATCTACCTTAGCTGTTAGTCTGTACTGTTGTATACTGTCCCCAACCATCTACATTAGCTGTTAGTCTGTACTGTTGTATACTGTCCCCAACCATCTACATTAGCTGTTAGTCTGTACTGTTGTATACTGTCCCCAACCATCTACATTAGCTGTTAGTCTGTACTGTTGTATACTGTCCCCAACCATCTACATTAGCTGTTAGTCTGTACTGTTGTATACTGTCCCCAACCATCTACATTAGCTGTTAGTCTGTACTGTTGTATACTGTCCCCAACCATCTACATTAGCTGTTAGTCTGTACTGTTGTATACTGTCCCCAACCATCTACATTAGCTGTTAGTCTGTACTGTTGTATACTGTCCCCAACCATCTACCTTAGCTGTTAGTCTGTACTGTTGTATACTGTCCCCAACCATCTACCTTAGCTGTTAGTCTGTACTGTTGTATACTGTCCCCAACCATCTACATTAGCTGTTAGTCTGTACTGTTGTATACTGTCCCCAACCATCTACCTTAGCTGTTAGTCTGTACTGTTGTATACTGTCCCCAACCATCTACATTAGCTGTTAGTCTGTACTGTTGTATACTGTCCCCAACCATCTACATTAGCTGTTAGTCTGTACTGTTGTATACTGTCCCAAACCATCTACCTTAGCTGTTAGTCTGTACTGTTGTATACTGTCCCCAACCATCTACATTAGCTGTTAGTCTGTACTGTTGTATACTGTCCCCAACCATCTACATTAGCTGTTAGTCTGTACTGTTGTATACTGTCCCCAACCATCTACATTAGCTGTTAGTCTGTACTGTTGTATACTGTCCCAAACCATCTACCTTAGCTGTTAGTCTGTACTGTTGTATACTGTCCCCAACCATCTACCTTAGCTGTTAGTCTGTACTGTTGTATACTGTCCCCAACCATCTACATTAGCTGTTAGTCTGTACTGTTGTATACTGTCCCCAACCATCTACCTTAGCTGTTAGTCTGTACTGTTGTATACTGTCCCCAACCATCTACATTAGCTGTTAGTCTGTACTGTTGTATACTGTCCCCAACCATCTACATTAGCTGTTAGTCTGTACTGTTGTATACTGTCCCCAACCATCTACATTAGCTGTTAGTCTGTACTGTTGTATACTGTCCCCAACCATCTACATTAGCTGTTAGTCTGTACTGTTGTATACTGTCCCCAACCATCTACATTAGCTGTTAGTCTGTACTGTTGTATACTGTCCCCAACCATCTACATTAGCTGTTAGTCTGTACTGTTGTATACTGTCCCCAACCATCTACATTAGCTGTTAGTCTGTACTGTTGTATACTGTCCCCAACCATCTACATTAGCTGTTAGTCTGTACTGTTGTATACTGTCCCCAACCATCTACATTAGCTGTTAGTCTGTACTGTTGTATACTGTCCCCAACCATCTACCTTAGCTGTTAGTCTGTACTGTTGTATACTGTCCCCAACCATCTACATTAGCTGTTAGTCTGTACTGTTGTATACTGTCCCCAACCATCTACATTAGCTGTTAGTCTGTACTGTTGTATACTGTCCCCAACCATCTACATTAGCTGTTAGTCTGTACTGTTGTATACTGTCCCCAACCATCTACATTAGCTGTTAGTCTGTACTGTTGTATACTGTCCCCAACCATCTACATTAGCTGTTAGTCTGTACTGTTGTATACTGTCCCCAACCATCTACATTAGCTGTTAGTCTGTACTGTTGTATACTGTCCCCAACCATCTACATTAGCTGTTAGTCTGTACTGTTGTATACTGTCCCCAACCATCTACCTTAGCTGTTAGTCTGTACTGTTGTATACTGTCCCCAACCATCTACATTAGCTGTTAGTCTGTACTGTTGTATACTGTCCCCAACCATCTACATTAGCTGTTAGTCTGTACTGTTGTATACTGTCCCCAACCATCTACATTAGCTGTTAGTCTGTACTGTTGTATACTGTCCCCAACCATCTACATTAGCTGTTAGTCTGTACTGTTGTATACTGTCCCCAACCATCTACATTAGCTGTTAGTCTGTACTGTTGTATACTGTCCCCAACCATCTACATTAGCTGTTAGTCTGTACTGTTGTATACTGTCCCCAACCATCTACATTAGCTGTTAGTCTGTACTGTTGTATACTGTCCCCAACCATCTACATTAGCTGTTAGTCTGTACTGTTGTATACTGTCCCCAACCATCTACATTAGCTGTTAGTCTGTACTGTTGTATACTGTCCCCAACCATCTACATTAGCTGTTAGTCTGTACTGTTGTATACTGTCCCCAACCATCTACATTAGCTGTTAGTCTGTACTGTTGTATACTGTCCCCAACCATCTACATTAGCTGTTAGTCTGTACTGTTGTATACTGTCCCCAACCATCTACATTAGCTGTTAGTCTGTACTGTTGTATACTGTCCCCAACCATCTACATTAGCTGTTAGTCTGTACTGTTGTATACTGTCCCCAACCATCTACATTAGCTGTTAGTCTGTACTGTTGTATACTGTCCCCAACCATCTACATTAGCTGTTAGTCTGTACTGTTGTATACTGTCCCCAACCATCTACATTAGCTGTTAGTCTGTACTGTTGTATACTGTCCCCAACCATCTACCTTAGCTGTTAGTCTGTACTGTTGTATACTGTCCCCAACCATCTACATTAGCTGTTAGTCTGTACTGTTGTATACTGTCCCCAACCATCTACATTAGCTGTTAGTCTGTACTGTTGTATACTGTCCCCAACCATCTACATTAGCTGTTAGTCTGTACTGTTGTATACTGTCCCCAACCATCTACATTAGCTGTTAGTCTGTACTGTTGTATACTGTCCCCAACCATCTACATTAGCTGTTAGTCTGTACTGTTGTATACTGTCCCCAACCATCTACATTAGCTGTTAGTCTGTACTGTTGTATACTGTCCCCAACCATCTACATTAGCTGTTAGTCTGTACTGTTGTATACTGTCCCCAACCATCTACATTAGCTGTTAGTCTGTACTGTTGTATACTGTCCCCAACCATCTACATTAGCTGTTAGTCTGTACTGTTGTATACTGTCCCCAACCATCTACATTAGCTGTTAGTCTGTACTGTTGTATACTGTCCCCAACCATCTACATTAGCTGTTAGTCTGTACTGTTGTATACTGTCCCCAACCATCTACATTAGCTGTTAGTCTGTACTGTTGTATACTGTCCCCAACCATCTACATTAGCTGTTAGTCTGTACTGTTGTATACTGTCCCCAACCATCTACATTAGCTGTTAGTCTGTACTGTTGTATACTGTCCCCAACCATCTACATTAGCTGTTAGTCTGTACTGTTGTATACTGTCCCCAACCATCTACATTAGCTGTTAGTCTGTACTGTTGTATACTGTCCCCAACCATCTACATTAGCTGTTAGTCTGTACTGTTGTATACTGTCCCCAACCATCTACCTTAGCTGTTAGTCTGTACTGTTGTATACTGTCCCCAACCATCTACATTAGCTGTTAGTCTGTACTGTTGTATACTGTCCCCAACCATCTACATTAGCTGTTAGTCTGTACTGTTGTATACTGTCCCCAACCATCTACATTAGCTGTTAGTCTGTACTGTTGTATACTGTCCCCAACCATCTACATTAGCTGTTAGTCTGTACTGTTGTATACTGTCCCCAACCATCTACATTAGCTGTTAGTCTGTACTGTTGTATACTGTCCCCAACCATCTACCTTAGCTGTTAGTCTGTACTGTTGTATACTGTCCCCAACCATCTACATTAGCTGTTAGTCTGTACTGTTGTATACTGTCCCCAACCATCTACATTAGCTGTTAGTCTGTACTGTTGTATACTGTCCCCAACCATCTACATTAGCTGTTAGTCTGTACTGTTGTATACTGTCCCCAACCATCTACATTAGCTGTTAGTCTGTACTGTTGTATACTGTCCCCAACCATCTACATTAGCTGTTAGTCTGTACTGTTGTATACTGTCCCCAACCATCTACATTAGCTGTTAGTCTGTACTGTTGTATACTGTCCCCAACCATCTACATTAGCTGTTAGTCTGTACTGTTGTATACTGTCCCCAACCATCTACATTAGCTGTTAGTCTGTACTGTTGTATACTGTCCCCAACCATCTACATTAGCTGAACAATGGTTATATCAGCTGGTGAAATGACCTCTACATAGTAACCATTGGATGGTTGTGGTTATATCAGCTGGTGAAATGACCTCTACATAGTAACCATTGGAGGGTTGTGGTTATATCAGCTGGTGAAATGACCTCTACATAGTAACCATTGGATGGTTGTGGTTATATCAGCTGGTGAAATGACCTCTACATAGTAACCATTGGATGGTTGTGGTTATATCAGCTGGTGAAATGACCTCTACATAGTAACCATTGGATGGTTGTGGTTATATCAGCTGGTGAAATGACCTCTACATAGTAACCATTGGATGGTTGTGGTTATATCAGCTGGTGAAATGACCTCTACATAGTAACCATTGGATGGTTGTGGTTATATCAGCTGGTGAAATGACCTCTACATAGTAACCATTGGATGGTTGTGGTTATATCAGCTGGTGAAATGACCTCTACATAGTAACCATTGGATGGTTGTGGTTATATCAGCTGGTGAAATGACCTCTACATAGTAACCATTGGATGGTTGTGGTTATATCAGCTGGTGAAATGACCTCTACATAGTAACCATTGGATGGTTGTGGTTATATCAGCTGGTGAAATGACCTCTACATAGTAACCATTGGATGGTTGTGGTTATGTCAGCTGGTGAAATGACCTCTACATAGTAACCATTGGATGGTTGTGGTTATGTCAGCTGGTGAAATGACCTCTACATAGTAACCATTGGATGGTTGTGGTTATATCAGCTGGTGAAATGACCTCTACATAGTAACCATTGGATGGTTGTGGTTATATCAGCTGGTGAAATGACCTCTACATAGTAACCATTGGATGGTTGTGGTTATATCAGCTGGTGAAATGACCTCTACATAGTAACCATTGGATGGTTGTGGTTATATCAGCTGGTGAAATGTCCTCTACATAGTAACCATTGGATGGTTGTGGTTATGTCAGCTGGTGAAATGACCTCTACATAGTAACCATTGGATGGTTGTGGTTATATCAGCTGGTGAAATGACCTCTACATAGTAACCATTGGATGGTTGTGGTTATATCAGCTGGTGAAATGACCTCTACATAGTAACCATTGGATGGTTGTGGTTATATCAGCTGGTGAAATGACCTCTACATAGTAACCATTGGATGGTTGTGGTTATATCAGCTGGTGAAATGACCTCTACATAGTAACCATTGGATGGTTGTGGTTATATCAGCTGGTGAAATGACCTCTACATAGTAACCATTGGATGGTTGTGGTTATATCAGCTGGTGAAATGACCTCTACATAGTAACCATTGGATGGTTGTGGTTATATCAGCTGGTGAAATGACCTCTACATAGTAACCATTGGATGGTTGTGGTTATGTCAGCTGGTGAAATGACCTCTACATAGTAACCATTGGATGGTTGTGGTTATGTCAGCTGGTGAAATGACCTCTACATAGTAACCATTGGATGGTTGTGGTTATATCAGCTGGTGAAATGACCTCTACATAGTAACCATTGGATGGTTGTGGTTATATCAGCTGGTGAAATGACCTCTACATAGTAACCATTGGATGGTTGTGGTTATATCAGCTGGTGAAATGACCTCTACATAGTAACCATTGGATGGTTGTGGTTATATCAGCTGGTGAAATGTCCTCTACATAGTAACCATTGGATGGTTGTGGTTATATCAGCTGGTGAAATGACCTCTACATAGTAACCATTGGATGGTTGTGGTTATATCAGCTGGTGAAATGACCTCTACATAGTAACCATTGGATGGTTGTGGTTATATCAGCTGGTGAAATGACCTCTACATAGTAACCATTGGATGGTTGTGGTTATATCAGCTGGTGAAATGTCCTCTACATAGTAACCATTGGATGGTTGTGGTTATATCAGCTGGTGAAATGTCCTCTACATAGTAACCATTGGATGGTTGTGGTTATATCAGCTGGTGAAATGACCTCTACATAGTAACCATTGGATGGTTGTGGTTATATCAGCTGGTGAAATGACCTCTACATAGTAACCATTGGATGGTTGTGGTTATATCAGCTGGTGAAATGACCTCTACATAGTAACCATTGGATGGTTGTGGTTATGTCAGCTGGTGAAATGACCTCTACATAGTAACCATTGGATGGTTGTGGTTATATCAGCTGGTGAAATGACCTCTACATAGTAACCATTGGATGGTTGTGGTTATATCAGCTGGTGAAATGACCTCTACATAGTAACCATTGGATGGTTGTGGTTATATCAGCTGGTGAAATGACCTCTACATAGTAACCATTGGATGGTTGTGGTTATATCAGCTGGTGAAATGACCTCTACATAGTAACCATTGGATGGTTGTGGTTATATCAGCTGGTGAAATGACCTCTACATAGTAACCATTGGATGGTTGTGGTTATATCAGCTGGTGAAATGACCTGGCAGTGATATCTGGAACCTGGTTGGTTGGTCTCCTTATGGAGCTGCTATTGTATTTCTCCAAACTCCTTGAACGAGGTGAGCTGTGCCGTTGTCAGGAGGGGAAGAGGGGGAGGGAGAGAGGGAGCGAGAGAAAGGGGAAAGAGCGAGGGACAGAGAGAGAATGGAAGGGCTATTGATTCACAGTGTGAGTACTAGTGGTTGGGAGGTATTGATCTCTGGCAGAGTAGAGTATGAGGAGGAATCAGTGTCAGATAGAGGTGGGCTGGGGAGAGGAGCTGGGGAGAGGGAGAGGAGCTGGGGGAGAGGAGCTGGGGAGAGGAGCTGGGGAGAGGGAGAGGAGCTGGGGGAGAGGGGCTGGGGAGAGGAGCTGGGAGGAAGCAGTAACACATTTCCGGTATACAGACAGAAGTATCCTGGCCTCGGTAGAGGACAGACAGGAAGCAGTAACACATCTATACAGACAGAAGTATCCTGGCCTCGGTAGAGGACAGACAGGAAGCAGTAACACACCTATAAAGACAGAAGTATCCTTGCCTCGGTAGAGGACAGACAGGAAGCAGTAACACACCTATACAGACAGAAGTATCCTGGCCTCGGTAAAGGACAGACAGGAAGCAGTAACACACCTATACAGACAGAAGTATCCTGGCCTCGGTAGAGGACAGACAGGAAGCAGTAACACACCTATACAGACAGAAGTATCCTGGCCTCGGTAGAGGACAGACAGGAAGCTGTAACACACTTATACAGACAGGGACGTGTTGTGTTCGGCTCAAGGCCGTCCCACAGTATTGAACGGTCTTGCACAGACTCAGACACAGAGGTTAAAGTCTTGACAGAGTGGAGTTTAACAGTCCCTGGTTATGTTCAATGACGATCGCCACATTTATTTATTTGAGTATCGCCAGTGAGTTTTGAGAGACGCTTGTAGCCTCTGACTAACACATATAATTCTTGCTGATTATGAAATGGCTTTGTGTTATAGGGCAAGAGCTTTTTTCTCCTTCTATAATCATTTCCTGGAGAAATCAAAGGGCTTTCTGCCACTCCAGCCCTGTGTGTGTGTGTGTGCGTGTGTGTGTGTGTGTTAACCATAGGAGGTACTACCCGTCCTTCAGTTCTTTTCACTGTGACTGCCATAATGGCTTGTTGATTGATTCCATTCACAGGTTTAAGGGAGAGAGAGAGAGAGAGAGAGAAGGAGAGAGAGAAGGAGAGCGAGCAGCACTAAGCAGTCAGACTGAGTTAACAATCGTCCCCCTCTTTCTGGGGCCTTTATTCATGTGTGTTCAGATTGACACCTGAATGCTCTCGCTCGCTCCAGAACCACAAAGAAGACCGTAACGTCTACACAGCACAGCTCTCTCCCTTCTTACTAAACGGCCCTCTGAGCATTAAAAAGGGTTCTAATCTGTCAAAAAGATATATTTAAATGTAAAGCAGAACCTTGTGGACTTTATGTTTACTATATACAAATAAAATCCTCATCAGAATGATGCCATACGGGTATACTAAATCCTCATCAGAATGATGCCATACAGGTATACTAAATCCTCATCAGAATGATGCCATACAGGTATACTAAATCCTCATCAGAATGATGCCATACGGGTATACTGAATCCTCATCAGAATGATGCCGTACGGGTATACTGAATCCTCATCAGAATGATGCCATACCGGTATACTAAATCCTCATCGGAATGATGCCATACGGGTATACTAAATCCTCATCAGAATGATGCCATACGGGTATACTAAATCCTCATCAGAATGATGCCATACGGGTATACTAAATCCTCATCAGAATGATGCCATACGGGTATACTAAATCCTCATCAGAATGATGCCATACGGGTATACTAAATCCTCATCAGAATGATGCTGTACGGATATACTAAATCCTCATCAGAATGATTCAATATGGGTATACTAAATCCTCATCAGAACGATTCAATACGGGTATACTAAATCCTCATCAGAATGATGCCATACGGGTATACTAAAGCCTCATCAGAATGATGCCATACGGGTATACTAAATCCTCATCAGAACATACGGGTATACTAAATCCTGGTAAACATTTAAGAAAATGATCATAGTTCCTAGATGGCTGAATATCTAACATCATTGTGACTGGCTGCATGGATTTTCTGTCATCATAGCAGAACAACCTAATTGAATTACGATACAGTTTCCACAAGCAATTGATTCAGACAGGGGCTGTAGTAATGAGACTAAGGCTGTTTCCCAAATGGCACCCTATTCCCTATATAGTGCACTATTTTTGACCAGAGGTAAGGCACTACATAGGGAATAGGGTGCCATTTGGGATTTATACTATATGACCTTTATATAATTGATTCCAGTTGTAATCCGCTGTAGGTTTGTAGAAGCATGTAGTCAGGTTAGCAGGTAACAATCCACACTGCATGAACAGAAAGTATGTGGACACCTGCTCGTCCAACATCTCCTTCCAAAATCATGGGTATTAATATGGAGTTGGTCCCCCCCCCCCCCTTTGCTGCTATAACAGCCTCCACTCTTCTGGGAAGGCTTTCCACTAGATGTTGGAACATTGCTGCTATAACAGCCTCCAGTCTTCTGGGAAGGCTTTCCACTAGATGCTGGAACATTGCTGCAGGGACTTGCTTCCATTCAGCCACAACATCATTAGTGAGGTCGGGTACTGATGTTGGGCGATTAGGCCTGGCTCGCAGTCGGCGTTCCAATTCATTCCAAAGGTGTTCGATGGGGTTGAGGTCAGGGCTCTGTGCAGGCCTGTCAAGTTCTTCCACACCAATCTCGACAAACCATTTCTGTATGGACCTCACTTTGTGCATGGGGACATTGTCATGCTGAAACAGGAAAGGGGCTTCCCCTAACTGTTGCCACAAAGCACAGAGTTGTTGAGTGTTAAATCCCTATTTAGGAAGTAGTGGGGTGTGCGTGCCTGCCTGTGAACTAGCCTATTGGCCTGCTCTTGTGGCTCATTGTGTAAACGTTGTGTGAACATTACGTACCATGTAAACGTTGTGTGAACATTACATACCGTGTAAACGTTGTGTGAACATTATGTACCGTGTAAACGCTGTGTGAACATTACGTACCATGTAAACGTTGTGTGAACATTACATACCGTGTAAACGTTGTGTGAACGTTACGTACCGTGTAAACGTGTGAATGGTGCTGTGGTTTATAAAGCCACTGTGTCCTGTTAAAGCAAGATTTATAAAGCCACTGTCCTTTTAAAGCAGGGTTTATAGAGCCGCTGTGTCCTGTTAAAGCAAGATTTCTAGAGCCACTGTGTCTTGTTAAAGCAGGATTTATAGAGCCACTGTCCTGTTAAAGCAGGATTTATAGAGCCACTGTCCTGTTAAAGCAGGATTTATAGAGCCACTGTTCTGTTAAAGCAGGATTTATAGAGCCACTGTGTCCTGTTAAAGCAGGATTTATAGAGCCACTGTCCTGTTAAAGCAGGATTTATAGAGCCACTGTGTCCTGTTAAAGCAGGATTTATAGAGCCACTGTCCTGTTAAAGCAGGATTTATAGAGCCACTGTCCTGTTAAAGCAGGATTTATAGAGCCACTGTCCTGTTAAAGCAGGACATCAACAGGAGGCTTATTGATAGAGAAGGCAAAGGGATGTTTAAACAAGAAGATAGGAATGTGTGTGTGTGCGTGCGTGCGTGTGCGTGTGCGTGCGTGTGTGCGTACGTGCGTGTGTGTGTGTGTGTGTGTGTGTGTGTGTGTGTGTGTGCGTGTGTGTGTGTGTGTGTGTGTGTGCGTGCGTGCGTGTGTGTGCGTGTGTGTGCGTGTGTGTGCGTGCGTGTGCGTGCGTGTGCGTGTGTGTGTGTGTGTGTGAGTTTAAAGAGGCCAGTTAAACAGGGAGATTGGGATCTTGTTTTGTAGGGTATTTTCCCTCCCACACTGTTTTACCACCAGTGGCTAATAACATCGATCTGTACAATCCCAAACCATCTGGTTGCATCTGTTAACTCAGCAATCACTAACTAACTAATACACCCAGGACACACACACACACACACACACACACACAATTATAAATGAGATGTGGGGATAGAGCCAAATGTTGAGCGATCATCAGGGTAATGGCTGCAGTACTGTTATGACCTTCATAAAACTAGGACACGACGGGAGGTGTGTGTGTGTGTGTGTGTGTGTGTGTGTGTGTGTGGTAGATGAGCTATAATGCATCACCTGTTGTGAAGGACAAAGTGAAAGTGGAATAGATGAGGTCATTGTGTGTTTACAGACACGTTTACTAGAGTGATTTATGGTAACAGTAAATAATGGACTGTTTGTTTAGACAGGCTGTGTTGTCTTTCTACTGTTTACATTACATTTGTGTTGGAGATGGTTTATTTAGATGGTTTAATTAGATGGGTTAATTAGATGGTTTTATTTAGATGGTTAATTAGATGGTTTAAATTAGATGGTTTAATTAGATGGGTTAATTAGATGGTTTAATTAGATGGTTTTATTTAGATGGTTAATTAGATGGTTTTATTTAGATGGTTAATTAGATGGTTTAAATTAGATGGTTTAATTAGATGGGTTAATTAGATGGTTTAATTAGATGGTTTTATTTAGATGGGTTAATTAGATGGTTTAATTAGATGGTTTTATTTAGATGGTTTAATTAGATGGTTTAATTAGATGGTTAATTTAGATGGTTTAATTAGATGGGTTTATTTAGATGGTTTAATTAGATGGGTTTATTTAGATGGTTAATTTAGATGGTTTAATTAGATGGTTTAATTAGATGGTTTAATTAGATGGTTTAATTAGATGGGTTTATTTAGATGGTTTAATTAGATGGTTTATTTAGATGGTTTAATTAGATGGTTTAATTAGATGGTTTATTTAGATGGTTTATTTAGATGGTTTATTTAGATGGTTTAATTAGATGGTTTAATTAGATGGTTTTATTTAGATGGTTAATTTAGATGGTTTATTTAGATGGTTTAATTAGATGGTTTAATTAGATGGTTTAATTAGATGGTTTAATTTAGATGGTTTAATTAGATGGTTTAATTAGATGGTTTATTTAGATGGTTTATTTAGATGGTTTAATTAGATGGGTTTATTTAGATGGTTTATTTAGATGGTTTAATTAGATGGTTTAATTAGATGGTTTAATTAGATGGTTTAATTTAGATGGTTTAATTAGATGGTTTAATTAGATGGTTTATTTAGATGGTTTTATTTAGATGGTTTAATTTAGATGGGTTAATTAGATGGTTTAATTTAGCCATGGTGGGGGGGGGGGGGGGCGCTGTTTGGTTTGATCCTTCTTCTTATTAAACAATGTTCTGTGTTGTGTTGCCACTGTATAATACATGTTGAGATAGGAGGTTCCCTCTTCATTTATCACCACTGTCCAGGTGTAGTTCTCCAGGTGTAGGAGATACAGGAAGCCAGTTGGACCTGTCCAGGTGTAGTTCTCCAGGTGTAGGAGATACAGGAGGCCAGTTTGACCTGTCCAGGTGTAGTTCTCCAGGTGTAGGAGATACAGGAGGCCAGTTGGACCTGTCCAGGTGTAGTTCTCCAGGTGTAGGAGATACAGGAGGCCAGTTGGACCTGTCCAGGTGTAGTTCTCCAGGTGTAGGAGATACAGGAGGCCAGTTGGACCTGTCCAGGTGTATTTCTCCAGGTGTAGGAGATACAGGAAGCCAGTTGGACCTGTCCAGGTGTAGTTCTCCAGGTGTAGGAGATACAGGAGGCCAGTTGGACCTGTCCAGGTGTAGTTCTCTAGGTGTAGGAGATACAGGAGGCCAGTTGGACCTGTCCAGGTGTAGTTCTCTAGGTGTAGGAGATACAGGAGGCCAGTAGTTCTCTAGGTGTAGGAGATACAGGAGGCCAGTTGACCTGTCCAGGTGTAGTTCTCCAGGTGTCGGAGGTACAGGAGGCCAGTTTGACCTGTCCAGGTGTAGTTCTCCAGGTGTAGGAGATACAGGAGGCCAGTTGGACCTGTCCAGGTGTAGTTCTCCAGGTGTAGGAGATACAGGAGGCCAGTTGGACCTGTCCAGGTGTAGTTATCCAGGTGTAGGAGATACAGGAGGCCAGTTGGACCTGTCCAGGTGTATTTCTCCAGGTGTAGGAGATACAGGAAGCCAGTTGGACCTGTCCAGGTGTAGTTCTCCAGGTGTAGGAGATACAGGAGGCCAGTTGGACCTGTCCAGGTGTAGTTCTCTAGGTGTAGGAGATACAGGAGGCCAGTTGGACCTGTCCAGGTATAGTTATCCAGGTGTAGGAGATACAGGAAGCCAGTTGGACCTGTCCAGGTGTATTTCTCCAGGTGTAGGAGATACAGGAGGCCAGTTGGACCTGTCCAGGTGTAGTTCTCTAGGTGTAGGAGATACAGGAGGCCAGTTGGACCTGTCCAGGTGTAGTTATCCAGGTGTAGGAGATACAGGAGGCCAGTTGGACCTGTCCAGGTGTATTTCTCCAGGTGTAGGAGATACAGGAAGCCAGTTGGACCTGTCCAGGTGTAGTTCTCCAGGTGTAGGAGATACAGGAAGCCAGTTGGACCTGTCCAGGTGTAGTTCTCCAGGTGTAGGAGGTACAGGAGGCCAGTTGGACCTGTCCAGGTGTAGGAGATACAGGAAGCCAGTTTGACCTGTCCAGGTGTAGTTCTCCAGGTGTAGGAGATACAGGAAGTCAGTTGGACCTGTCCAGGTGTAGTTCTCCAGGTGTAGGAGATACAGGAGGCCAGTTGGACCTGTCCAGGTGTAGTTCTCCAGGTGTAGGAGGTACAGGAGGCCAGTTGGACCTGTCCAGGTGTAGTTCTCCAGGTGTAGGAGATACAGGAAGCCAGTTGGACCTGTCCAGGTGTAGTTCTCCAGGTGTAGGAGATACAGGAGGCCAGTTTGACCTGTCCAGGTGTAGTTCTCCAGGTGTAGGAGGTACAGGAAGCCAGTTGGACCTGTCCAGGTGTAGTTCTCCAGGTGTAGGAGATACAGGAGGCCAGTTGGACCTGTCCAGGTGTAGGAGATACAGGAGGCCAGTTGGACCTGTCCAGGTGTAGTTCTCCAGGTGTAGGAGATACAGGAGGCCAGTAGTTCTCTAGGTGTAGGAGATACAGGAGGCCAGTTGGACCTGTCCAGGTGTAGTTCTCCAGGTGTAGGAGATACAGGAGGCCAGTAGTTCTCTAGGTGTAGGAGATACAGGAGGCCAGTTGGACCTGTCCAGGTGTAGTTCTCTAGGTGTAGGAGATACAGGAGGCCAGTTGGACCTGTCCAGGTGTAGTTCTCCAGGTGTAGGAGATACAGGAGGCCAGTTGGACCTGTCCAGGTGTAGTTCTCCAGATGTAGGAGATACAGGAAGCCAGTTGGACCTGTCCAGGTGTAGTTCTCCAGGTGTAGGAGATACAGGAGGCCAGTTTGACCTGTCCAGGTGTAGTTCTCCAGGTGTAGGAGATACAGGAGGCCAGTTGGACCTGTCCAGGTGTAGTTCTCCAGGTGTAGGAGATACAGGAGGCCAGTTGGACCTGTCCAGGTGTAGTTCTCCAGGTGTAGGAGATACAGGAAGCCAGTTGGACCTGTCCAGGTGTAGTTCTCCAGGTGTAGGAGATACAGGAGGCCAGCAGTTCTCTAGGTGTAGGAGATACAGGAGGCCAGTTGGACCTGTCCAGGTGTAGTTCTCCAGGTGTAGGAGATACAGGAGGCCAGTAGTTCTCTAGGTGTAGGAGATACAGGAGGCCAGTTGGACCTGTCCAGGTGTAGTTCTCTAGGTGTAGGAGATACAGGAGGCCAGTTGGACCTGTCCAGGTGTAGTTCTCCAGGTGTAGGAGATACAGGAGGCCAGTTGGACCTGTCCAGGTGTAGTTCTCCAGATGTAGGAGATACAGGAAGCCAGTTGGACCTGTCCAGGTGTAGTTCTCCAGGTGTAGGAGATACAGGAGGCCAGTTTGACCTGTCCAGGTGTAGTTCTCCAGGTGTAGGAGATACAGGAGGCCAGTTGGACCTGTCCAGGTGTAGTTCTCCAGGTGTAGGAGATACAGGAGGCCAGTTGGACCTGTCCAGGTGTAGTTCTCCAGGTGTAGGAGATACAGGAAGCCAGTTGGACCTGTCCAGGTGTAGTTCTCCAGGTGTAGGAGATCCAGGAGGCCAGTTGGACCTGTCCAGGTGTAGTTCTCCAGGAGATTCCCCTGCTGCTGTGCTGCTGCAGCTAGGGGGTTTCCCCTCTTCCTCTCTTTGAACCAGAGAAACCTTGCAACCAGAACCTCCTCCTCCTCTTTCTCCCCTCTTCGCCTCCAGGAACTTTAAATCTTCCATGACGAGATGAAAAGAGCAACGTCTAGACAGAAGACTCTAAGCTACTGTCCCATCTGTTAGTTGCCAGGGCCGGTTCTTGTCTCTATAGGCTTGGACTCTTTTGTTCTTCTTGTCTTTGTTCTCTCTCTGTACTGTCCCTGGGCCGTCCTTTGCTGTTATAAAGGTTCAGGCTTGTACAAGCAAGACGTATTGGTTTGAAGAGCTGATTGTTAAGTTATGTGACATCTCAAGACTTTAAGACTCTGAACAGCTGAAAGAGGTTTGGATTTTCTCTCTTAATCCGTTTATTTTTTTTCTTCAAGTCGTCGTAACTCATCTGTTTCACTGAAGTGTGGAAAAGAAAAGCAAGTTGAATGTTGTGTCTGTGTGAATCTCATATACAAGTGGGCACATATGCATATATACTGTGAGTGCACACAGTTACACACACAGTCACACACACACACACACACACACACACACACACACACACACACACACACACACACACACACACACACACACACACACAGTCACACACACACACACACACACACACACACACACACACACACACACACACACACACACACACACACACACACTCACACACACAGTCAGACACAGTCACACACAGTCACACAGTCACACAGTCACACACACAATATTTATCTGACAGATCAATAGATGATTAATATCCATGCTGTAAAAGAGGTTGAAAGGCATGTCTGAAAGTGGGACAGGCAGGCAGAGAGACAGGCAGGCAGAGAGACAGGCAGGCAGAGACAGGCAGGCAGGCAGAGAGACAGGCAGGCAGAGAGACAGGCAGGCAGAGACAGGCAGGCAGGCAGAGAGACAGGCAGGCAGGGAGGCAGAGAGACAGGCAGGCAGGCAGGGAGGCAGAGAGACAGGCAGGCAGGCAGGCAGGCAGGCAGGCAGAGAGACAGGCAGGCAGGCCGAGAGACAGGCAGGCAGGCAGAGACAGGCAGGCAGGCAGAGACAGGCAGGCAGACAGAGAGACAGGCAGGCAGACAGAGAGACAGGCAGGCAGGCAGAGAGACAGGCAGGCAGAGAGACAGGCAGGCAGGCAGAGAGACAGACAGGCAGAGACTGACAGGCAGAGAGACAGGCTAACTGACAGGCAGAGAGACAGGCTGACTGACAGGCAGAGAGACAGGCTGACTGACAGGCAAGCTGACAGACAGACAGACAGACAGACAGACAGACAGACAGACAGACAGACAGACAGACAGACAGACAGACAGACAGACAGACAGACAGACAGACAGACAGACAGACAGATCATTGTATATATATATATATTTGATATCTCAGCTGGACTATGAGGAGGAAGCAGAGAAGATGTTCTGGAGAGACAACAGACAGACAGGTAGTGTGCCAAACACTGCACACACACAATCTCTCTTATCTTGTATACACGTACACACAATCTCTCATCTTGTATACACACTCACACACAATCTCTCATCTTGTATACACACACACAAAATCTCTCTCTTCTCTTGTATACACGTACACACACACGTACACACACACGTACACACACACGTACACACACACACACACACACACACACACACACACACACACACACACACACACACACACACACACACACACACACACACAATCTCTTCTCTAGTCCTGATTTACCCCAGACGACCTGGATAGCGACAGTACAACAGTGCAAATGAAAGTATTTCTAAGATATACATTAGTAATGGCAGCGTAGACCCCACCATCAGTCACATTGTCACTGGCCCCTAGATGAGGACAGGGTTATTCAAGGTTCCCTCCCCCGTCTCTTCAGCAAGGAATTCATAGGCCTCAGACTGCATCCTTAATAGTACACTAGAGCCTATGGGCCCTGGTCAAAAGTAGTGCCCTATTTAGACAATAGGGCCCCATTTGGGATGCCAGCGTAGACTTCCAGGCTCTGAAAAGCAGCAGCGTCTCTGGGTCATTCTGAGTGGTGTCTGATCTCTGGTTTATATCTCTGGTTTATATCTCTGGTTAATATCTCTGGTTTATATCTCTGGTTAATATCTCTGGTTAATATCTCTGGTTAATATCTCTGGTTTATATCTCTGGTTTATATCTCTGGTTTATATCTCTGGTTTATATCTCTGGTTTATATCTCTGGTTTATATCTCTGGTTAATATCTCTGGTTAATATCTCTGGTTTATATCTCTGGTTAATATCTCTGGTTAATATCTCTGGTTTATATCTCTGGTTTATATCTCTGGTTTATATCTCTGGTTTATATCTCTGGTTTATATCTCTGGTTTATATCTCTGGTTAATATCTCTGGTTAATATCTCTGGTTTATATCTCTGGTTTATATCTCTGGTTTATATCTCTGGTTTATATCTCTGGTTAATATCTCTGGTTAATATCTCTGGTTTATATCTCTGGTTTATATCTCTGGTTAATATCTCTGGTTAATATCTCTGGTTTATATCTAGGCTACAGTCTTACATTCACACACAGGACAATGCAATTGATTGAATATCAGTCTGGTCCATTGGAGTCCTGAAGCACCTACAGATTCATAACATTTACATGTCAGGACATATTACATCATATCAAATGGACATGTCAGGACGTAATACATCATATGAAATGGACATGTCAGGATGTAATATACCATATGAAATGGATGACTTTGTGCATAATTTTCGGGGAGCCATTTTAGTTTTGTAGCACTACTTTCAAATCTTCTGGCTGAAATGATACAAAACCTTCCCAGCATCACTTTAACTGTGATTTCAGAAGAGTCTTCGTAGTTGGATGGCAACAGCAACTCTACATCCGTTCTGAGGAGTGTCTGAACTAGCCTGCTGTCATAGTCATAATAACGTAGCTTCACATCAAGCATCTCTACATCCGTTCTGAGGAGTGTCTGAACTAGCCTGCTGTCATAGTCATAATAACGTAGCTTCACATCAAGCATCTCTACATCCGTTCTGAGGAGTGTCTGAACTAGCCTGCTGTCATAGTCATAATAACGTAGCTTCACATCAAGCATCTCTACATCCGTTCTGAGGAGTGTCTGAACTAGCCTGCTGTCATAGTCATAATAACGTAGCTTCACATCAAGCATCTCTACATCCGTTCTGAGGAGTGTCTGAACTAGCCTGCTGTCATAGTCATAATAACGTAGCTTCACATCAAGCATCTCTACATCCGTTCTGAGGAGTGTCTGAACTAGCCTGCTGTCATAGTCATAATAACGTAGCTTCACATCAAGCATCTCTACATCCGTTCTGAGGAGTGTCTGAACTAGCCTGCTGTCATAGTCATAATAACGTAGCTTCACATCAAGCATCTCTACATCCGTTCTGAGGAGTGTCTGAACTAGCCTGCTGTCATAGTCATAATAACGTAGCTTCACATCAAGCATCTCTACATCCGTTCTGAGGAGTGTCTGAACTAGCCTGCTGTCATAGTCATAATAACGTAGCTTCACATCAAGGGTACGAGTAAAGAACATCAGTATCTTCCTGTCCATTCCTCAAGGTTTAAACTACAGACAACACCTATCCTAGGTTCATATTACTGAGTCCAGCTACTCTGGCCTACGTGGTTACACTCAGGGATGGTAATGAAGCTAGCCTGCTTGCCCAAGGCTAGTGCTTTTCAGACCAGGCTAGTAGAAAATAAGCCAAACTAATCCACCAGGCCAGTGACATTTTCAAGTATCTCTTGGCCCAGAATGTGGAGCCACATGTTACCAGGTGCCAGTAGAAGTGCCCCATCCCTGGTTAGGAAAGGACATTAGGAAAAGAGTATATCTGAGAGGCAGCACAGTACAGCTGGGGTCAGCATGATAGTGTGAAAAGGCTTTTATCTTTGAGTTTAGGCCTCCAGGGTTGACAGGCCTGTCTCTATGATATATGCTGCTGTACTTTACAGGTTTACTTTGAAACAGGTACAGCTTTCATTCAGAAACAAGTTGTCTCAGGTCCTCAGCAGTATATAGATGAACTAGGGCCTCTATATATATATATATAGATATATAGATACAGAGAGGAGAGCAGGACAGGAAGTTCTCTCTAGTTTTGTCCTTAATGGCGCCCTATTCCCCATTGGCCTGGGTCAATAGTAGTGCACTACATAGGGAATCTGGTGTCATTTGTTCTCTCTCTGTTCTCTGTATTATCAATGTAGAACATGGAGGTTGTCATGCACCTTATAAAAGGAAGGTCACTAGCTAGTCAGTGGTGTGTTTTGGTGTTGTTGCTGTGTTCCTGACAGTTCATTCTCAGTATCAGTTTATCAGACTCTGTCTTGTACTCTGATGTCTAATGTTCTCTCTTAACTGTGGCTCTTTAAGTTATGACGCACGTACAGGTAGTTTCAGAGTTTATTCTCTCTGTGATGAGTGGAGCACTTTCTGTTCTTAGTATCGTCTATGACCTGGCTGGCTGGCTGGCTGGCTGGCTGGCTGGCTGGCTGGCTGGCTGGCTGGCTGGATGGATGGATGAACGGACGGACGGATGGATGGATGGATGGATGGATGGATGAACGAACGGATGGCTGGCTGAGTTACAGCCCCTAAATACAGTCCTAGTTACAGGCCCTAGTTACAGGCCCTAGTTACAGGCCCTAGTTACAGGCCCTAGTTACAGCCCCTCGGTGTGAATGGACAGAAGTCTCTGGACAGGAGACTACACCAACCGTGGACAGAAGTCTCTGGACAGGAGACTACACCAACCGTGGACAGAAGTCTCTGGACAGGAGACTACACCAACCGTGGACAGAAGTCTCTGGACAGGAGACTACACCAACCGTGGACAGAAGTCTCTGGACAGGAGACTACACCAACCGTGGACAGAAGTCTCTGGACAGGAGACTACACCAACCGTGGACAGAAGTCTCTGGACAGGAGACTACACCAACCGTGGACAGAGACACAGTCTGCAGGTGTTGCCATGTGACATGGAGGTAGATGGATTGAGGTGTCTGGTGAGTGAAGGTCTGTTAGCGATGACTTCTGCAGTGAACTGTCACTGAGACATAACCTTCTGTTGCTGTACATTACCCTGTGTCATGGGGTTACAGTCTGCATTGGAACATGATTAGCATCCTAATGTAACTATAATTGACATAGTTCCTCGGTTTGAAGAAGAGCAGCACTAAGCACAGACAGTATATATGATTCAAATCAAATAACCTTGACCCAAATATTATTTTAAAAACGTCAGAAATCTAATTCATGTCTTTCATTTCATTCTGACCTTCTGAATGAAATAAATAAAGTAGTACTTTTTCAAAAGAGATCTGTGCCTGGAGGCATCTTGGGAAAAAACTTGAGAAGAAGAAGTTTGAAAGCTCTCTAAAGAGGAAGGAAGATCAAATGTGTAATTGCTACCTCTGAAGGTCCATGTCCTCAGGCTCTTCTCCCTCCCCTCCTCTCCTCTCCTCTCCTCCCCCTGTCACATCAATAACTAATCAGATAATGAAAGCTTCTTGTCAACAGGGTGGATTCGTGAACCCTTGTGCTCACGAGAGTCCTGGTAGCATTCGTCAGTCCCAAATGACACCCTAATCCCTATATAGTGAAGGACTTGACCAGACACCTTGGGTGTCACTAGGGTTCGGTTTGGGATGCAGCCATCCCATCTCCTCTGCTCTGTCTGTCTAGCAGGCATTGGATGACACATCGGACCCGACACTGGCTCCACTTGGGCCTGTTAGCCAGTCCATCGTACCTTACTGTGAGTAGGGTTGAAAACCTACCCGGTAATTTACCAAAGTTACTGTAATCTTCAGTACTTTTGGTAATTAACAGAAAATCTATGGCAATATATCATAATGTTTGTAATTTATACTTGAATAACTTTAAATTGTATTATTATTATATAGTATTTATTGTTTTTACATCTGTGACCATATTGTCCATGAGTTTCTAGTAGATAAACCATATGGTTGAAGAGAAAATAGAATACTTTTTTTTTTTTTAAAGCATCTAATCAACAATGGCATTTATTTGTTGTTACCTCTGAAACTCTGCCAACTAGGGACTTTCTGTCACAACTGACACCAGTTTGACCACAAAACACTGACAACAAATACATATTCACATAGTCAAATAAATACAACTGTGTCCATAAAATATAAAGGATATTTCCTGCTGAAACCCTCACCAATGGTTTTCACTAAGTTGAAGGTTATATTTAAAATACTGTTTTACAGTTTTGTCATTCTTTATTTAAAAAATGTTCTTATTGAATTATTCCATATTTTTGTACAGGTGATAAGGCCTCATAGAGGGACAGAGATAATTACAGACACCTGTGATAACCTGAAGTGCCTAAAAGGGCCACTAAATGCATTGTGATAGATCACATAAAATCCTTGAAATATACCACAATTCTGGTAGTTTATTGGTAAACTTGGAAGATGTTAAGTAATATATGCAACCCTAACCGTGAGCTACCTGGCACTCACTCTCCGTAACACCAGGCCTGCACCGTGAGCTACCTGGTACTCACTCTCCGTAACACCAGGCCTGCACCGTGAGCTACCTGGCACTCACTCTCCGTAACACCAGGCCTGCACCGTGAGCTACCTGGCACTCACTCTCTGTAACACCAGGCCTGCACCGTGAGCTACCGGGCACTCACTCTCCGTAACACCAGGCCTGCACCGTGAGCTACCTGGCACTCACTCTCCGTAACACCAGGCCTGCACCGTGAGCTACCTGGCACTCACTCTCCGTAACACCAGGCCTGCACCGTGAGCTACCTGGCACTCACTCTCAGTAACACCAGGCCTGGACCGTGAGCTACCTGGCACTCACTCTCCGTAACACCAGGCCTGCACCGTGTGCCACCTGGCACTCACTCTCCGTAACACCAGGCCTGCACCGTGAGCTACCTGGCACTCACTCTCCGTAACACCAGGCCTGCACCGTGAGCTACCTGGCACTCACTCTCAGTAACACCAGGCCTGCACCGTGAGCTACCTGGCACTCACTCTCCGTAACACCAGGCCTGCACCGTGAGCCACCTGGCACTCACTCTCCGTAACACCAGGCCTGCACCGTGAGCTACCTGGCACTCACTCTCCGTAACACCAGGCCTGCACCGTGAGCTACCTGGCACTCACTCTCCGTAACACCAGGCCTGCACCGTGAGCTACCTGGCACTCACTCTCCGTAACATCAGGCTGAATGGGAAACAGAATAGCTGCCTGCCAGTTAACAGACTGAATGGGAAACAGAATAGCTGCCTGCCAGTTAACAGACTGAATGGGAAACAGAATAGCTGCCTGCCAGTTAACAGACTGAATGGGAAACAGAATAGCTGCCTGCCAGTTAACAGACTGAATGGGAAACAGAATAGCTGCCTGCCAGTTAACAGACTGAATGGGAAACAGAATAGCTGCCTGCCAGTTAACAGACTGAATGGGAAACAGAATAGCTGCCTGCCAGTTAACAGACTGAATGGGAAACAGAATAGCTGCCTGCCAGTTAACAGACTGGATGGGAAACAGAATAGCTGCCTGCCAGTTAACAGACTGAATGGGAAACAGAATAGCTGCCTGCCAGTTAACAGACTGAATGGGAAACAGAATAGCTGCCTGCCAGTTAACAGACTGGATGGGAAACAGAATAGCTGCCTGCCAGTTAACAGACTGAATGGGAAACAGAATAGCTGCCTGCCAGTTAACAGACTGAATGGGAAACAGAATAGCTGCCTGCCAGTTAACAGACTGAATGGGAAACAGAATAGCTGCCTGCCAGTTAACAGACTGGATGGGAAACAGAATAGCTGCCTGCCAGTTAACAGACTGAATGGGAAACAGAATAGCTGCCTGCCAGTTAACAGACTGAATGGGAAACAGAATAGCTGCCTGCCAGTTAACAGACTGAATGGGAAACAGAATAGCTGCCTGCCAGTTAACAGACTGAATGGGAAACAGAATAGCTGCCTGCCAGTTAACAGACTGAATGGGAAACAGAATAGCTGCCTGCCAGTTAACAGACTGAATGGGAAACAGAATAGCTGCCTGCCAGTTAACAGACTGAATGGGAAACAGAATAGCTGCCTGCCAGTTAACAGACTGAATGGGAAACAGAATAGCTGCCTGCCAGTTAACAGACTGAATGGGAAACAGAATAGCTGCCTGCAGAATATTTATTTTTGTGTGTTTTTATTACCCACATTCCTTATCCACCACAGCTGTAAGCATTTCATTTATTCTCCAAACTGATCTCTGAAGCAGCAAATCCTTTATCAATATTGTTTCCACTGTGCTGGACCCATCTCTCCCTTATCTCTCCATGTTTTTCTTTCCCTCCCTCCCTCCCTCTATTCCGCCCCTTCTCTATCTCCTCTCCTTCTCTCTCTCCTCTCCTTCTCTATCTCCTCTCCTTCTCCATCTCCTCTCCTTCACTCTCTCCTTCTGTCTCTCCTATCCCCTCTCTCCTCTCCTTCTCTCTCTCCTCTCCTTCTCTCTCCTCCCCTTCTTTCTCTCCTCTCCTTCTCTATCTCCTCTCCTTCTCTATCTCCTCTCCTTCTCTATCTCCGCTCCTTCTCTATCTCCTCTCCTTCTCTCTCCTCTCCTTCTTTCTCTCCTCTCCTTCTCTATCTCCTCTCCTTCTCTATCTCCTCTCCTTCTCTGTCTCCTCGTCCTACACCATGTGACCAGCAACAGACTGACAAGGGGGAGAGGGGTAGTGACCAGGAGGTGAAAGAGTCAGATAATGTGGGACAGAGCTGTACTCAGGTCTGTCAGGTCTGGGGTGGATGTGTATTAGACAGGTCTGGGGGTGGATGTGTATTAGACAGGTGTGGGGGTGGATGTGTATTAGACAGGTCTGGGGGGGATGTGTATTAGACAGGTCTGGGGGTGGATGTGTATTAGACAGGTCTGGGGGTGGATGTGTATTAGACAGGTCTGGGGGTGGATGTGTATTAGACAGGTCTGGGGGGGATGTGTATTAGACAGGTCTGGGGGTGGATGTGTATTAGACAGGTCTGGGGGTGGATGTGTATTAGACAGGTCTGGGGGGGATGTGTATTAGACAGGTCTGGGGGTGGATGTGTATTAGACAGGTCTGGGGTGGATGTGTATTAGACAGACCCTCTTACCTCTTCCTACTCCTCCTCTTCTTCCTCTTACCTCCTCCTCCTCCTGCTCCTCCTCCTCCCCTTTTTCCCCCTCCTCCCTCCCTCCTCCTCCTGCTCCTCCTCCTTTTCCCCCTCCTCCCTCCTCCTCCTCCCCCTTTTCCCCCTCCTCCCTCCTCTTCTTCCTCCCTCCTCCTCTTCCTCCCTCATTCATCTGTTAAAGTTAGTTGACCCTGATAAAGCCAGTTGTTTCACATCCAATAGAAACATTTCCCTACAAATCTATTCAATTCCAGCGTTGTGAAGTGTTCCTGGAGCACACGTGTGTGTGTGTGTGTGTGTGTGTGTGTGTGTGTGTGTGTGTGTGTGTGTGTGTGTGTGTGTGTGTGTGTGTGTGTGTGTGTGTGTGTGTGTGTGTGTGTGTGTGTGTGTCAGACAGATGAGCTCTGTTCTGTGTATTCTCTGTTCAGAACAACCAACAATCATCAAGGACATTTGAAAAACCCTTTGTGTTGATTGAAAGGTAGCTGCTTGCTTTGATTAATTAACTCGAATCCAAGATGGTGTAGCAGTCAGACGTCTTTGTCTCGTCGTGTCCCTTGTATATATATTTTTCTTCACATATCTTTTTTAAATATTTTCCTCAACCTCAACTTCTAAATCCTCTCCTGCATCCCGCCTCAGCCAGTGTGGCGTGGATCTTTTTTTTCTTCTAAAGTATTTCTATTTACTTCAGATCTGGAATCCCTCAACTGAAGTTAGCCAGCTAACTACCTACCAGCTATCAGTCAGCAAAACATTGCTAGCGGTCATCAGCTAACCTTTAGCTCGGAAAGCTCTCGCCAGTTCGAACAACGTGACTCAAACCAGAGCATAACGGACCTATTATATATATATTTTTAAATTCCCCCATATCCCCGGATTCCTACCGCAAACTCTGAACATTTTCATCTGGATCTTCGCAACTAGCTAACCGCAATCCCGGGTGACTACTCCTGGCTAGCGTTTCCATCCCGTAGCAAGCACCAATTAGCCTGAAGCTAGCCCGGCCAGGCTCCTGTGCTACCACCGAAGCCCACTTCTGGGCTACAATATCCGGGCCCCTTCTACTGCCGGTACGGGGCACGGAACCCCGCCAATCCTCTACGACTGGAATACCGACATAATCTGCCCGAGGATTCCAACAGGCCCCTCAGGCGCGACGTCCGCTGAAGGCCCATTCTGCTAACCGACCTACTAGCTATCTAGAGCTACTTGGAACCCTACTAATTCCACGACTGGTCTATCGACGTCACCGCACGAAGAGGCAAAAATAGACTTACCCCCGTCGCGACGTCTCCCAATGGCTAACTTGCTAGCCCCGGTCTGTTAACTGCTAGCTTGCTTGCCCACGGTCTGCTAACTGCTAGCTTGCCTTCCCCGGTCTGCTAACTGCTAGCCCCGGTCTGCCAACTGCTTGCTTGTTAACCCAGTCTGCTAACTGCTAGCTTGCCAGCCCCAGTCTGCTAACTGCTAGCTTGTTTATCCCCGGCCTACTAACTGTTAGCTTGTTAGCATCGGCCTGCTAACTCTCTGAATCGCCGTGTCCCCAGTCAGCCCAACCACTCACTGGACCCATTACTGTCCAGGTTAGTGATTACTGTCTTATTTCACTGTAGAGCCTCCAGCCCTGCTCAATATGCCTTAACCAACCATGTTGTTCCACCTCCTACATATGCGATGGCATCACCTGGTTTAAACGTCTCTAGAGACTATATCTCAATGCCTAAGTTTACCTCCAATGTACTCACATCCTACCTTACCTTTGTCTGTACACTATGCCTTGAATCTATGCTATCGTGCCCAGAAACCTGCTCCTTTTACTCTCTGTTCCGAACGTGCTAGACGACCAGTTCTTATAGCCTTTAGCCGTACCCTTATCCTACTCCACCTCTGTTCCTCTGGTGATGTAGAGGTTAATCCAGGCCCTGCAGTGCCTAGCTCCACTCCCACTCCCCAGGTGCTCTCATTTGTTGACTTCTGTGACCGTAAAAGCCTTGGTTTCATGCATGTTAACATTAGAAGCCTACTCCCTAAGTTTGTTTTACTCACTGCTTTAGCACACTCTGCCAACCCGGATGTCTTAGCCGTGTCTGAATCCTGCCTTAGGAAAACCACCAAAAACCATGAAATCTCCATCGCTAACTTTAACATTTTCCACCAAGATAGAACTGCCAAAGGGGGCGGTGTTGAAATCTACTGCAAAGACAGCCTGCAGAGTTCTGTATTACTATCCAAGTCTGTCATAAGGTGAATGCACCAATTTGTAAGTCGCTCTGGATAAGAGCGTCTGCTAAATGACTTAAATGTAAAATGTTAAATGTACCCAAACAATTCGAGCTTCTACTTCTAAAAATTCACCTTTCCAGAAACAAGTCTCTCAATGTTGCCGCTTGCTATAGACCTCCCTCTGCCCCCAGCTGTGCCCTCGATACCATATGTGAATTGATTGCCCCCCATCTATCTTCTGAGCTCGTGCTACTAGGTGACCTAAACTGGGACATGCTTAACACCCCAGCCATCCTACAATCTAAGCTTGATGCCCTCAATCTCACACAAATTATCAATGAACCTACCAGGTACAACCCCAAATCCGTAAACACGGGCACCCTCATAGATGTCATCCTAACTAACTCGCCCTCCAAATCCACCTCTGCTGTTTTCAATCAAGATCTCAGTGATCATTGCCTGCATCCGTAATGGGTCTGCGACCAAACGACCTCCACTCATCACTGTCAAACGCTCCCTAAAACACTTCTGCGAGCAGGCCTTTCTAATCGACCTGGCCGGGGTATCCTGGAATGACATTGAACTCATCCCGTCAGTAGATGATGCCTGGTTATTCTTTAAAAATGCCTTCCTCACCATCTTAAATAAGCATGCCCCATTAAAAAAATGTAGAACTAGGAATAGATATAGTCCTTGGTTCACTCCAGACCTGTCTTCACTTGACCAGCACAAAAACATCCTGTGGCGTTCTGCATTAGCATCGAATAGTCCCCGTGATATGCAACTTTTCAGGGAAGTTAGGAACAAATATACACAGGCAGTTAGGAAAGCTAAGGCTAGCTATTTCAAGCAGAAATTTGCATCCTGTAGTACAAACTCAAAAAGGTTCTGGGATACTGTAAAGTCCATGGAGAATAAGAGCACCTCCTCCCAGCTGCCCACTGCTCTGAGGCTAGGAAACACTGTTACCACCGATAAATCCACTATAATTGAGAATTTCAATAAGCATTTCTCTACGGCACCCTTCACAGCAACCCGCCAAAGCCCCCACCATTTCTCCTTCACCCAAATCCCAAAATCTGGTCCCATACAAATCAGCTGGGCTAGACAATCTGGACCCTCTCTTTCTAAAATTATCTGCCTAAATTGTTGCAACCCCTATTACTAGCCTGTTCAACCTCTCTTTCATATCGTCTGAGATCCCCAAAGATTGGAAAGCTGCCGCGGTCATCCCCCTCTTCAAAGGGGGAGACACTCTAGACCCAAACTGTTATAGACCGATATCCACCCTTAATAAACAGATCACCGACCATTTCGAATCCCACCGTACCTCCTCCACTATGTTTCAGAGCTGGTCATGGGTGCACCTCAGCCACGCTCAAGGTCCTAAACGATATCATAACTGCCATCGATAAGAGACATTACTGTGCAGCCGTATTCATCGACCTGGCCAAGGCTTTCGACTCTGTCCATCATCACATTCTTATTGGCAGACTCAACAGCCTTTTTGTTGTCTTTTGTTCTACTGTATTATTGACTGTATGTTTTGTTTATTCCATGTGTAACTCTGTGTTGTTGTATGTGTCGAATTGCTATGCTTTATCTTGGCCAGGTTGCAGTTGCAAATGAGAACTTGTTCTCAACTAGCCTACCTGGTTAAATAAAGGTGAAATAAAAATGTCACACCAGTAGTAGTAGAGGTGTGTGGGTGTGTGTGTGTGTGTGTGTGTGTGTGTGTGTGTGTGTGTGTGTGTGTGTGTGTGTGTGTGTGTGTGTGTGTGTGTGTGTGTGTGTGTGTGTGTGTGGTGTGGTGTGTGTGGTGTGTGTGTGTGTGTATCTATAACACAGCAGCCTATTAAACACACTAGTTGAAAAGGGGATTTTATTAATGAAACAGAAGCAGAACAATGTGTTTTCAGCCGTTGAAGATGGATCCGTTCTCTGTGGTGAAATCCTGTGTAACAGGGCTGTAACAAGCAGTTGTGTCCTCCTACAGTAGGCTAGAGGCTAGCTGCTGGAATGAGCTTTTTACAAGCTGTCGCTTCAGTCTTCAGGCTCCTCTCTGCTCCTCTCCCAACCTAAACCTCGAGGGCGCAAAGTACATTTCAGATAGAAATTCCATGAATAGAGCTGACATGATTCCTTATTCCATATGACAGACAGTCATATCTGTTCTACATTATATATTTCTACCTGAAGTTCCACAGAGCTGTACTGAACCCGGCCCAGGTATGTGTTTACTAAACATGTTGTCTTATAGTGAGTGTTTGACCTCTTCCTCCCTCTTCCTCTTCGCACGGCAACTCAACTTCCTTTCTTACCGCAGCGTGTCTCCCGCCTGTCATTTCCACACACGACCAGGCCAGTTTCCTGGACAGCTTGGCGTAGTGACTAGGGACCAGTTTCCTGGACAGCTTGGCGTAGTGACTAGGGACCAGTTTCCTGGACAGCTTGGCGTAGTGACTAGGGACCAGTTTCCTGGACAGCTTGGCGTAGTGACTAGGGACCAGTTTCCTGGACAGCTTGGCGTAGTGACTAGGGACCAGTTTCCTGGACAGCTTGGCGTAGTGACTAGGGACCAGTTTCCTGGACAGCTTGGCGTAGTGACTAGGGACCAGTTTCCTGGACAGCTTGGCGTAGTGACTAGGGACCAGTTTCCTGGACAGCTTGGCGTAGTGACTAGGGACCAGTTTCCTGGACAGCTTGGCGTAGTGACTAGGGACCAGTTTCCTGGACAGCTTGGCGTAGTGACTAGGGACCAGTTTCCTGGACAGCTTGGCGGAGTGACTAGGGACCAGTTTCCTGGACAGCTTGGCGTAGTGACTAGGGACCAGTTTCCTGGACAGCTTGGCGTAGTGACTAGGGACCAGTTTCCTGGACAGCTTGGCGGAGTGACTAGGGACCAGTTTCCTGGACAGCTTGGCGGAGTGACTAGGGACCAGTTTCCTGGACAGCTTGGCGTAGTGACTAGGGACCAGTTTCCTGGACAGCTTGGCGTAGTGACTAGGGACCAGTTTCCTGGACAGCTTGGCGGAGTGACTAGGGACCAGTTTCCTGGAAAGCTTGGCGTAGTGACTAGGGACCAGTTTCCTGGACAGCTTGGCGTAGTGACTAGGGACCAGTTTCCTGGACAGCTTGGCGGAGTGACTAGGGACCAGTTTCCTGGACAGCTTGGCGGAGTGTGTATCGACACCCTGGGTGCCCGTAAAGATCTATGACACACTTAGATGACCTGACAGCCTGCCAGTGAGAGACACAGCGTCTTGGACGACCGGCCGGCCAATGGGGTTGAGCCCTATGCTGGGATCCATAATACCCAGAATGCCTCAGGGCACACACATACACACAGGCTGCGGATTGACCTCTCCGCGACCCTGGCCTCTTAACGACATCATCGCTTCATTAAAGCAGAGACTCCAAACACATTTGCATTTGGTGCTTGGCTTTGGTTTAATGTCTCAGCGACGGCATGACGGTTGCCTAGTGTATGAGAGAGAGAGAGAGGCCGGAGTTGGTGTCATCTTCCAACCATGCAGAAAGGACAGGACAGGCTATATGGGGTTTTCCCAGGAAATGCAGAATAAACAAATGAAGTCCGTTGAGCCTGAATGGCGCTAGGCCTGGTTTTCCCCCTAGAGCCTCTCAGCCGTACTGTATTGAGGAAGTAAGTCAAACGGAATGATGTTGGTAGAAGTGTTTAAACCTAATACAGACGATAACACATCCTGGAGTGGCGTTATATTAACTACAAACTAGGGGTGTGCTGACATGGTCATATTCGTATCCAAAAATTGACTGTTGATAGTCGGATCGGATGATACTGAAATGTTTTAATATGCTTAAAATATCTATCTTCCTGCATGTTTATAGACCAAATAGCTGCAGATTAGAAGCTGCAGTGTGGAGGGGGGGCTGACCTGTGTTTATGTCCTCAACTTGCAGCGGGTTTGTAATCAGTCAGAATGGGCATCAGTGTTTAATACTTTCTCCCAACACTCGTCCTCACCATGTGATTGATCATAGTAGCAGGCTAACAGGAGGCAGCAGCAGGCTGAACGATCAGACCCAAACAGAGAAGTCCTCACCATGGTGGAAAGGAGTGTTTGAAATAGGATAGGAGAGGAAACTAGGACGGAGTGATTGGAGGAGAGGAAACTAGGATGGAGTGATTGGAGGAGAGGAAACTAGGACGGAGTGATTGGAGGAGAGGAAACTAGGACGGAGTGATTGGAGGAGAGGGAACTAGGACGGAGTGATTGGAGGAGAGGAAACTAGGACGGAGTGATTGGAGAAGAGGAAACTTTCCCCTCCCCTCTCATTCACTCCTCCACTCCCCCCTCCCTCCTCCTCCCCTCCCTCCTCTCCCTCCTCTCCCTTCCCCCTTGTCTGCTCTCCCTCCTCCCCTCTCATTCACTCCTCCACTCCCCCCTCCCTCCTCCTCCCCTCCCCACCTCTCCCCTCCCTCCTCTCCCTTCCCCCCTTGTCTGCTCTCCCTCCTCCCCTCTCATTCACTCCTCCTCCCCACCTCTCCCCTCCTCTCCTCTCCCCTCCCTTCCGTCCTCCCGTCGTCTGCTCTCCCTCCTCCCCTCTCCCTCCTCCCCTCTCATTCACTCCTCCCCTCCCTCTTTCCCACCTCTCCCCTCCTCTCCCCTCCCTCCTCTCCCTTCCTCGTATGCTCTCCCATCTCCTCTCCTCCCCTTCCTTCCCTCCTCTCCCCTCGTCTGCTCTCCCCCCATTCCACCTCCCCCCTCCTCTCGCCTCCCTTTCTCCTCGTCTCCTCTCCCTCCTTCACTCCCTCTCCTCCACTCCTCTCATCTCCTGCATGCCAATCCAGCAGATGATGTTGTGACGTGATGAATAGACTTTGAGCTGCCTCAGTGAAAATACTGCAGGGTCAACATGTGGCAGAGAGGATTATGGGTAGAGGAGTGGAAAGGGTCGACATGTGGCAGAGAGGATTATGGGTAGAGGAGGGATGGAAAGGCTGACCTGAACTTATAAAGCCTCTTGGGCAGCTAGAAAACTGACTTTAACTTCACTCTAAGTGGTTTGACCTTAAGTTTCTCCTTCACTGTCTGGACTCAGTGAATATATTTCTCCCTGACTGTCTGGACTCACTGAATATATTTCTCCCTGACTGTCTGGACTCACTGAATATATTTCTCCCTGACTGTCTGGACTCACTGAATATATTTCTCCCTGACTGTCTGGACTCACTGAATATATTTCTCCCTGACTGTCTGGACTCACTGAATATATTTCTCCCTGACTGTCTGGACTCACTGAATATATTTCTCCCTGACTGTCTGGACTCACTGAATATATTTCTCCCTGACTGTCTGGACTCACTGAATATATTTCTCCCTGACTGTCTGGACTCACTGAATATATTTCTCCCTGACTGTCTGGACTCACTGAATATATTTCTCCCTGACTGTCTGGACTCACTGAATATATTTCTCCCTGACTGTCTGGACTCACTGAATATATTTCTCCCTGACTGTCTGGACTCACTGAATATATTTCTCCCTGACTGTCTGGACTCACTGAATATATTTCTCCCTGACTGTCTGGACTCACTGAATATATTTCTCCCTGACTGTCTGGACTCACTGAATATATTTATCCTGGACTGTCTGGACTCAGTGAATATATTTATCCTGGACTGTCTGTACTCAGTGAATATATTTATCCTGGACTGTCTGGACTCAGTGAATATATTTATCCTGGACTGTCTGAACTCAGTGAATATATTTTCTCATTGACTGTCTGGACTCAGTGAATATATTTTCTCATTGACTGTCTGGACTCAGTGAATATATTTTCTCATTGACTGTCTGGACTCAGTGAATATATTTTCTTATTGACTGTCTGGACTCAGTGAATATATTTTCTTATTGACTGTCTGGACTCAGTGAATATATTTTCTTATTGACTGTCTGGACTCAGTGAATATATTTCTCCCTGACTGTCTGGACTCACTGAATATATTTCTCCCTGACTGTCTGGACTCACTGAATATATTTCTCCCTGACTGTCTGGACTCACTGAATATATTTCTCCCTGACTGTCTGGACTCACTGAATATATTTCTCCCTGACTGTCTGGACTCACTGAATATATTTCTCCCTGACTGTCTGGACTCACTGAATATATTTATCCTGGACTGTCTGGACTCAGTGAATATATTTATCCTGGACTGTCTGTACTCAGTGAATATATTTATCCTGGACTGTCTGGACTCAGTGAATATATTTATCCTGGACTGTCTGGACTCAGTGAATATATTTATCCTGGACTGTCTGAACTCAGTGAATATATTTTCTCATTGACTGTCTGGACTCAGTGAATATATTTTCTCATTGACTGTCTGGACTCAGTGAATATATTTTCTCATTGACTGTCTGGACTCAGTGAATATATTTTCTTATTGACTGTCTGGACTCAGTGAATATATTTTCTTATTGACTGTCTGGACTCAGTGAATATATTTTCTCATTGACTGTCTGGACTCAGTGAATATATTTTCTCATTGACTGTCTGGACTCAGTGAATATATTTTCTTATTGACTGTCTGGACTCAGTGAATATATTTTCTTATTGACTGTCTGGACTCAGTGAATATATTTTCTCATTGACTGTCTGGACTCAGTGAATATATTTTCTCATTGACTGTCTGGACTCAGTGAATATATTTTCTCATTGACTGTCTGGACTCAGTGAATATATTTTCTCCCTGACTGTCTGGACTCACTGAATATATTTCTCCCTGACTGTCTGGACTCACTGAATATATTTATCCTGGACTGTCTGGACTCAGTGAATATATTTATCCTGGACTGTCTGTACTCAGTGAATATATTTATCCTGGACTGTCTGGACTCAGTGAATATATTTATCCTGGACTGTCTGGACTCAGTGAATATATTTATCCTGGACTGTCTGAACTCAGTGAATATATTTTCTCATTGACTGTCTGGACTCAGTGAATATATTTTCTCATTGACTGTCTGGACTCAGTGAATATATTTTCTCATTGACTGTCTGGACTCAGTGAATATATTTTCTTATTGACTGTCTGGACTCAGTGAATATATTTTCTTATTGACTGTCTGGACTCAGTGAATATATTTTCTTATTGACTGTCTGGACTCAGTGAATATATTTTCTCATTGACTGTCTGGACTCAGTGAATATATTTTCTCATTGACTGTCTGGACTCAGTGAATATATTTATCCTTGACTGTCTGGACTCAGTGAATATATTTATCCTGGACTGTCTGGACTCAGTGAATATATTTATCCTGGACTGTCTGGACTCAGTGAATATATTTATCCTGGACTGTCTGAACTCAGTGAATATATTTTCTCATTGACTGTCTGGACTCAGTGAATATATTTTCTCATTGACTGTCTGGACTCAGTGAATATATTTTCTCATTGACTGTCTGGACTCAGTGAATATATTTTCTTATTGACTGTCTGGACTCAGTGAATATATTTTCTTATTGACTGTCTGGACTCAGTGAATATATTTTCTCATTGACTGTCTGGACTCAGTGAATATATTTTCTCATTGACTGTCTGGACTCAGTGAATATATTTTCTTATTGACTGTCTGGACTCAGTGAATATATTTTCTTATTGACTGTCTGGACTCAGTGAATATATTTTCTCATTGACTGTCTGGACTCAGTGAATATATTTTCTCATTGACTGTCTGGACTCAGTGAATATATTTTCTCATTGACTGTCTGGCGTGTGCTAATGACTACCCTCATTTGCGGTGGCTGTTCTGTGTTTCATCGGGGGGGGGGGGGGGGGCTCCTGAGCTGGGAGCAAACAAAGAGGAGGGTTAGTGTGTGGAGGAGGCTGGGTGTGATGATGGGTAGTTCACATTCACAACACACCCCAGCCTGCACTGTGCTCCACATTCACAACACACCCCAGCCTGCACTGTGCTCCACACTCACAACACACCCCAGCCTGCACTGTCGGCCACATTCACAACACACCCCAGCCTGCACTGTGCTCCACACTCATCACATCTAATGAAAGCTGCCTTCTGCTTATAGTGGTCTGGATAATAGCTCTGTCACTCAACCATAAGCCATCCCCAGGCCTGCCATCTGCTGATACAGCTGCTAGAATACTGGCTGGTTGGGCCTCCCTGCCTGGGTCTGGTTGTTCTGAGCTGGGCCTCCCTGCCTGGGTCTGGTTGTTCTGAGCTGAGCCTCCCTGCCTGGGTCTGGTTGTTCTGAGCTGGGCTTCCCTGCCTGGGTCTGGTTGTTCTGAGCTGAGCCTCCCTGCCTGGGTCTGGTTGTTCTGAGCTGAGCTTCCCTGCCTGGGTCTGGTTGTTCTGAGCTGAGCTTCCCTGCCTGGGTCTGGTTGTTCTGAGCTGGGCTTCCCTGCCTGGGTCTGGTTGTTCTGAGCTGAGCTTCCCTGCCTGGGTCTGGTTGTTCTGAGCTGGGCTTCCCTGCCTGGGTCTGGTTGTTCTGAGCTGAGCTTCCCTGCCTGGGTCTGGTTGTTCTGAGCTGGGCTTCCCTGCCTGGGTCTGGTTGTTCTGAGCTGAGCTTCCCTGCCTGGGTCTGGTTGTTCTGAGCTGGGCTTCCCTGCCTGGGTCTGGTTGTTCTGAGCTGGGCTTCCCTGCCTGGGTCTGGTTGTTCTGAGCTGGGCTTCCCTGCCTGGGTCTGGTTGTTCTGAGCTGGGCTTCCCTGCCTGGGTCTGGTTGTTCTGAGCTGGGCTTCCCTGCCTGGGTCTGGTTGTTCTGAGCTGGGCTTCCCTGCCTGGGTCTGGTTGTTCTGAGCTGGGCTTCCCTGCCTGGGTCTGGTTGTTCTGAGCTGGGACAGCCTCTGTCCTCATTTCCCTTCAGTCTGCAGCCACAGCTCTCGCTCTCTGTGTGTTTAAATAGGAGATATGGAATGAATTTATGTAAAGTCAGTTAAACAAATCCAGGGGAAAGAGAAGAGGGTCCATTTAGGAGGGGACCAATTTGCATGTGTGTGTTAATCCCCAATCATAACAAGCCTAGCATGCCAACAAGCTGCTGCTCCAACCCTAACCCCACCCCCCAATGACCCTACAAGCCAATCAGAATGGAGAAACCTTTGGTATAGTTTGGGGCGCTAAGCAGGTTTGGGCCTTTAGGGAGAGAGTGGCTGGGGTATGGGGCTGGGGCTCTGGTATGGGGAGAGAGTGGCTGGGGTATGGGGCTGGGGCTTTGGTATGGGGAGAGTGGCTGGGGTATGAGGGTTTGAGGCTGGGGCTCTGGTATGGGAGAGTGGCTGGGGTATGGGGCTGGGGCTCTGGTATGGGGAGAGAGGCTGGGGTATGGGGGTTTGAGCCTGGGGCTCTGGTATGGGGAGAGAGGCTGGGGTATGGGGCTGGGGCTCTGGTATGGGGAGAGAGTGTGGGGTATGGGGCTGGGGCTCTGGTATGGGGAGAGAGGATGGGGTATGGGGGTTTGAGGCTGGGGCTCTGGTATGGGGAGAGAGGCTGGGGTATGGGGCTGGGGCTCTGGTATGGGGAGAGAGGCTGGGGTATGGGGCTGGGGCTCTGGAATGGGGAGAGAGGCTGGGGTATGGGGGTTTGAGGCTGGGGCTCTGGTATGGGGAGAGAGGCTGGGGTTTAGGGGTTTGAGGTTGGGGCTCTGGTATGGGGAGAGTGGCTGGGGTTTAGGGGTTTGAGGTTGGGGCTCTGGTATGGGGAGAGAGGCTGGGGTTTAGGGGTTTGAGGTTGGGGCTCTGGTATGGGGAGAGTGGCTGGGGCTTAGGGGTTTGAGGTTGGGGCTGGGGTTCTGGTATGGGGAGAGTGGCTGGGGTTTAGGGGTTTGAGGTTGGGGCTGGGGCTCTGGTATGGGGAGAGTGGCTGGGGTTTAGGGGTTTGAGGTTGGGGCTCTGGTATGGGGAGAGAGGCTGGGGTTTAGGGGTTTGAGGTTGGGGCTCTGGTATGGGGAGAGTGGCTGGGGTTTAGGGGTTTGAGGCTGGGGCTCTGGTATGGGGAGAGAGGCTGGGGTATGGGGGTTTGAGGCTGGGGCTCTGGTATGGGGAGAGAGGCTGGGGTATGGGGGTTTGAGGTTGGGGCTCTGGTATGGGGAGAGAGGCTGGGGTTTAGGGGTTTGAGGTTGGGGCTCTGGTATGGGGAGAGTGGCTGGGGTTTAGGGGTTTGAGGTTGGGGCTCTGGTATGGGGAGAGTGGCTGGGGTTTAGGGGTTTGAGGTCTGGGCTCTGGTATGGGGAGAGTGGCTGGGGTTTAGGGGTTTGAGGTTGGGGCTCTGGTATGGGGAGAGTGGCTGGGGTTTAGGGGTTTGAGGTCTGGGCTCTGGTATGGGGAGAGTGGCTGGGGTTTAGGGGTTTGAGGTTGGGGCTCTGGTATGGGGAGAGAGGCTGGGGTTTAGGGGTTTGAGGCTGGGGCTCTGGTATGGGGAGAGTGGCTGGGGTTTAGGGGTTTGAGGTTGGGGCTCTGGTATGGGGAGAGTGGCTGGGGTTTAGGGGTTTGAGGTTGGGGCATGTTTGGCCACTATAAATAGTAAATACCGTAGATTACTGACTGCTTGCCTGTGGTGAGATAATGCTGTTGTTGTTTACAAGTTACATCTCGCATATAATCATATTACAGAGACAAATTAGTAATTTGTTGATTAGAGTATTAAATGGCATGTTTTGGTATCATGCTCCAGGGGTTAGAGGACTGTTGTTGTAAAGGTCACATAGTTCCTAGGACAGACATCTGTCTAAACATCTCATTCATTACAGGGTTATTAAACAGGCAGGCTGGCCTGCATCCCAAATAGCTCCCTATATCCTATACAGTGCACTACTTTTGACTAGGCTCTATAGACCTCTACAGACACAGGCTCTATGGAACCAGCCTCACGCTGACCCGATAGAGAGAGGGACTTATTGCAGTACAGAACATTTAATCATTTATCTCTATTTCATATGTTATCAATACACAATTTAACTGTATTTCATATGTTATCAATACATCATTTAACTGTATTTCATATGTTATCAATACATCATTTAACAGTATTTCATATGTTATCAATACACAATTTAACTGTATTTCATATGTTATCAATACACAATTTAACTGTATTTCATATGTTATCAATACATCATTTAACTGTATTTCATATGTTATCAATACATAATTTAACAGTATTTCATATGTTATCAATACACAATTTAACTGTATTTCATATGTTATCAATACACAATTTAACTGTATTTCATATGTTATCAATACACAATTTAACTGTATTTCATATGTTATCAATACACAATTTAACTGTATTTAATATTATGTCAATACACAATTTAACTGTATTTCATATGACAGCAATACATAATTTAACTGTATTTCATATGTTATCAATACATCATTTAACTGTATTTCATATGTTATCAATACATCATTTAACTGTATTTCATATGTTATCAATACATCATTTAACTGTATTTCATATGTTATCAATACATCATTTAACTGTATTTCATATGTTATCAATACACAATTTAACTGTATTTAATATTATGTCAATACACAATTTAACTGTATTTCATATGTTATCAATACACAATTTAACTGTATTTAATATTATGTCAATACACAATTTAACTGTATTTCATATGTTATCAATACACAATTTAACTGTATTTCATATGTTATCAATACACAATTTAACTGTATTTCATATGTTATCAATACATCATTTAACTGTATTTCATATGTTATCAATACATCATTTAACTGTATTTCATATGTTATCAATACATCATTTAACTGTATTTCATATGTTATCAATACATAATTTAACTGTATTTCATATGTTATCAATACACAATTTAACTGTATTTAATATTATGTCAATACACAATTTAACTGTATTTCATATGACAGCAATACATAATTTAACTGTATTTCATATGTTATCAATACATAATTTAATTGTATTTCATATGTTATCAATACATCATTTAATTGTATACATTTCCTAGTAGTATTGTATTTAATCTGTTGATTGACAGACCAAGGTGTTTCTCATGAGAAATCACTCACACATACACACAGTGTGTGAATAATCACAGACAGATACAGTCTTTCTTTCCAGTTAACCTGTTATGATGTTTGTATTGTCAGGTCCAATCACTGTACACATCAGTCTGATTGTCTACACAATCAAATGCAAAACAGACTTACATCAACATAACAAACAACATGTTAGGACTGGTTGATTCAGTCTTCATTTACAGTACCTCAATAAATCACATCTAATCTGCTTTCCAAATGGGACCATATAGACTGTGTTCCAAATGGCACCATATGTGCCGTGTCCCAAATGGCACCATATGGACCGTGTTCCAAATGGCACCATATAGGCTGTGTTCCAAATGGTACCATATAGGCTGTGTTCCAAATGGCACCATATAGGCTGTGTTCCAAATGGCACCATATAGACTGTGTTCCAAATGGCACCATATAGACTGTGTTCCAAATGGCACCATATAGACTGTGTTCCAAATGGCACCATATAGACTGTTCCAAATGGCACCATATAGACTGTGTTCCAAATGGCACCATATAGGCCTGTGTTCCAAATGGCACCATATAGAATGTGTTCCAAATGGCATCATATAGAATGTGTTCCAAATGGCACCATATAGACAGTGTTCCAAATGGCACCATATAGACTGTGTTCCAAATGGCACCATATAGGCTGTGTTCCAAATGGCATCATATAGACTGTGTTCCAAATGGCACCATATAGACTGTGTTCCAAATGGCATCATATAGACTGTGTTCCAAATGGCACCATATAGCCTGTGTTCCAAATGGCATCATACATTTTGTGTTCCAAATGGCACCATATAGATTGTGTTCCAAATGGCACCATATAGGCTGTGTTCCAAATGGCACCATATGGACTATGTTCCAAATGGCACCATATAGACTGTGTTCCAAATGGCACCATATAGATTGTGTTCCAAATGGCACCATATAGGCTGTGTTCCGAATGGCACCATATAGAATGTGTTCCAAATGGCACCATATAGAATGTGTTCCAAATGGCACCATATAGGCTGTGTTCCAAATGGCATCATACATTTTGTGTTCCAAATGGCACCATATGGTCTGTGTTCCAAATGGCACCATATAGACTGTGTTCCAAATGCCACCATATAGACTGTGTTCCAAATGGCACCCTATAGTCAGTGTTCCAAATGGCACCATATAGACTGTTCCAAATGGCACCATATAGCCTGTGTTCCAAATGGCACCATATAGAATGGAGATGAGACGGTGGGGAGGAAGGAGTGGAAGAGAAGGGGCAGAGAGAATGTAATTGGCTGTATCTCACAGCCCCCCCCCCCCCCCCCCCCCCCCCGTCCTGAGCAGAGAGGTGATTGGTGTAGAGAGGTCAGGTGGTACTACAGAGGTCCTAGGGAGAGGTGTTAGAGCCTGTCAGACGGCCAGACAGGAACAGGAAGGAGGAGGGAGGAAGTGATGGTAGTCAGTCAGCCCTGCTAGTTGTTATATCCTGTGACAACCTGTGAACTCTTGTCTAGGCGAGGTCAAAGGTGAGGTGGAAGTATCTAAACCATGCTGTTTCACAGATATAAGGCCTGAGGTCGCTGCCGTGTTGATATCAGTTTGATAAAGCTAAAGATCTGTAAGGCCCACACACGTTCTTTATAACAGCTACATGTTGTATTGCTGTATGGTTTGTTGTAGCTGCCAGAGCTACAGCGCTGTGCTGCTACGTTGGTGTTATGGTTCATCTGTAGTCAGTGTTTTAATGTTGTGTTATTATGATGACTGACCTGCTGTTGGTGTTATGGTTCATCTGTAGTCAGTGTTTTAATGTTGTGTTATTATGATGACTGACCTGCTGTTGGTGTTATGGTTCATCTGTAGTCAGTGTTTTAATGTTGTGTTATTATGATGACTGACCTGCTGTTGGTGTTATGGTTCATCTGTAGTCAGTGTTTTAATGTTGTGTTATTATGATGACTGACCTGCTGTTGGTGTTATGGTTCATCTGTAGTCAGTGTTTTAATGTTGTGTTATTATGATGACTGACCTGCTGTTGGTGTTATGGTTCATCTGTAGTCAGTGTTTTAATGTTGTGTTATTATGATGACTGACCTGCTGTTGGTGTTATGGTTCATCTGTAGTCAGTGTTTTAATGTTGTGTTATTATGATGACTGACCTGCTGTTGGTGTTATGGTTCATCTGTAGTCAGTGTTTTAATGTTGTGTTATTATGATGACTGACCTGCTGTTGGTGTTATGGTTCATCTGTAGTCAGTGTTTTAATGTTGTGTTATTATGATGACTGACCTGCTGTTGGTGTTATGGTTCATCTGTAGTCAGTGTTTTAATGTTGTGTTATTATGATGACTGACCTGCTGTTGGTGTTATGGTTCATCTGTAGTCAGTGTTTTAATGTTGTGTTATTATGATGACTGACCTGCTGTTGGTGTTATGGTTCATCTGTAGTCAGTGTTTTAATGTTGTGTTATTATGATGACTGACCTGCTGTTGGTGTTATGGTTCATCTGTAGTCAGTGTTTTAATGTTGTGTTATTATGATGACTGACCTGCTGTTGGTGTTATGGTTCATCTGTAGTCAGTGTTTTAATGTTGTGTTATTATGATGACTGACCTGCTGTTGGTGTTATGGTTCATCTGTAGTCAGTGTTTTAATGTTGTGTTATTATGATGACTGACCTGCTGTTGGTGTTATGGTTCATCTGTAGTCAGTGTTTTAATGTTGTGTTATTATGATGACTGACCTGCTGTTGGTGTTATGGTTCATCTGTAGTCAGTGTTTTAATGTTGTGTTATTATGATGACTGACCTGCTGTTGGTGTTATGGTTCATCTGTAGTCAGTGTTTTAATGTTGTGTTATTATGATGACTGACCTGCTGTTGGTGTTATGGTTCATCTGTAGTCAGTGTTTTAATGTTGTGTTATTATGATGACTGACCTGCTGTTGGTGTTATGGTTCATCTGTAGTCAGTGTTTTAATGTTGTGTTATTATGATGACTGACCTGCTGTTGGTGTTATGGTTCATCTGTAGTCAGTGTTTTAATGTTGTGTTATTATGATGACTGACCTGCTGTTGGTGTTGTGGTTCATCTGTAGTCAGTGTTTTAATGTTGTGTTATTATGATGACTGACCTGCTGTTGGTGTTATGGTTCATCTGTAGTCAGTGTTTTAATGTTGTGTTATTATGATGACTGACCTGCTGTTGGTGTTATGGTTCATCTGTAGTCAGTGTTTTAATGTTGTGTTATTATGATGACTGACCTGCTGTTGGTGTTATGGTTCATCTGTAGTCAGTGTTTTAATGTTGTGTTATTATGATGACTGACCTGCTGTTGGTGTTATGGTTCATCTGTAGTCAGTGTTTTAATGTTGTGTTATTATGATGACTGACCTGCTGTTGGTGTTATGGTTCATGTAGTTGCCGCTCCAAACTCTTTCTGACTGTTTGACTGCACCATCTATTAGCACACACACACACACACACACACACACACACACACACACACACACACACACACACACACACACACACACACACACACACACACACACACACACACACACACACGGGACATGTATTTTCTTCTGATTAATGCTAATTAGGTTACAAGGGGTTGGACGTGCTGAATGTGAGAGGCAGTGAGTTCCTGATTTCAGCTGAAAATCAATCAGAGCCATTCAAGTGCTACTGTTCCCCTTCAAAACATTTGCTCACAGGGTAACACACACACACACACACACACACACACACACACACACACACACACACACACACACACACACACACACACACACACACACACACACACACACACACACACACACACTACCAAACCAAAGCATCACACAAAGGGGAACACACAGAGTGAACATTTGTGATTGGGAGGACTGAGGACTTTGACTTGGATTTTAGTCATTCAAATGAGCACTGAGTCGTGATTTAACTGAGAGAGGTAAAGCTGTTTGCATGTTGATTTCCATGGTAGATTGGTTCCATCTGAATGGCTACGTGATGTTTATTCTGTTGTAGTTGTGATCTACAGCTGCTCTTCCTTTCAGGAAGAGACAGAGAGAGAGGAACAACTAATGTCTCTTTTCTGATGCAAAGAGGAGTTGAGTGTAGCTGGTGAGGAGGGAGACGGCCTGGGCCTCTGTGAGGAGGGAGACGGCCTGGGCCTCTGTGAGGAGGGAGATGGCCTGGGCCTCTGTGAGGGGGGAGACGGCCTGGGCCTCTGTGAGGGGGGAGATGGCCTGGGCCTCTGTGAGGAGGGAGACGGCCTGGGCCTCTGTGAGGAGGGAGATGGCCTGGGCCTCTGTGAGGGGGGAGACGGCCTGGGCCTCTGTGAGGAGGGAGACGGCCTGGGCCTCTGTGAGGAGGGAGACGGCCTGGGCCTCTGTGAGGAGGGAGACGGCCTGGGCCTCTGTGAGGAGGGAGACGGCCTGGGCCTCTGTGAGGGGGGAGACGGCCTGGGCCTCTGTGAGGAGGGAGACGGCCTGGGCCTCTGTGAGGAGGGAGACGGCCTGGGCCTCTGTGAGGGGGGAGACGGCCTGGGCCTCTGTGAGGGGGGAGACGGCCTGGGCCTCTGTGAGGGGGGAGACGGCCTGGGCCTCTGTGAGGTGGGAGATGGCCTGGGCCTCTGTGAGGAGGGAGACGGCCTGGGCCTCTGTGAGGAGGGAGACGGCCTGGGCCTCTGTGAGGGGGGAGACGGCCTGGGCCTCTGTGAGGAGGGAGATGGCCTGGGCCTCTGTGAGGGGGGAGACGGCCTGGGCCTCTGTGAGGAGGGAGACGGCCTGGGCCTCTGTGAGGAGGGAGACGGCCTGGGCCTCTGTGAGGGGGGAGACGGCCTGGGCCTCTGTGAGGGGGGAGACGGCCTGGGCCTCTGTGAGGGGGGAGACGGCCTGGGCCTCTGTGAGGTGGGAGATGGCCTGGGCCTCTGTGAGGAGGGAGACGGCCTGGGCCTCTGTGAGGAGGGAGACGGCCTGGGCCTCTGTGAGGGGGGAGACGGCCTGGGCCTCTGTGAGGAGGGAGACGGCCTGGGCCTCTGTGAGGAGGGAGACGGCCTGGGCCTCTGTGAGGGGGGAGACGGCCTGGGCCTCTGTGAGGGGGGAGACGGCCTGGGCCTCTGTGAGGGGGGAGACGGCCTGGGCCTTTGTGAGGAGGGAGACGGCCTGGGCCTCTGTGAGGGGGGAGACGGCCTGGGCCTCTGTGAGGAGGGAGACGGCCTGGGCCTCTGTGAGGAGGGAGACGGCCTGGGCCTCTGTGAGGAGGGAGACGGCCTGGGCCTCTGTGAGGAGGGAGATGGCCTGGGCCTCTGTGAGGAGGGAGACGGCCTGGGCCTCTGTGAGGAGGGAGATGGCCTGGGCCTCTGTGAGGGGGGAAACGGTCTGGGCCTCTGTGAGGGGGGAGACGGTCTGGGCCTCTGTGAGGAGGGAGATGGCCTGGGCCTCTGTGAGGGGGGAAACTGTCTGGGCCTCTGTGAGGGGGAGACGGCCTGGGCCTCTGTGAGGGGGGACACGGTCTGGGCCTCTGTGAGGAGGGAGACGGCCTGGGCCTCTGTGAGGGGGGAGACGGCCTGGGCCTCTGTGAGCTGGGAGACGGCCTGGGCCTCTGTGAGGGGGGAAACGGCCTGGGCCTCTGTGAGGGGGAGACGGCCCGGGCCTCTGTGAGGGGGGAGACGGCCTGGGCCTCTCATCCCATGTCACTGTACAGGAAGTAGACTGTAGAACGGTGTCTCATCCCATGTCACTGTACAGGAAGTAGACTATAGGACGGTGTGTCTGATCCCATGTGTTCCGTGGGGACCAGAGACAATCAGTACACAGCTGAGCTTCTGATTGATGAAGCAATCAAACAGCACCTCTCGCTCTCTCTCACACACACACACACACACACACACACACACACACACACACACACACACACACACACACACACACACACACACACACACACACACACACACACACACACACACACACACACATCAACCTGAGAGTTGGAGACAGCCTCTCTTAGTAACAACTTTCCTGTCATTCTGAGAAACGAGACTTGAGTGTTTCCTATTCCTTCCTCCTATCTATGGCTCTTTTTCTCCACTGGTATGTTCAGAGGAGGGGAGGGGGGAGCCCTATACCCTATATCGTGCACTACTTTTGACCAGGGCTCCGTAAGTAGTGCACTATAATAGGGAGTAGGGCTCCATTTAGAACACATTTGGTGTCTGTGTGGAGACTGATGGCTTCTGTATTGTGTGTTGCTCAGTTACAAACTAGATTTGTCATGGCCGTGACTGAGTGCTGTGTCATTTGTGTCAGCTAGCTGGAATAGATGAAGCCCTGAAATGCTGGGTTGGGCTGACAGCAGCCAGTTGTCCCAAACTATTATCATTTACAACCAGAACCCCCACTAGATGGAGATGGACAAATCTAATCAACTTTATGGAATACAATTTTATTGCATTTTTTGCCACTGTTACGTGTAATTTTTTGGAACCAAACATAATGTGTTCCTCATCGTACTGGAGCGCTGCAACAGACACTGGAGCGCTGCAACAGACACTGGAGCGCTGCAACAGACACTGGAGCGCTGCAACAGACACTGGAGCGCTGCAACAGACACTGGAGCTGTCATTTCTGTCAGATGTCTTTCATAACCCTTTATCATCGACATGATTTGGGAATGCGTCCCAAATGGCACCCTATTCCTTATGTAGTGCACTACTTTTGACCATGTCTCATAGGGGTCTGGTCAGAAGTAGTGCACTATATAGGGAATAGGGTGCCATTTGGGACTCACCCTGTAACACGCCCCAGAATGTAGGCAGCTGTAAGGGGGGTGATGCTAGTGGATGGGGGGACGGTAAATCATTAAAGTAATTGTATTACAATGGCCCAGGGTAGGATACTGATGGAGTGGAGATTGAGGTGTGTGTCTGTATTATGCTGTGTGTGTTTGTGTCTGTATTATGGTGTGTGTGTGTAGAGTGTGGTACAGAGGTTTTGGGAGGGGGTAAAGGGTGGTTCAGAGAGAGAGAGACAGAGGGAGAGACAGAAAGAGAGAGCGAGAGGGAGGGAGGGGAGAGAGAGAGACAGAGGGAGGGAGGGAGATGAGGGGAGAGAGAGAGAGATGAACAAGGGAACGAGACAGAAAGAGGAGAGGAGATAAAGGGCCAAGAAAGCATTAGTGATCTGGCAGTGCCTCAATACACACACACACACACACACACACACACACACACACACACACACACACACACACACACACACACACACACACACACACACAGACACACACACACACACACACACACACACATAGCTGCCAACTGTCTATTCAGGGGGGGACTGTGATAATTGGTATTCAGGCGTCCTTAATGAGATGCGCTAGCTACCCAGTGATGAGAGACAGAAGTGAGAGCTGCTTCTCTTTTGTTATGCTGACTAGGTGCTATTAGAGGTCTGTAGAACCATGGTTCTGTTCCTCTCCCCTCCCTCCTATAACCATGGTTCTGTTCCTCTCCCCTCCCTCCTATAACCATGGTTCTGTTCCTCTCCCCTCCCTCCTATAACCATGGTTCTGTTCCTCTCCCCTCCCTCCTATAACCATGGTTCTGTTCCTCTCCCCTCCCTCCTATAAGCATGGTTCTGTTCCTCTCCCCTCCCTCCTATAACCATGGTTCTGTTCCTCTCCCCTCCCTCCTATAACCATGGTTCTGTTCCTCTCCCCTCCCTCCTATAACCATGGTTCTGTTCCTCTCCCCTCCCTCCTATAACCATGGTTCTGTTCCTCTCCCCTCCCTCCTATAACCATGGTTCTGTTCCTCTCCCCTCCCTCCTATAACCATGGTTCTGTTCCTCTCCCCTCCCTCCTATAACCATGGTTCTGTTCCTCTCCCCTCCCTCCTATAACCATGGTTCTGTTCCTCTCCCCTCCCTCCTATAACCATGGTTCTGTTCCTCTCCCCTCCCTCCTATAACCATGGTTCTGTTCCTCTCCCCTCCCTCCTATAACCATGGTTCTGTTCCTCTCCCCTCCCTCCTATAACCATGGTTCTGTTCCTCTCCCCTCCCTCCTATAACCATGGTTCTGTTCCTCTCCCCTCCCTCCTATAACCATGGTTCTGTTCCTCTCCCCTCCCTCCTATAACCATGGTTCTGTTCCTCTCCCCTCCCTCCTATAACCATGGTTCTGTTCCTCTCCCCTCCCTCCTATAACCATGGTTCTGTTCCTCTCCCCTCCCTCCTATAACCATGGTTCTGTTCCTCTCCCCTCCCTCCTATAACCATGGTTCTGTTCCTCTCCCCTCCCTCCTATAACCATGGTTCTGTTCCTCTCCCCTCCCTCCTATAACCATGGTTCTGTTCCTCTCCCCTCCCTCCTATAACCATGGTTCTGTTCCTCTCCCCTCCCTCCTATAACCATGGTTCTGTTCCTCTCCCCTCCCTCCTATAACCATGGTTCTGTTCCTCTCCCCTCCCTCCTATAACCATGGTTCTGTTCCTCTCCCCTCCCTCCTATAACCATGGTTCTGTTCCTCTCCCCTCCCTCCTATAACCATGGTTCTGTTCCTCTCCCCTCCCTCCTATAACCATGGTTCTGTTCCTCTCCCCTCCCTCCTATAACCATGGTTCTGTTCCTCTCCCCTCCCTCCTATAACCATGGTTCTGTTCCTCTCCCCTCCCTCCTATAACCATGGTTCTGTTCCTCTCCCCTCCCTCCTATAACCATGGTTCTGTTCCTCTCCCCTCCCTCCTATAACCATGGTTCTGTTCCTCTCCCCTCCCTCCTATAACCATGGTTCTGTTCCTCTCCCCTCCCTCCTATAACCATGGTTCTGTTCCTCTCCCCTCCCTCCTATAACCATGGTTCTGTTCCTCTCCCCTCCCTCCTATAACCATGGTTCTGTTCCTCTCCCCTCCCTCCTATAACCATGGTTCTGTTCCTCTCCCCTCCCTCCTATAACCATGGTTCTGTTCCTCTCCCCTCCCTCCTATAACCATGGTTCTGTTCCTCTCCCCTCCCTCCTATAACCATGGTTCTGTTCCTCTCCCCTCCCTCCTATAACCATGGTTCTGTTCCTCTCCCCTCCCTGCTATAACCATGGTTCTGTTCCTCTCCCCTCCCTCCTATAACCATGGTTCTGTTCCTCTCCCCTCCCTCCTATAACCATGGTTCTGTTCCTCTCCCCTCCCTCCTATAACCATGGTTCTGTTCCTCTCCCCTCCCTCCTATAACCATGGTTCTGTTCCTCTCCCCTCCCTCCTATAACCATGGTTCTGTTCCTCTCCCCTCCCTCCTATAACCATGGTTCTGTTCCTCTCCCCTCCCTCCTATAACCATGGTTCTGTTCCTCTCCCCTCCCTCCTATAACCATGGTTCTGTTCCTCTCCCCTCCCTCCTATAACCATGGTTCTGTTCCTCTCCCCTCCCTGCTATAACCATGGTTCTGTTCCTCTCCCCTCCCTCCTATAACCATGGTTCCTGGGCCAGAACGTGGCTGAGGGGCTGCTGTGTATAACCATGGTTCCTGGGCCAGAACGTGGCTGAGGGGCTGCTGTGTATAACCATGGTTCCTGGGCCAGAACGTGGCTGAGGGGCTGCTGTGTATAACCATGGTTCCTGGGCCAGAACGTGGCTGAGGGGCTGCTGTGTATAGCCATGGTTCCTGGGCCAGAACGTGGCTGAGGGGCTGCTGTGTATAGCCATGGTTCCAGGGCCAGAACGTGGCTGAGGGGCTGCTGTGTATAGCCATGGTTCCAGGGCCAGAACGTGGCTGAGGGGCTGCTGTGTATAGCCATGGTTCCAGGGCCAGAACGTGGCTGAGGGGCTGCTGTGTATAGCCATGGTTCCTGGGCCAGAACGTGGCTGAGGGGCTGCTGTGTATAGCCATGGTTCCTGGGCCAGAACGTGGCTGAGGGGCTGCTGTGTATAGCCATGGTTCCTGGGCCAGAACGTGGCTGAGGGGCTGCTGTGTATAGCCATGGTTCCTGGGCCAGAACGTGGCTGAGGGGCTGCTGTGTATAGCCATGGTTCCAGGGCCAGAACGTGGCTGAGGGGCTGCTGTGTATAGCCATGGTTCCTGGGCCAGAACGTGGCTGAGGGGCTGCTGTGTATAGCCATGGTTCCTGGGCCAGAACGTGGCTGAGGGGCTGCTGTGTATAACCATGGTTCCTGGGCCAGAACGTGGCTGAGGGGCTGCTGTGTATAGCCATGGTTCCAGGGCCAGAACGTGGCTGAGGGGCTGCTGTGTGGATATTCTGCCCCCTTTAACCCCAAACTCAGTCTCTAACACAACCACAGTTGGCAGGCAGGGCAGGAAGGCTTTTGGTGTGTGTGCGTGTGTGCGTGCGCGCGTGTGTGCGTGCGTGCGTGTGTGTGTTGGGCAGGCGTGGGTGGTTGTTTTAATAGTTGGAGAGGGGGGGGGGGGGGGGGGGGCTGGAGCAGGGCAGGGAGAGATGGAGGGAGGGAGCAGTGCCGGGAGAGATGGAGGGAGGGAGCAGTGCCGGGAGAGATGGAGGGAGGGAGCAGTGCCGGGAGAGATGGAGGGAGGGAGCAGTGCCGGGAGAGATGGAGGGAGGGAGCAGTGCCGGGAGAGATGGAGGGAGGGAGCAGTGCCGGGAGAGATGGAGGGAGGGAGCAGTGCCGGGAGAGATGGAGGGAGGGAGCAGTGCAGGGAGAGATGGAGGGAGGGAGCAGTGCCGGGAGAGATGGAGGGAGGGAGCAGTGCCGGGAGAGATGGAGGGAGGGAGCAGTGCCGGGAGAGATGGAGGGAGGGAGCAGTGCCGGGAGAGATGGAGGGAGGGAGCAGTGCCGGGAGAGATGGAGGGAGGGAGCAGTGCCGGGAGAGATGGAGGGAGGGAGCAGTGCCGGGAGAGATGGAGGGAGGGAGCAGTGCCGGGAGAGATGGAGGGAGGGAGCAGGGCAGGGAGAGATGGAGGGAGGGAGCAGTGCCGGGAGAGATGGAGGGAGGGAGCAGTGCCGGGAGAGATGGAGGGAGGGAGCAGGGCCGGGAGAGATGGAGGGAGGGAGCAGTGCCGGGAGAGATGGAGGGAGGGAGCAGGGCAGGGAGAGATGGAGGGAGGGAGCAGTGCCGGGAGAGATGGAGGGAGGGAGCAGTGCCGGGAGAGATGGAGGGAGGGAGCAGTGCCGGGAGAGATGGAGGGAGGGAGCAGTGCCGGGAGAGATGGAGGGAGGGAGCAGTGCCGGGAGAGATGGAGGGAGGGAGCAGTGCCGGGAGAGATGGAGGGAGGGAGCAGTGCAGGGAGAGATGGAGGGAGGGAGCAGTGCCGGGAGAGAGGGAGGGAGGGAGCATGGCAGGGAGAGATGGAGGGAGGGAGCAGGGCAGGGAGAGATGGAGGGAGGGAGCAGGGCAGGGAGTGATGGAGGGAGGGAGCAGTGCCGGGAGAGATGGAGGGAGGGAGCAGTGCCGGGAGAGATGGAGGGAGGGAGCAGTGCAGGGAGAGATGGAGGGAGGGAGCAGTGCCGGGAGAGAGGGAGGGAGGGAGCATGGCAGGGAGAGATGGAGGGAGGGAGCAGGGCAGGGAGAGATGGAGGGAGGGAGCAGGGCAGGGAGAGATGGAGGGAGGGAGCAGGGCAGGGAGAGATGGAGGGAGGGAGCAGGGCAGGGAGAGATGGAGGGAGGGAGCAGGGCAGGGAGAGATGGAGGGCGTGGAGCAGGGCAGGGAGAGATGGAGGGCGTGGAGCAGGGCAGGGAGAGATGGAGGGAGGGATGGATGGATGGAGGGAGTGGAGTGGTCTCACTACTGTTGTCTGAGCTAATCAGAGGCAGTGGGATTATTCTACCACCCTGCCTCATCACACCCTCTCTTCTCCACATGAGTCAGAAAAAATAGTCCTCTCCAAACTTGGAGTCATCTATAGTTTCTCAGACGTATGTTTACTTCCTGAAAATGTCTCTAAGGTCCTCGTTGTATCTGGAGAAAGAAAGTCCACATGGCCTTGTTTAGTTATTTATTATTAGGAAATTATTTGTATTAGTAGAAGTAGATGTGTTGTTCCTCATTGACCTTTTATTTGTTCTATCATTTTCAACTTGTATGTGTCATGTACCTCAGACTTAACTGTGACTCTTACCTAGTTTCAGTCTGTTACAAGTTTTCACCGTTGCTACTTTGTCCTGGAACATCTTAACACTTGTCATCCTCATCAAACTGTCTCACTGGTTGTGTCCGTAACAGATGTACCAGAGAGCTGTTGAGGACAAATGTACCATGTTTATAGTATGTTGAGGACAAATGTACCATGTTTATAGTATGTTAAGTAGAAATGTACCATATTTATAGTATGTTAAGGACAAATGTGCCATGTTTATAGTATGTTAAGGAGAAATGTACCATGTTTATAGTATGTTAAGGACAAATGTACCATGTTTATAGTATGTTGAGGACAAATGTACCATGTTTATAGTATGTTGAGGACAAATGTACCATGTTTATAGTATGTTGAGGACAATTGTACCATGTTTATAGTATGTTGAGGACAAATGTACCATGTTTATAGTATGTTGAGGACAAATGTACCATGTTTATAGTATGTTGAGGACAAATATACCATGTTTATAGTATGTTAAGGACAAATGTGCCATGTTTATAGTATGTTAAGGAGAAATGTACCATATTTATAGTATGTTAAGGAGAAATGTACCATATTTATAGTATGTTAAGGAGAAATGTGCCATGTTCATAGTATGTTAAGGAGAAATGTACCATATTTATAGTATGTTAAGGAGAAATGTACCATATTTATAGTATGTTAAGGAGAAATGTGCATATTCTTTTTATAATGATCATTACATTCAAGATTTCGGTGTTGAAGTTACTTGTGACCAAATCTATGTCTGAATAAATAGGATGGGCCACAGATAGAATGGGCCACAGATAGGATGGGCCACAGATAGAATGGTAGAATGGGCCACAGATAGAATGGGCCACAGATAGGATGGGCCACAGATAGGATGGGCCACAGATGGGATGGGCCACAGATAGAATGGTAGAATGGGCCACAGATAGAATGGGCCACAGATAGGATGGGCCACAGATAGAATGGGCCACAGATAGAATGGGCCACAGATAGAATGGTAGAATGGGCCACAGATAGAATGGGCCACAGATAGGATGGGCCACAGATAGAATGGGCCACAGATAGAATGGCCCACAGATAGGATGGGCCACAGATAGAATGGGCCACAGATAGAATGGGCCACAGATAGAATGGTAGAATGGGCCACAGATAGAATGGGCCACAGATAGGATGGGCCACAGATAGAATGGGCCACAGATAGGATGGGCCACAGATAGAATGGCCCACAGATAGAATGGCCCACAGATAGGATGGTAGAATGGGCCACAGATAGGATGGGCCACAGATAGAATGGGCCACAGATAGGATGGTAGGATGGGCCACAGATAGAATGGGCCACAGATAGGATGGGCCACAGATAGGATGGACCACAGATAGGATGGGCCACAGATAGGATGGACCACAGATAGGATGGACCACAGATTGGATGGGCCACATTAAGTTTCTATTGAAACTGTAATGAGACACACAGTCAAGGACTGTGCCTTGTCCTGCCAAAATCACTTGTAGTGCAGCGAGCGAGCAGGACTTGAACCCCAGCCATGGGCTACTTGGATGACGTGTGTGTATATATATATTATATATATATATATATATATATATATATATATATATATATATATATATATATATATATATACTGCTCAAAAAAATAAAGGGAACACTTAAACAACACAATGTAACTCCAAGTCAATCACACTTCTGTGAAATCAAACTGTCCACTTAGGAAGCAACACTGATTGACAATAAATTTCACATGCTGTTGTGCAAATGGAATAGACAACAGGTGGAAATTATAGGCAATTAGCAAGACACCCCCAATAAAGGAGTGGTTCTGCAGGTGGGGACCACAGACCACTTCTCAGTTCCTATGCTTCCTGGCTGATGTTTTGGTCACTTTTGAATGCTGGCGGCGCTTTCACTCTAGTGGTAGCATGAGACGGAGTCTACAACCCACACAAGTGGCTCAGGTAGTGCAGCTCATCCAGGATGGCACATCAATGCGAGCTCTGGCAAGGTTTGCTGTGTCTGTCAGCGTAGTGTCCAGAGCATGGAGGCGCTACCAGGAGACAGGCCAGTACATCAGGAGACGTGGAGGAGGCCGTAGGAGGGCAACAACCCAGCAGCAGGACCGCTACCTCCGCCTTTGTGCAAGGAAGAGCAGGAGGAGCATTGCCAGAGCCCTGCAAAATGACCTCCAGCAGGCCACAAATGTGCATGTGTCTGCTCAAACGGTCAGAAACAGACTCCATGAGGGTGGTATGAGGGCCCGACGTCCACAGGTGGGGGTTGTGCTTACAGCCCAACACCGTGCAGGACGTTTGGCATTTGCCAGAGAACACCAAGATTGGCAAATTCGCCACTGGCGCCCTGTGCTCTTCACAGATGAAAGCAGGTTCACACTGAGCACATGTGACAGACGTGACAGTCTGGAGACGCCATGGAGAACATTCTGCTGCCTGCAACATCCTCCAGCATGACCGGTTTGGCGGTGGGTCAGTCATGGTGTGGGGTGGCATTTCTTTGGGGGGCCGCACAGCCCTCCATGTGCTCGCCAGAGGTAGCCTGACTGCCATTAGGTACCGAGATGAGATCCTCAGACCCCTTGTGAGACCATATGCTGGTGCGGTTGGCCTTGGGTTCCTCCTAATGCAAGACAATGCTAGACCTCATGTGGCTGGAGTGTGTCAGCAGTTCCTGCAAGAGGAAGGCATTGATGCTATGGACTGGCCCGCCCGTTCCCCAGACCTGAATCCAATTGAGCACATCTGGGACATCATGTCTCGCTCCATCCACCAACGCCACGTTGCACCACAGACTGTCCAGGAGTTGGCGGATGCTTTAGTCCAGGTCTGGGAGGAGATCCCTCAGGAGACCATCCGCCACCTCATCAGGAGCATGCCCAGGCGTTGTAGGGAGGTCATACAGGCACGTGGAGGCCACACACACTACTGAGCCTCATTTTGACTTGTTTTAAGGACATTACATCAAAGTTGGATCAGCCTGTAGTGTGGTTTTCCACTTTAATTTTGAGTGTGACTCCAAATCCAGACCTCCATGGGTTGATAAATTGGATTTCCATTGATTATTTTTGTGTGATTTTGTTGTCAGCACATTCAACTATGTAAAGAAAAAAGTATTTAATAAGATTATTTCTTTCATTCAGATCTAGGATGTGTTGTTTAAGTGTTCCCTTTATTTTTTTGAGCAGTGTATATACACATATATATATATATATATATACATACATCACACACACACACACACACACACACACACACACACACACACACACACACACACACACACACACACACACACACACACACACACTCATATATATATATATAGCGGCCATGGTCTGCTAGGCCTGACGGAGGACTAGTGTAGTCTCAGCCAGCAGAGCAGACAGACACCTAGCTCTGGTGGTTGGATGGAGAATTAGCAGGTTGTCCTTTATTGTCATGAATCTTGCCCTGGAGGCAGAACAGACACATTTCCCCTGGATGGGGTTAGGGTTAGGCATTAGGCTTAGCAGTGTGGTTAAGGTTAGGTTTCAAATCAGATTTTATGACTTTGCGACTGTGCTAGCTAGTGACCATTCTGCAGAGCTGCCTCCATGTCAAGATTCATGACAATAAATGCCAACCTGCAGGAAAATGACCACTTCTAACGGTTCTTCCAGTTCGCAGCCTGCTGACAGCAGCTTGATCCTGTGTTTTTACAGGTCTATTGATAGTATCAGCCTTTGTCCGTATCTTGTTTTCATTGTCTAGATAACCTACCTGATGGTTCAGGTTGTTGCTGAGAGGAAAGCCCCTCGTCCTGTCTGCTTAGTGAGGCAGGTTGTTGCCCCTCGTCCTGTCTGCTTAGTGAGGCAGGTTGTTGCTCCTCGTCCTGTCTGCTTAGTGAGGCAGGTTGTTGCTCCTCGTCCTGTCTGCTTAGTGAGGCAGGTTGTTGCTCCTCGTCCTGTCTGCTTAGTGAGGCAGGTTGTTGCTCCTCGTCCTGTCTGCTTAGTGAGGCAGGTTGTTGCCCCTCGTCCTGTCTGCTTAGTGGGGCAGGTTGTTTCCCCTCGTCCTGTCTGCTTAGTGAGGCAGGTTGTTGCTCCTCGTCCTGTCTGCTTAGTGAGGCAGGTTGTTGCTCCTCGTCCTGTCTGCTTAGTGAGGCAGGTTGTTGCTCCTCGTCCTGTCTGCTTAGTGAGGCAGGTCGTTGCTCCTCGTCCTGTCTGCTTACTGAGGCAGGTTGTTGCTCCTCGTCCTGTCTGCTTAGTGAGGCAGGTTGTTGCTCCTCGTCCTGTCTGCTTAGTGAGGCAGGTTGTTGCTCCTCGTCCTGTCTGCTTAGTGAGGCAGGTTGTTTCCCCTCGCCCTGTCTGCTTAGTGAGGCAGGTTGTTGCTCCTCGTCCTGTCTGCTTAGTGAGGCAGGTTGTTGCTCCTCGTCCTGTCTGCTTAGTGAGGCAGGTTGTTTCCCCTCGTCCTGTCTGCTTAGTGAGGCAGGTTGTTGCTCCTCGTCCTGTCTGATTAGTGAGACAGGTTGTTGCCCCTCGTCCTGTCTGCTTAGTGAGGCAGGTTGTTGCTCCTCGTCCTGTCTGATTAGTGAGGCAGGTTGTTGCTCCTCGTCCTGTCTGCTTAGTGAGGCAGGTCGTTGCTCCTCGTCCTGTCTGATTAGTGAGGCAGGTTGTTGCTCCTCGTCCTGTCTGCTTAGTGAGGCAGGTCGTTGCTCCTCGTCCTGTCTGCTTAGTGGGGCAGGTTGTTGCTCCTCGTCCTGTCTGCTTAGTGGGGCAGGTTGTTGCTCCTCGTCCTGTCTGCTTAGTGAGGCAGGTTGTTGCTCCTCGTCCTGTCTGCTTAGTGGGGCAGGTTGTTGCTCCTCGTCCTGTCTGCTTAGTGAGGCAGGTTGTTGCTCCTCGTCCTGTCTGCTTAGTGGGGCAGGTTGTTGCTCCTCGTCCTGTCTGCTTAGTGGGGCAGGTTGTTGCTCCTCGTCCTGTCTGCTTAGTGGGGCAGGTTGTTGCTCCTCGTCCTGTCTGCTTAGTGGGGCAGGTTGTTGCCCCTCGTCCTGTCTGCTTAGTGAGGCAGGTTGTTGCTCCTCGTCCTGTCTGCTTAGTGGGGCAGGTTGTTGCCCCTCGTCCTGTCTGCTTAGTGAGAGGAATGTTAGAGAGCGAGAGAGTGGAGTTGTGTGTGTGTGTGTGTGTGTGTGTGTGTGTGTGTGTGTGTGTGTGTGTGTGTGTGTGTGTGTGTGTGTGTGTGTGTGTGTGTGTGTGTGTGTGTGTGTGTGTGTGTGTTGCGTGCCATAGAAAACCCCACACTGCTAGCCCTCATTAAAGCTCAACCTCATGGGTCACCAGTTGAACTTTGACCCTGAGCCCATTGTCCCGGACGATTACAGACGTCAAGCGAGTCGCCCAGTCACCCAGCTAACGCCATAGCTCTAAAACTGAAAGGTTTCTAGCCAGGGAGAAAGGGCACAGCATGCGTTTAAACTCCCTAAAAGAAAAGGGTTTAACACATTGACTTATGTGAGGTGTCAGTGTGATTTAATGTCATTTCTTCTGTTAGTAGTTTGCATCATTGACCAATGGATATTGAGATGTAATAACAATAGGCAGTAGTATATCTCTTCTGTGGTAAATCTCTGTTGTGGTTTTGGGTCAGTAGTATATCTCTTCTGTGGTAAATCTCTGTTGTGGTTTTGGTCAGTAGTATATCTCTTCTGTGGTAAATCTCTGTTGTGGTTTTAGTCAGTAGTATATCTCTTCTGTGGTAAATCTCTGTTGTGGTTTTGGTCAGTAGTATATCTCTTCTGTGGTAAATCTCTGTTGTGGTTTTAGTCAGTAGTATATCTCTTCTGTGGTAAATCTCTGTTGTGGTTTTAGTCAGTAGTATATCTCTTCTGTGGTAAATCTCTGTTGTGGTTTTAGGCAGTAGTATATCTCTTCTGTGGTAAATCTCTGTTGTGGTTTTAGTCAGTAGTATATCTCTTCTGTGGTAAATCTCTGTTGTGGTTTTGGGTCAGTAGTATATCTCTTCTGTGGTAAATCTCTGTTGTGGTTTTAGTCAGTAGTAAATCTCTTCTGGTAAATCTCTGTTGTGGTTTTGGGTCAGTAGTATATCTCTTCTGTGGTAAATCTCTGTTGTGGTTTTAGTCAGTAGTAAATCTCTTCTGTGGTAAATCTCTGTTGTGGTTTTAGTCAGTAGTAAATCTCTTCTGTGGTAAATCTCTGTTGTGGTTTTGGGTCAGTAGTATATCTCTTCTGTGGTAAATCTCTGTTGTGGTTTTAGTCAGTAGTAAATCTCTTCTGTGGTAAATCTCTGTTGTGGTTTTGGGTAAGTAGTATATCTCTTCTGTGGTAAATCTCTGTTGTGGTTTTAGTCAGTAGTATATCTCTTCTGTGGTAAATCTCTGTTGTGGTTTTAGTCAGTAGTATATCTCTTCTGTGGTAAATCTCTGTTGTGGTTTTAGTCAGTAGTATATCTCTTCTGTGGTAAATCTCTGTTGTGGTTTTAGTCAGTAGTATATCTCTTCTGTGGTAAATCTCTGTTGTGGTTTTAGTCAGTAGTATATCTCTTCTGTGGTAAATCTCTGTTGTGGTTTTAGTCAGTAGTATATGTCTTCTGTGGTAAATCTCTGTTGTGGTTTTAGTCAGTAGTATATCTCTTCTGTGGTAAATCTCTGTTGTGGTTTTGGGTCAGTAGTAAATCTCTTCTGTGGTAAATCTCTGTTGTGGTTTTAGTCAGTAGTAAATCTCTTCTGTGGTAAATCTCTGTTGTGGTTTTAGTCAGTAGTATATCTCTTCTGTGGTAAATCTCTGTTGTGGTTTTAGTCAGTAGTAAATCTCTTCTGTGGTAAATCTCTGTTGTGGTTTTGGGTCAGTAGTATATCTCTTCTGTGGTAAATCTCTGTTGTGGTTTTGGGTCAGTAGTAAATCTCTTCTGTGGTAAATCTCTGTTGTGGTTTTGGGTCAGTGATTTATCTGGACCAGCAGGCTTTTTCTGTTTTCTCTCTTTTAAAAAGTGAATTTAGTTTGTTTTCTTCTCTGAGATACAAACGACATGGGAGCTGCTCTTTCTGTCTCTCTCTCGCTTTCTCTCTCTCTCCTGTTCTCCGCTCCTCTCTTCTCTCTCCTGTTCTCCTCTCTTCTCTCTCTCTCTCTCTCCTGTTCTCCTCTCTTCTCTCTCTCTCTCTCCTGTTCTCCTCTCTTCTCTCTCTCTCTCTCTCTCCTGTTCTCCTCTCTCCTGTTCTCCTCTCTTCTCTCTCTCTCTCCTGTTCTCCTCTCTCTCTCGCTCTCTCTCCTGTTCTCCTCTCTTCTCTCTCTCTCTCTCTCTCGCTCTCTCTCTCTCTCTCTCTCTCTCTCTCTCTCTCCTGTTCTCCTCTCTCCTGTTCTCCTATCTTCTCTCTCTCTCTCTCCTGTTCTCCTCTCTCCTGTTCTCCTCTCTTCTCTCTCTCTCTCTCTCTCTCCTGTTCTCCTCTCTCCTGTTCTCCTCTCTTCTCTCTCTCTCCTGTTCTCCTCTCTCTCTTCTCTCTCCTGTTCTCTCTTCTCTCTCTCTCTCTCTCTCCTGTTCTCCTCTCTCTCTTCTCTCTCCTGTTCTCCTCTCTTCTCTCTCTCTCTCCTGTTCTCCTCTCTCTCTTCTCTCTCCTGTTCTCTCTTCTCTCTCTCTCTCCTCTCTCTCTCCTGTTCTCCTCTCTCCTGTCTTCTCTCTCCAGCAGTCAGGCTGTGGGAAAAAAATAACCTTCAAGTTCTCAGCTTCACATTTTAGCCCCTAAATTGTTTCTCTACCGATTTTGTTTCATTTTTTAAACATCCCAACAGTATCAGTCAATACAGTACAATGTAGTGTTTTGGAGTAGCCTGCACTTTAAGTTTGTGCTCACAACTTTATTTATTTCTGTGTGAACTTGGCGTTTGGCTGGCCTGGCAGGCTTGTTGGACGGTAAACAGACGTGAATAACACGTTTTAGTGTGTAATTGTTCTGCCCCTCGCTGTGCTGTGTTGGATCTCCACACCACCACCGTGCAGTGAAAAGTCAAAGGGATGTGTCCCAATTGGTACCTTATTCCCTTACGTAGTGCACTACTTTTGACCAGAGTCCTATGGGCCCCGGTCAAAAGTAGTGCACTGCATAGTGAATAGGGTGCGATTTGGGGACGCAAACAAGGTCTACCTGCCAGAACTACCCGTCAGAGCTGGGCTTCTCTCACAGGAGCCTGAGCCAAACTCAATGGGAGAACAAGTTAGCATTAGAATTAGCATTAGTGTGAAGAGTGAATGTGAAAACCGGTTAGCATTTGAATGAGCATTTGTGTTAGTACTGGACCCATGTGTTATTATATCTCCATTAGTGGGTTGTTAGTTCTGGACCCATGTGTTATTATATCTCCATTAGTGGGTTGTTAGTTCTGGACCCATGTGTTATTATATCTCCATTAGTGGGTTGTTAGTTCTGGACCCATGTGTTATTATATCTCCATTAGTGGGTTGTTAGTTCTGGACCCATGTGTTATTATATCTCCATTAGTGGGTTGTTAGTTCTGGACCCATGTGTTATTATATCTCCATTAGTGGGTTGTTAGTACTGGACCCATGTGTTATTATATCTCCATTAGTGGGTTGTTAGTTCTGGACCCATGTGTTATTATATCTCCATTAGTGGGTTGTTAGTTCTGGACCCATGTGTTATTATATCTCCATTAGTGGGTTGTTAGTTCTGGACCCATGTGTTATTATATCTCCATTAGTGGGTTGTTAGTTCTATACCCATGTGTTATTATATCTCCATTAGTGGGTTGTTAGTTCTGGACCCATGTGTTATTATATCTCCATTAGTGGGTTGTTAGTTCTGGACCCATGTGTTATTATATCTCCATTAGTGGGTTGTTAGTACTGGACCCATGTGTTATTATATCTCCATTAGTGGGTTGTTAGTTCTGGACCCATGTGTTATTATATCTCGTCTGAGTGTAGTGGTGTGTGTGGTGTGTGGTGTGTGTGTGTGTGTGTGTGTGTGTGTGTGTGTGTGTGTGTGTGTGTGTGTGTGTGTGTGTGTGTGTGTGTGTGTGTGTGTGTGTGTGTGTGTGTGTGTGTGTGTGTGTGTGTGTGTTCTGCTGGGAACCTGTGCCTTCACTTCAGATGTTTGTTTCTACTCTGTTCTGTGTGAATGTTTGATGACGCTCTGGCTCAGGGGCTTGGACTAGCGCCCCCCCCCCTCACACACACACACACACACACACACACTGGGAGGTGTATAGACTACAGCAGGTCTCCTCATCAGTCCGAGGCTGAACAACGTGTTTCCCCAGCAGCAGCAGCGTCCTCCAGCCAGCCAGCTCATGTCTCTGGATGTTCCTTATGGTGTATGTGTCTTATTGGAACACACACCAGGTGTGAGCACCTGCTCAGGCATCCACCTTTAGTTCAAATGACTAAATAAATCACCCGTTTCTTGTAAGGACAGCAGGTTTTCCACAAACTAGAATTTGTGCTGTGAGCGTCACAGCATCCTGGTTTGTGGTGGTGTTTGTAATTATTGACGACTGGGGGGGTTTTCATACAGGCATCATTCTTTTGTCACAATTTTAAATATATGTATTAAAAAAAAGGCCTTATGTTTGCAGAAGCTTTTTACTCGTATTCAGCATTTTTGAAAAGTAGTTATTGAAATGGCTGACATAAAAAATGTAATACTTTTAACATAGAGTGAAATACAACTTAGAGACCTCAACAGTTCATTAGAGTGACAATTACATGATATAAAACCTCTTCTCTCTTCCTCTCTGACTAGAACCAACAGTTACATGATATAAAACCTCTTCTCTCTTCCTCGCTGACTAGAACCAACAGTTACATGATATAAAACCTCTTCTGTCTCCATGGACCTCTCTTCTCTTCCTCTCCTTCTCTCTGACTAGAACCAACAGTTACATGATATAAAACCTCTTCTCTCTTCCTCTCTGACTAGAACCAACAGTTAGTTACATGATATAAAACCTCTTCTCTCTTCCTCTCTGACTAGAACCAACAGTTACATGATATAAAACCTCTTCTGTCTTCCTCTCTGACTAGAACCAACAGTTACATGATATAAAACCTCTTCTCTCTTCCTCTCTGACTAGAACCAACAGTTACATGATATAAAACCTCTTCTGTCTTCCTCTCTGACTAGAACCAACAGTTACATGATATAAAACCTCTTCTCTCTTCCTCTCTGACTAGAACCAACAGTTACATGATATAAAACCTCTTCTCTCTTCCTCTCTGACTAGAACCAACAGTTACATGATATAAAACCTCTTCTCTCTTCCTCTCTGACTAGAACCAACAGTTACATGATATAAAACCTCTTCTGTCTTCCTCCTCTGACTAGAACCAACAGTTACATGATATAAAACCGTCTTCTCTCTTCCTCTCTGACTAGAACCAACAGTTACATGATATAAAACCGTCTTCTCTCTTCCTCTCTTCCTAGAACCAACAGTTGCATGATATAAAACCTCTTCTCGTCTTCCTCTCTCTGACTAGAACCAACAGTTACATGATATAAAACCTCTTCTGTCTTCCTCTCTGACTAGAACCAACAGTTACATGATATAAAACCTCTTCTCTCTTCCTCTCTCTGACTAGAACCAACAGTTAGATGATATTAAACCTCTTCTGTCTTCCTGGACCTCTCTCTTCTCTTCCTCTTCCTCTCTCTGACTAGAACCAACAGTTACATGATATAAAACCTCTTCTGTCTTCCTGGACCTCTCTCTTCTCTTCCTCTTCCTCTCTCTGACTAGAACCAACAGTGTCTTCTCCTTGTCCCTGGTTCCTGGCTACATGATGAAGAGTCTTAGGTGCAGCACAGCAACACAGATAACAGGAGACATAGATATGTATTGTTTAAGGTTTCCGACTGCAAAAAAACACAGTCTTCCTCTGCCTCTCTTCATCTCTATTTCCTGTCTTTGACTGGAGCCACCAGCTTTCATTTTTCTCCTTGACCCCGGCTCCTACAAGGAACCTACTTGGCCAGGAGTCATGTTCAGTTCTGTACAATCAACAGGAGTCATGTTCAGTACTGAACACAATCAAAAGGAGTCATGTTCAGTACTGAACACAATCAACAGGAGTCATGTTCAGTACTGAACACAATCAACAGGAGTCATGTTCAGTACTGAACACAATCAACAGGAGTCATGTTCAGTACTGAACACAATCAACAGGAGTCATGTTCAGGACTGTACAATCAACAGGAGTCATGTTCAGGACTGTAACACAATCAACAGGAGTCATGTTCAGGACTGAACACAATCAACAGGAGTCATGTTCAGGACTGTAACACAATCAACAGGAGTCATGTTCAGGACTGAACACAATCAACAGGAGTCATGTTCAGGACTGAACACAATCAACAGGAGTCATGTTCAGGACTGTACAATCAACAGGAGTCATGTTCAGTACTGAACACAATCAACAGGAGTCATGTTCAGTACTGAACACAATCAACAGGAGTCATGTTCAGGACTGAACACAATCAACAGGAGTCATGTTCAGTACTGAACACAATCAACAGGAGTCATGTTCAGGACTGAACACAATCAACAGGAGTCATGTTCAGGACTGAACACAATCAACAGGAGTCATGTTCAGTACTGAACACAATCAACAGGAGTCATGTTCAGGACTGAACACAATCAACAGGAGTCATGTTCAGGACTGAACACAATCAACAGGAGTCATGTTCAGGACTGTACAATCAACAGGAGTCATGTTCAGGACTGTACAATCAACAGGAGTCATGTTCAGTACTGAACACAATCAACAGGAGTCATGTTCAGGACTGAACAATCAACAGGAGTCATGTTCAGGACTGTAACACAATCAACAGGATTCTTAGCCTTATATTTTACCAGTATGAACCCAAAGCCACAGTCACGTAGCCTGGTCCCAGATGTGTTTGTGTGTTGTACAGGCTACTGATCTTGAACCAGGCTAACGGGCACAGCGGGTTCAACGATAGGTTCAACTGCCTTCTCTGCACACGTTGGCCAGGTTTCTGTTGGAGAAATGGGAAGATAAACACTCCCCTACCTGTAGATTCACCTCTGGCTGTATCTACATGATTCATTCTACAAGGTTGTCAGATATTGTAGTTTTCTAGGCTCTTCTGCCTCAAGGCAGAAAACAGACAAGCGAGACACGGGGAGCAAATTAGAAACAGGAAAAATCCAGGTAGTTTTAAGATTTCTGTTCTAGTTTGTTTAGACAGTCAGAAAGTTTTCTGTTGCAAGAAACCAAAGTAATTGATAATTGATGTTATGTTCAGCTTTTATAACGAGCCCACACTGTGGTGTTGTGAACTTCCCGTCTTGGAGACATTCTTTTAATCTCCTCCTTGTCAATATTTTATCTGTGTTGTTATCGACAACCAGGCAACTAAAGTCTAACTTTACTTTTTCTCCTCGTCTCAGTGTCAAGTATCTCTGAGGTGATTTGTGAATGTATCCAATCATTACCAAATCTCTCCTCAGATTCCATCCACATGACCGTAGAGTCCTATCACTGAGACCAGGTAGCTTTTAGAGAGCTCCTCTGATGACTTCACCGAGGTTTACCCAACTCATTTAAGGTGGCATCCCAAAAAATGCCGCCCGTAGGGCTCTGGTGAAAAGTAGTGCACTAAATAGGAAGTAGGGTGCCGTTTTGGGACGGCCGCCTTAGTAATTATTGGATGTGTATGGTGACTGACTTCAGCTTTTCTCCTCTCGTTCGATGAGAGCTGTATTCAACCATCCATACAGAGGGTGTTTTCTTATTGCCTAGCCTACTCTGCTGCTCTGAATACATGTTGTTTACCTGTAGTAAGGAGCTTTACTCTGCTGCTCTGAATACATGGTGTTTACCTGTAGTAAGGAGCTTTACTCTGCAGTCTGAATACATGTTGTTTACCTGTAGTAAGGAGCTTTACTCTGCAGTCTGAATACATGTTGTTTACCTGTAGTAAGGAGCTTTACTCTGCTGCTCTGAATACATGGTGTTTACCTGTAGTAAGGAGCTTTACTCTGCTGCTCTGAATACATGTTGTTTACCTGTAGTAAGGAGCTTTACTCTGCTGCTGCTCTGAATACATGTTGTTTACCTGTAGTAAGGAGCTTTACTCTGCAGTCTGAATACATGGTGTTTACCTGTAGTAAGGAGCTTTACTCTGCTGCTCTGAATACATGTTGTTTACCTGTAGTAAGGAGCTTTACTCTGCTGCTGCTCTGAATACATGGTGTTTACCTGTAGTAAGGAGCTTTACTCTGCTGCTCTGAATACATGTTGTTTACCTGTAGTAAGGACCTTTACTCTGCTGCTCTGAATACATGTTGTTTACCTGTAGTAAGGAGCTTTACTCTGCTGCTCTGAATACATGGTGTTTACCTGTAGTAAGGAGCTTTACTCTGCTGCTCTGAATACATGTTGTTTACCTGTAGTAAGGAGCTTTACTCTGCAGTCTGAATACATGTTGTTTACCTGTAGTAAGGAGCTTTACTCTGCTGCTCTGAATACATGTTGTTTACCTGTAGTAAGGAGCTTTACTCTGCAGTCTGAATACATGTTGTTTACCTGTAGTAAGGAGCTTTACTCTGCTGCTCTGAATACATGTTGTTTACCTGTAGTAAGGAGCTTTACTCTGCAGTCTGAATACATGTTGTTTACCTGTAGTAAGGAGCTTTACTCTGCTGCTCTGAATACATGGTGTTTACCTGTAGTAAGGAGCTTTACTCTGCTGCTGCTCTGAATACATGGTGTTTACCTGTAGTAAGGAGCTTTACTCTGCAGTCTGAATACATGGTGTTTACCTGTAGTAAGGAGCTTTACTCTGCTGCTCTGAATACATGGTGTTTACCTGTAGTAAGGAGCTTTACTCTGCTGCTGCTCTGAATACATGTTGTTTACCTGTAGTAAGGAGCTTTACTCTGCAGTCTGAATACATGTTGTTTACCTGTAGTAAGGAGCTTTACTCTGCTGCTCTGAATACATGTTGTTTACCTGTAGTAAGGAGCTTTACTCTGCTGCTGCTCTGAATACATGTTGTTTACCTGTAGTAAGGAGCTTTACTCTGCTGCTCTGAATACATGTTGTTTACCTGTAGTAAGGAGCTTTACTCTGCTCCTCTGAATACATGGTGTTTACCTGTAGTAAGGAGCTTTACTCTGCTGCTGCTCTGAATACATGTTGTTTACCTGTAGTAAGGAGCTTTACTCTGCAGTCTGAATACATGGTGTTTACCTGTAGTAAGGAGCTTTACTCTGCTGCTCTGAATACATGTTGTTTACCTGTAGTAAGGAGCTTTACTCTGCTGCTCTGAATACATGTTGTTTACCTGTAGTAAGGACCTTTACTCTGCTGCTGCTCTGAATACATGGTGTTTACCTGTAGTAAGGAGCTTTACTCTGCTGCTCTGAATACATGGTGTTTACCTGTAGTAAGGAGCTTTACTCTGCTGCTCTGAATACATGTTGTTTACCTATAGTAAGGAGCTTTACTCTGCAGTCTGAATACATGTTGTTTACCTGTAGTAAGGAGCTTTACTCTGCAGTCTGAATACATGGTGTTTACCTGTAGTAAGGAGCTTTACTCTGCAGTCTGAATACATGGTGTTTACCTGTAGTAAGGAGCTTTACTCTGCAGTCTGAATACATGTTGTTTACCTGTAGTAAGGAGCTTTACTCTGCAGTCTGAATACATGTTGTTTACCTGTAGTAAGGAGCTTTACTCTGCAGTCTGAATACATGGTGTTTACCTGTAGTAAGGAGCTTTACTCTGCTGCTCTGAATACATGGTGTTTACCTGTAGTAAGGAGCTTTACTCTGCTGCTCTGAATACATGGTGTTTACCTGTAGTAAGGAGCTTTACTCTGCTGCTCTGAATACATGTTGTTTACCTGTAGTAAGGAGCTTTACTCTGCTGCTCTGAATACATGGTGTTTACCTGTAGTAAGGAGCTTTACTCTGCTGCTCTGAATACATGTTGTTTACCTGTAGTAAGGAGCTTTACTCTGCTGCTCTGAATACATGTTGTTTACCTGTAGTAAGGAGCTTTACTCTGCTGCTCTGAATACATGTTGTTTACCTGTAGTAAGGAGCTTTACTCTGCTGCTCTGAATACATGTTGTTTACCTGTAGTAAGGAGCTTTACTCTGCAGTCTGAATACATGGTGTTTACCTGTAGTAAGGAGCTTTACTCTGCTGCTCTGAATACATGTTGTTTACCTGTAGTAAGGAGCTTTACTCTGCAGTCTGAATACATGTTGTTTACCTGTAGTAAGGAGCTTTACTCTGCTGCTCTGAATACATGTTGTTTACCTGTAGTAAGGAGCTTTACTCTGCTGCTCTGAATACATGTTGTTTACCTGTAGTAAGGAGCTTTACTCTGCTGCTCTGAATACATGTTGTTTACCTGTAGTAAGGAGCTTTACTCTGCAGTCTGAATACATGGTGTTTACCTGTAGTAAGGAGCTTTACTCTGCAGTCTGAATACATGTTGTTTACCTGTAGTAAGGAGCTTTACTCTGCAGTCTGAATACATGTTGTTTACCTGTAGTAAGGAGCTTTACTCTGCTGCTCTGAATACATGGTGTTTACCTGTAGTAAGGAGCTTTACTCTGCTGCTGCTCTGAATACATGGTGTTTACCTGTAGTAAGGAGCTTTACTCTGCTGCTCTGAATACATGTTGTTTACCTGTAGTAAGGAGCTTTACTCTGCTGCTCTGAATACATGGTGTTTACCTGTAGTAAGGAGCTTTACTCTGCTGCTCTGAATACATGTTGTTTACCTGTAGTAAGGAGCTTTACTCTGCAGTCTGAATGCATGGTGTTTACCTGTAGTAAGGAGCTTTACTCTGCTGCTCTGAATACATGGTGTTTACCTGTAGTAAGGAGCTTTACTCTGCAGTCTGAATACATGGTGTTTACCTGTAGTAAGGAGCTTTACTCTGCTGCTCTGAATACATGTTGTTTACCTGTAGTAAGGAGCTTTACTCTGCAGTCTGAATACATGTTGTTTACCTGTAGTAAGGAGCTTTACTCTGCTGCTCTGAATACATGGTGTTTACCTGTAGTAAGGAGCTTTACTCTGCTGCTGCTCTGAATACATGTTGTTTACCTGTAGTAAGGAGCTTTACTCTGCAGTCTGAATACATGTTGTTTACCTGTAGTAAGGATCTTTACTCTGCTGCTCTGAATACATGTTGTTTACCTGTAGTAAGGAGCTTTACTCTGCTGCTCTGAATACATGTTGTTTACCTGTAGTAAGGAGCTTTACTCTGCAGTCTGAATACATGTTGTTTACCTGTAGTAAGGAGCTTTACTCTGCTGCTCTGAATACATGTTGTTTACCTGTAGTAAGGAGCTTTACTCTGCAGTCTGAATACATGGTGTTTACCTGTAGTAAGGAGCTTTACTCTGCTGCTCTGAATACATGTTGTTTACCTGTAGTAAGGAGCTTTACTCTGCAGTCTGAATACATGTTGTTTACCTGTAGTAAGGAGCTTTACTCTGCTGCTCTGAATACATGGTGTTTACCTGTAGTAAGGAGCTTTACTCTGCTGCTGCTCTGAATACATGGTGTTTACCTGTAGTAAGGAGCTTTACTCTGCTGCTCTGAATACATGGTGTTTACCTGTAGTAAGGAGCTTTACTCTGCTGCTCTGAATACATGTTGTTTACCTGTAGTAAGGAGCTTTACTCTGCTGTTGCTCTGAATACATGTTGTTTACCTGTAGTAAGGAGCTTTACTCTGCTGCTCTGAATACATGTTGTTTACCTGTAGTAAGGAGCTTTACTCTGCAGTCTGAATACATGTTGTTTACCTGTAGTAAGGAGCTTTACTCTGCTGCTCTGAATACATGTTGTTTACCTGTAGTAAGGAGCTTTACTCTGCTGCTCTGAATACATGGTGTTTACCTGTAGTAAGGACCTTTACTCTGCTGCTCTGAATACATGTTGTTTACCTGTAGTAAGGAGCTTTACTCTGCAGTCTGAATACATGTTGTTTACCTGTAGTAAGGAGCTTTACTCTGCTGCTCTGAATACATGGTGTTTACCTGTAGTAAGGAGCTTTACTCTGCTGCTGCTCTGAATACATGGTGTTTACCTGTAGTAAGGAGCTTTACTCTGCAGTCTGAATACATGGTGTTTACCTGTAGTAAGGAGCTTTACTCTGCTGCTCTGAATACATGGTGTTTACCTGTAGTAAGGAGCTTTACTCTGCTGCTGCTCTGAATACATGTTGTTTACCTGTAGTAAGGAGCTTTACTCTGCAGTCTGAATACATGTTGTTTACCTGTAGTAAGGAGCTTTACTCTGCAGTCTGAATACATGTTGTTTACCTGTAGTAAGGAGCTTTACTCTGCAGTCTGAATACATGGTGTTTACCTGTAGTAAGGAGCTTTACTCTGCTGCTCTGAATACATGGTGTTTACCTGTAGTAAGGAGCTTTACTCTGCTGCTCTGAATACATGGTGTTTACCTGTAGTAAGGAGCTTTACTCTGCTGCTCTGAATACATGTTGTTTACCTGTAGTAAGGAGCTTTACTCTGCAGTCTGAATACATGTTGTTTACCTGTAGTAAGGAGCTTTACTCTGCTGCTCTGAATACATGTTGTTTACCTGTAGTAAGGAGCTTTACTCTGCTGCTCTGAATACATGTTGTTTACCTGTAGTAAGGAGCTTTACTCTGCTCCTCTGAATACATGGTGTTTACCTGTAGTAAGGAGCTTTACTCTGCAGTCTGAATACATGGTGTTTACCTGTAGTAAGGAGCTTTACTCTGCAGTCTGAATACATGTTGTTTACCTGTAGTAAGGAGCTTTACTCTGCAGTCTGAATACATGTTGTTTACCTGTAGTAAGGAGCTTTACTCTGCTGCTGCTCTGAATACATGGTGTTTACCTGTAGTAAGGAGCTTTACTCTGCTGCTCTGAATACATGGTGTTTACCTGTAGTAAGGAGCTTTACTCTGCAGTCTGAATACATGGTGTTTACCTGTAGTAAGGAGCTTTACTCTGCTGCTCTGAATACATGTTGTTTACCTGTAGTAAGGAGCTTTACTCTGCAGTCTGAATACATGTTGTTTACCTGTAGTAAGGAGCTTTACTCTGCTGCTCTGAATACATGGTGTTTACCTGTAGTAAGGAGCTTTACTCTGCTGCTGCTCTGAATACATGTTGTTTACCTGTAGTAAGGAGCTTTACTCTGCAGTCTGAATACATGTTGTTTACCTGTAGTAAGGAGCTTTACTCTGCTGCTCTGAATACATGTTGTTTACCTGTAGTAAGGAGCTTTACTCTGCTGCTCTGAATACATGTTGTTTACCTGTAGTAAGGAGCTTTACTCTGCAGTCTGAATACATGGTGTTTACCTGTAGTAAGGAGCTTTACTCTGCTGCTCTGAATACATGTTGTTTACCTGTAGTAAGGAGCTTTACTCTGCAGTCTGAATACATGGTGTTTACCTGTAGTAAGGAGCTTTACTCTGCTGCTCTGAATACATGTTGTTTACCTGTAGTAAGGAGCTTTACTCTGCAGTCTGAATACATGTTGTTTACCTGTAGTAAGGAGCTTTACTCTGCTGCTCTGAATACATGTTGTTTACCTGTAGTAAGGAGCTTTACTCTGCTGCTCTGAATACATGGTGTTTACCTGTAGTAAGGAGCTTTACTCTGCTGCTGCTCTGAATACATGTTGTTTACCTGTAGTAAGGAGCTTTACTCTGCTGCTCTGAATACATGGTGTTTACCTGTAGTAAGGAGCTTTACTCTGCTGCTCTGAATACATGTTGTTTACCTGTAGTAAGGAGCTTTACTCTGCTGCTCTGAATACATGTTGTTTACCTGTAGTAAGGAGCTTTACTCTGCTGCTCTGAATACATGTTGTTTACCTGTAGTAAGGAGCTTTACTCTGCTGCTCTGAATACATGTTGTTTACCTGTAGTAAGGAGCTTTACTCTGCAGTCTGAATACATGGTGTTTACCTGTAGTAAGGAGCTTTACTCTGCTGCTCTGAATACATGTTGTTTACCTGTAGTAAGGAGCTTTACTCTGCAGTCTGAATACATGTTGTTTACCTGTAGTAAGGAGCTTTACTCTGCTGCTCTGAATACATGTTGTTTACCTGTAGTAAGGAGCTTTACTCTGCTGCTCTGAATACATGTTGTTTACCTGTAGTAAGGAGCTTTACTCTGCTCCTCTGAATACATGGTGTTTACCTGTAGTAAGGAGCTTTACTCTGCAGTCTGAATACATGGTGTTTACCTGTAGTAAGGAGCTTTACTCTGCAGTCTGAATACATGTTGTTTACCTGTAGTAAGGAGCTTTACTCTGCAGTCTGAATACATGTTGTTTACCTGTAGTAAGGAGCTTTACTCTGCTGCTCTGAATACATGGTGTTTACCTGTAGTAAGGAGCTTTACTCTGCTGCTGCTCTGAATACATGGTGTTTACCTGTAGTAAGGAGCTTTACTCTGCTGCTCTGAATACATGTTGTTTACCTGTAGTAAGGAGCTTTACTCTGCTGCTCTGAATACATGGTGTTTACCTGTAGTAAGGAGCTTTACTCTGCTGCTCTGAATACATGTTGTTTACCTGTAGTAAGGAGCTTTACTCTGCAGTCTGAATACATGGTGTTTACCTGTAGTAAGGAGCTTTACTCTGCTGCTCTGAATACATGGTGTTTACCTGTAGTAAGGAGCTTTACTCTGCAGTCTGAATACATGGTGTTTACCTGTAGTAAGGAGCTTTACTCTGCTGCTCTGAATACATGTTGTTTACCTGTAGTAAGGAGCTTTACTCTGCAGTCTGAATACATGTTGTTTACCTGTAGTAAGGAGCTTTACTCTGCTGCTCTGAATACATGTTGTTTACCTGTAGTAAGGAGCTTTACTCTGCTGCTGCTCTGAATACATGTTGTTTACCTGTAGTAAGGAGCTTTACTCTGCAGTCTGAATACATGTTGTTTACCTGTAGTAAGGATCTTTACTCTGCTGCTCTGAATACATGTTGTTTACCTGTAGTAAGGAGCTTTACTCTGCTGCTCTGAATACATGTTGTTTACCTGTAGTAAGGAGCTTTACTCTGCAGCTCTGAATACATGTTGTTTACCTGTAGTAAGGAGCTTTACTCTGCTGCTCTGAATACATGTTGTTTACCTGTAGTAAGGAGCTTTACTCTGCAGTCTGAATACATGGTGTTTACCTGTAGTAAGGAGCTTTACTCTGCTGCTCTGAATACATGTTGTTTACCTGTAGTAAGGAGCTTTACTCTGCAGTCTGAATACATGTTGTTTACCTGTAGTAAGGAGCTTTACTCTGCTGCTCTGAATACATGGTGTTTACCTGTAGTAAGGAGCTTTACTCTGCTGCTGCTCTGAATACATGGTGTTTACCTGTAGTAAGGAGCTTTACTCTGCTGCTCTGAATACATGGTGTTTACCTGTAGTAAGGAGCTTTACTCTGCTGCTCTGAATACATGTTGTTTACCTGTAGTAAGGAGCTTTACTCTGCTGTTGCTCTGAATACATGTTGTTTACCTGTAGTAAGGAGCTTTACTCTGCTGCTCTGAATACATGTTGTTTACCTGTAGTAAGGAGCTTTACTCTGCAGTCTGAATACATGTTGTTTACCTGTAGTAAGGAGCTTTACTCTGCTGCTCTGAATACATGTTGTTTACCTGTAGTAAGGAGCTTTACTCTGCTGCTCTGAATACATGGTGTTTACCTGTAGTAAGGAGCTTTACTCTGCTGCTCTGAATACATGTTGTTTACCTGTAGTAAGGAGCTTTACTCTGCAGTCTGAATACATGTTGTTTACCTGTAGTAAGGAGCTTTACTCTGCTGCTCTGAATACATGGTGTTTACCTGTAGTAAGGAGCTTTACTCTGCTGCTGCTCTGAATACATGGTGTTTACCTGTAGTAAGGAGCTTTACTCTGCAGTCTGAATACATGGTGTTTACCTGTAGTAAGGAGCTTTACTCTGCTGCTCTGAATACATGGTGTTTACCTGTAGTAAGGAGCTTTACTCTGCTGCTGCTCTGAATACATGTTGTTTACCTGTAGTAAGGAGCTTTACTCTGCAGTCTGAATACATGTTGTTTACCTGTAGTAAGGAGCTTTACTCTGCAGTCTGAATACATGTTGTTTACCTGTAGTAAGGAGCTTTACTCTGCAGTCTGAATACATGGTGTTTACCTGTAGTAAGGAGCTTTACTCTGCTGCTCTGAATACATGGTGTTTACCTGTAGTAAGGAGCTTTACTCTGCTGCTCTGAATACATGGTGTTTACCTGTAGTAAGGAGCTTTACTCTGCTGCTCTGAATACATGTTGTTTACCTGTAGTAAGGAGCTTTACTCTGCAGTCTGAATACATGTTGTTTACCTGTAGTAAGGAGCTTTACTCTGCTGCTCTGAATACATGTTGTTTACCTGTAGTAAGGAGCTTTACTCTGCTGCTCTGAATACATGTTGTTTACCTGTAGTAAGGAGCTTTACTCTGCTCCTCTGAATACATGGTGTTTACCTGTAGTAAGGAGCTTTACTCTGCAGTCTGAATACATGGTGTTTACCTGTAGTAAGGAGCTTTACTCTGCAGTCTGAATACATGTTGTTTACCTGTAGTAAGGAGCTTTACTCTGCAGTCTGAATACATGTTGTTTACCTGTAGTAAGGAGCTTTACCTGCTGCTGCTCTGAATACATGGTGTTTACCTGTAGTAAGGAGCTTTACTCTGCTGCTCTGAATACATGGTGTTTACCTGTAGTAAGGAGCTTTACTCTGCAGTCTGAATACATGGTGTTTACCTGTAGTAAGGAGCTTTACTCTGCTGCTCTGAATACATGTTGTTTACCTGTAGTAAGGAGCTTTACTCTGCAGTCTGAATACATGTTGTTTACCTGTAGTAAGGAGCTTTACTCTGCTGCTCTGAATACATGGTGTTTACCTGTAGTAAGGAGCTTTACTCTGCTGCTGCTCTGAATACATGTTGTTTACCTGTAGTAAGGAGCTTTACTCTGCAGTCTGAATACATGTTGTTTACCTGTAGTAAGGAGCTTTACTCTGCTGCTCTGAATACATGTTGTTTACCTGTAGTAAGGAGCTTTACTCTGCTGCTCTGAATACATGTTGTTTACCTGTAGTAAGGAGCTTTACTCTGCAGTCTGAATACATGGTGTTTACCTGTAGTAAGGAGCTTTACTCTGCTGCTCTGAATACATGTTGTTTACCTGTAGTAAGGAGCTTTACTCTGCAGTCTGAATACATGGTGTTTACCTGTAGTAAGGAGCTTTACTCTGCTGCTCTGAATACATGTTGTTTACCTGTAGTAAGGAGCTTTACTCTGCAGTCTGAATACATGTTGTTTACCTGTAGTAAGGAGCTTTACTCTGCTGCTCTGAATACATGTTGTTTACCTGTAGTAAGGAGCTTTACTCTGCTGCTCTGAATACATGGTGTTTACCTGTAGTAAGGAGCTTTACTCTGCTGCTGCTCTGAATACATGGTGTTTACCTGTAGTAAGGAGCTTTACTCTGCTGCTCTGAATACATGGTGTTTACCTGTAGTAAGGAGCTTTACTCTGCTGCTCTGAATACATGTTGTTTACCTGTAGTAAGGAGCTTTACTCTGCTGTTGCTCTGAATACATGTTGTTTACCTGTAGTAAGGAGCTTTACTCGACTGCTCTGAATACATGTTGTTTACCTGTAGTAAGGAGCTTTACTCTGCAGTCTGAATACATGTTGTTTACCTGTAGTAAGGAGCTTTACTCTGCAGTCTGAATACATGTTGTTTACCTGTAGTAAGGAGCTTTACTCTGCAGTCTGAATACATGTTGTTTACCTGTAGTAAGGAGCTTTACTCTGCTGCTGCTCTGAATACATGTTGTTTACCTGTAGTAAGGAGTTGTGTCTGTAATGGTATGTATGTGTCCTTCAGGTATAGTGGGTGTATAGATGTGGTGCTCTGGTCCTTCAGGTATAGTGGGTGTATAGATGCTCTGGTCCTTCAGGTATAGTGGGTGTATAGATGCTCTGGTCCTTCAGGTATAGTGGGTGTATAGATGCTCTGGTCCTTCAGGTATAGTGGGTGTATAGATGCTCTGGTCCTTCAGGTATAGTGGGTGTATAGATGTGGTGCTCTGGTCCTTCAGGTATAGTGGGTGTATAGATGCTCTGGTCCTTCAGGTATAGTGGGTGTATAGATGCTCTGGTCCTTCAGGTATAGTGGGTGTATAGATGTGGTGCTCTGGTCCTTCAGGTATAGTGGGTTTATAGATGCTCTGGTCCTTCAGGTATAGTGGGTGTATAGATGCTCTGGTCCTTCAGGTATAGTGGGTGTATAGATGCTCTGGTCCTTCAGGTATAGTGGGTGTATAGATGCTCTGGTCCTTCAGGTATAGTGGGTGTATAGATGCTCTGGTCCTTCAGGTATAGTGGGTGTATAGATGCTCTGGTCCTTCAGGTATAGTGGGTGTATAGATGCTCTGGTCCTTCAGGTATAGTGGGTGTATAGATGTGGTGCTCTGGTCCTTCAGGTATAGTGGGTTTATAGATGCTCTGGTCCTTCAGGTATAGTGGGTGTATAGATGCTCTGGTCCTTCAGGTATAGTGGGTGTATAGATGCTCTGGTCCTTCAGGTATAGTGGGTGTATAGATGCTCTGGTCCTTCAGGTATAGTGGGTGTATAGATGCTCTGGTCCTTCAGGTATAGTGGGTGTATAAATGCTCTGGTCCTTCAGGTATAGTGGGTGTATAGATGCTCTGGTCCTTCAGGTATAGTGGGTGTATAGATGCTCTGGTCCTTCAGGTATAGTGGGTGTATAGATGTGGTGCTCTGGTCCTTCAGGTATAGTGGGTGTATAGATGCTCTGGTCCTTCAGGTATAGTGGGTGTATAGATGCTCTGGTCCTTCAGGTATAGTGGGTGTATAGATGCTCTGGTCCTTCAGGTATAGTGGGTGTATAGATGCTCTGGTCCTTCAGGTATAGTGGGTGTATAAATGTGGTGCTCTGGTCCTTCAGGTATAGTGGGTGTATAGATGTTGGGTGTATAAATGTATTAGTGTTGTATTGGCCATCAGTTGTCTGTTGGTGTTCCTCATGCAGTCTCTCTCTGTCCAATACTCTCCCTGTAATGTCAGACAGACTTTTAACGTTGGCACGGACAGCCTTTTCCATGTTCCCCTTTGTGTTGCTTGGCATTCTGGGCAGGGTGACAGGAGGTGGAGGAGCAGGCTGTGTGTTTTAATGAGCCTTGAAACCAGGGGAGAGACACACACACAACCAGGGGAGTGACGATGAGAGGAGCTCCTGCCTGTCATCGAGCCTCCTCTCTTCTCCTTTTCCTCCTCTTCTTCTTCTCCTATTCTCTCCTCCTATTCTCTTCTTCTCCTATTCTCTTCTTCTCCTATTCTCTTCTTCTCCTCCTCTCTTCTTCTCCTATTCTCTTCTTCTTCTCCAATTCTCTTCTTCTCCTATTCTCTTCTTCTCCTCCTCTCTTCTTCTCCTCCTCTCTTCTTCTCCTATTCTCTTCTTCTTCTCCTCTATTCTTCTCCTATTATTTTCTCCTATTCTCTTCTTCTTCGCCTCCTCTCTTCTCCTCTTCGGCTCCTCTCCTCTATCTCCTCCTCTTCTCTATCGCCTCCTTTTCAACTTGCCTTTTCATCGGTCTCTCTTTTTGCCAGCCCCTATTGGGGAGGGGGGGGGGGGGGGGGGGAGATTGTAAGGAGGTGGTTGAGGAGAGGGGGATGGGAAGGGGGGAGAGTAGGGAGGAGTGGAGGGGTAAGGGGAGGGGTAAGGAGGGGGGGGAGACCAAAACAACAAGCAGCTTTCACGGGGCATCTTTTAGTCTGCTCTCTCAAAAGGACAGCTGCTCCCCAAACCACTTCTGGAAATAAAGTGAAAGCAATTAAGATATGATAAAGAGCTCTCTCTCTCTCTCTCTCTCTCTCTCTCTCTCTCTCTCTCTCGCTCTCGCTCTCTTTCTCTCTCTCTCTTTCTATCTAAGCATTAGGTATTTTTCCTTTGGAAGACAGAAGCACGGAGGCCCTTATAGACAATGGACATGCATATTGGAAGTCTGTCTGAGACTTAATAGGACGAGTGCAGGCCTCTCTCGTGTGTGTGTGTGTGTGTGTGTGTGTGTGTGTGTGTGTGTGTGTGTGTGTGTGTGTGTGTGTGTGTGTGTGTGTGTGTGTGTGTGTGTGTGTGTGTGTGTGTGTGTGTGTGTGTGTGTGTGTGTGTGTGTGTGTGTGTGTGTGTGTGTGTGCCCGTGTGTGTGTGTGTGCCCGTGTGTGTGTGTGTGTGCCCGTGTGTGTGTGCCCGTGTGTGTGTGTGTGCCCGTGTGATTTAACACCAACATTCTGTAGAAAATTTGACGATTCTCCTTCCTTCAACATCCCCGGTCTCCATGGCAACCAGTTTCGAAGCAATTAGCTCGCTATCAGGAACTCTACATTCCTTAATTGGTTCATCACAGATGATATTAACTATAGAAGCCACATCATGGATTCTTTTTTCATTTCATTTACTACACTAACAGATACTATTAAAACAAACTGACATGAGATAACGTCCTCTATTCTCTTTGAGGATTTGTTCCTTGTTTGATCTGTGTGTCTTTGGCAGAATGATTGGTAGTGTATGTGTGTTGGGTTGGTGACAGCCCTGGACACGTTGGTTTCTGCCTGTTGTAGCTAGTCCTCTCTCTTTCTATGTCATCTAATTAGCACATCTTCATGATGGGAACATATTCTCTTTCTGTGGGTGTGAAGAGACAGAGAGAGAGAGAGAGACATTAAAAAACATCCAATTTCAGAACTTCGTTTGTGAGGTTTCGTTAAAATAGCACCTTTTTTACGGGCTAATAAAAGAGATGTATTTATGCTGTGATCGCTAGACATTAAACAGCCTTGGGCTCAGATGGCACCCTATTCAGACATTAAACAGCCTTGATCTCAGATGGCACCCTATTCAGACATTAAACAGCCTTGATCTCAGATGGCACCCTATTCAGACATTAAACAGCCTTGGGCTCAGATGGCACCCTATTCAGACATTAAACAGCCTTGATCTCAGATGGCACCCTATTCAGACATTAAACAGCATTGGGCTCAGATGGCACCCTATTCAGACATTAAATAGCCTTGATCTCAGATGGCACCCTATTCAGACATTAAACAGCCTTGATCTCAGATGGCACCCTATTCAGACATTAAACAGCCTTGATCTCAGATGGCACCCTAGTCATGTTCCAGTTGAGATAGTCCTGGTCTGAGTCCAGTCATGTTCCAGTTGAGACAGTCCTGGTCTGAGTCCAGTCATGTTCCAGTTGAGACAGTCCTGGTCTGAGTCCAGTCATGTTCCAGTTGAGACAGTCCTGGTCTGAGTCCAGTCATGTTCCAGTTGAGACAGTCCTGGTCTGAGTCCAGTCATGTTCCAGTTGAGACAGTCCTGGTCTGAGTCCAGTCATGTTCCAGTTGAGACAGTCCTGGTCTGAGTCCAGTCATGTTCCAGTTGAGACAGTCCTGGTCTGAGTCCAGTCATGTTCCAGTTGAGATAGTCCTGGTCTGAGTCCAGTTGAAATACTGTAGTCTCACTCTGCGTTTGTTCTCTCTCCTTATCATGTATAACATGAGCTTTGTATCAACTGTGGATAAAATAATGTTGTGTTAAAAGTGCCAGTCTTTCTTGTCTTTCAGATTGGGGAGACCCAGCAGGTGCTTGTGACTGAGGAGTCCTTTGACGCCCAGTACTATGTGGCTCACAACAAATATTATGAGCAGGTAAGACACAGTGTTTCCTTCAACTCCCCCTGCTACACCCCAGACAGGCATTTCACTACAGTTGAAGACCAGAACAGATCACATTAGAAGGTTTATATAGATGTAGTTTATAGAAGTCTGCTTATACACAACATCACCATGGAAACAATAGGTTTAACTGTCTGTACTGTTATACATGACATCACCATGGAAACAATAGGTTTGACTGTCTGTACTGTTATACACGACATCACCATGGAAACATTAGGTTTGAATGTCTGTACTGTTATACACGACATCACCATGGAAACATTAGGTTTGACTGTCTGTACTGTTATACACGACATCACCATGGAAACATTAGGTTTGACTGTCTGTACTGTTATACACGACATCACCATGGAAACATTAGGTTTGACTGTCTGTACTGTTATACACGACATCACCATGGAAACAATAGGTTTAACTGTCTGTACTGTTATACACGACATCACCATGGAAACATTAGGTTTGACTGTCTGTACTGTTATACACGACATCACCATGGAAACATTAGGTTTGACTGTCTGTACTGTTATACACGACATCACCATGGAAACATTAGGTTTGACTGTCTGTACTGTTATACACGACATCACCATGGAAACAATAGGTTTAACTGTCTGTACTGTTATACACGACATCACCATGGAAACATTAGGTTTGACTGTCTGTACTGTTATACACGACATCACCATGGAAACAATAGGTTTAACTGTCTGTACTGTTATACACGACATCACCATGGAAACATTTGGTTTGACTGTCCGTCCTCTTTATGCTCTTATCACAGAGAAATTACCAACCGGAATAACACGTTGGCTTTTATACAGGTGGCTACCACAGGTTAGCTTGTAATGCAGGTGGTTACCCCAGGTTAGCTTAGCTTGTAATGCAGGGGGTTACCCCAGGTTAGCTTAGCTTGTAATGCAGGTGGTTACCCCAGGTTAGCTTAGCTTGTAATGCAGGTGGTTACCCCAGGTTAGCTTAGCTTGTAATGTAGGTGGTTACCCCAGGTTAGATTAGTCTGTGTGGGGTTAGATTGTAATGCAGGTAGTAGATTAGTCTGTGTGTGGTTAGCTTGTAATGTAGGTGGTTACCCCAGGTTAGCTTAGCTTGTAATGCAGGTGGTTACCCCAGGTTAGCTTAGCTTGTAATGCAGGTGGTTACCCCAGGTTAGCTTAGCTTGTAATGCAGGGGGTTACCCCAGGTTAGCTTAGCTTGTAATGCAGGTGGTTACCCCAGGTTAGCTTAGCTTGTAATGCAGGTGGTTACATCAGGTTAGCTTAGCTTGTAATGTAGGTGGTTACCCCAGGTTAGCTTAGCTTGTAATGCAGGTGGTTACCCCAGGTTAGCTTAGCTTGTAATGTAGGTGGTTACCCCAGGTTAGCTTAGCTTGTAATGCAGGTGGTTACCCCAGGTTAGCTTAGCTTGTAATGCAGGTGGTTACCCCAGGTTAGCTTAGCTTGTAATGCAGGTGGTTACATCAGGTTAGCTTAGCTTGTAATGCAGGTGGTTACCCCAGGTTAGCTTAGCTTGTAATGCAGGTGGTTACATCAGGTTAGCTTAGCTTGTAATGCAGGTGGTTACCCCAGGTTAGCTTAGCTTGTAATGCAGGTGGTTACCCTTGGTTAGCTTAGCTTGTAATGCAGGTGGTTACCCTTGGTTAGCTTAGCTTGTAATGCAGGTGGTTACATCAGGTTAGCTTAGCTTGTAATGCAGGTGGTTACCCCAGGTTAGCTTAGCTTGTAATGCAGGTGGTTATCCCAGGTTAGCTTAGCTTATAATGCAGGTGGTTACCCTTGGTTAGCTTAGCTTGTAATGCAGGTGGTTACCCCAGGTTAGCTTAGCTTGTAATGCAGGTGGTTACATCAGGTTAGCTTAGCTTGTAATGCAGGTGGTTACCCCAGGTTAGCTTAGCTTGTAATGCAGGTGGTTACATCAGGTTAGCTTAGCTTGTAATGCAGGTGGTTACCCCAGGTTAGCTTAGCTTGTAATGCAGGTGGTTACCCTTGGTTAGCTTAGCTTGTAATGCAGGTGGTTACCCTTGGTTAGCTTAGCTTGTAATGCAGGTGGTTACCTCAGGTTAGCTTAGCTTGTAATGCAGGTGGTTACCCCAGGTTAGCTCAGCTTGTAATGCAGGTGGTTACCCCAGTTTAGCTTAGCTTGTAATGTAGGTGGTTACCCCAGGTTAGCTTAGCTTGTAATGCAGGTGGTTACCCCAGGTTAGCTTAGCTTGTAATGTAGGTGGTTACCCCAGGTTAGCTTAGCTTGTAATGCAGGTGGTTACCCCAGGTTAGCTTAGCTTGTAATGCAGGTGGTTACCCCAGGTTAGCTTAGCTTGTAATGCAGGTGGTTACCCCAGGTTAGCTTAGCTTGTAATGCAGGTGGTTACCCCAGGTTAGCTTAGCTTGTAATGCAGGTGGTTATCCCAGGTTAGCTTAGCTTATAATGCAGGTGGTTACCCTTGGTTAGCTTAGCTTGTAATGCAGGTGGTTACCCCAGGTTAGCTTAGCTTGTAATGCAGGTGGTTACATCAGGTTAGCTTAGCTTGTAATGCAGGTGGTTACCCCAGGTTAGCTTAGCTTGTAATGCAGGTGGTTACATCAGGTTAGCTTAGCTTGTAATGCAGGTGGTTACCCCAGGTTAGCTTAGCTTGTAATGCAGGTGGTTACCCTTGGTTAGCTTAGCTTGTAATGCAGGTGGTTACCCTTGGTTAGCTTAGCTTGTAATGCAGGTGGTTACCTCAGGTTAGCTTAGCTTGTAATGCAGGTGGTTACCCCAGGTTAGCTCAGCTTGTAATGCAGGTGGTTACCCCAGTTTAGCTTAGCTTGTAATGTAGGTGGTTACCCCAGGTTAGCTTAGCTTGTAATGCAGGTGGTTACCCCAGGTTAGCTTAGCTTGTAATGTAGGTGGTTACCCCAGGTTAGCTTAGCTTGTAATGCAGGTGGTTACCCCAGGTTAGCTTAGCTTGTAATGCAGGTGGTTACCCCAGGTTAGCTTAGCTTGTAATCAATCACCCTCCAGTCCTCCGTTTTGGCAACTGATAATAAGACTAATCTCCTGCTTATAATGTGCAAACATTCAGTCCAGCCTTCATCCTTCCAGCCTTCATCCTTCCAGCCTTTAGCCACATTCCAGCTGAAAATCCCACAGCACACTGCTGCACATGGCTTCAAAGCTTCCCTCCCTCCCTGTAAAAAAAATAACTTTCAAACATCCCTTCAAATAAATCAATTTACTCCTGTGTTAACAATCATCAAAACCATGTTTGAAGTTGTGCATTTTAAAAAGGGACGGGAAGAGAGCAGTGATACTTGTTCTCCCAGCTGGTCTTGTCTCTGGGCTATAAATGTAGTTACAACTGTCATCTAGTTTCTGTAGCTCCAGGTAGAATGTTGGTAGTTTGATCTTAGTCAAAGGGTTTTCCAAACCCACCCACCCCTCCAAAGGGATTTTTTTTTGGCATGCCCATCCTAAATCAGGGGCTGTCTAGAGGGCTGAGTACACAGTGACCGGTCTCTAGAAGTGCTGTTTTACTCTGCTTCTCTCCGAGGCAGCTGGAAACACATCTTTCTGTAACACACTGTGTGAATGGATGGATTCATATTCAACCATTACACCATAAAACCATGAGCCAACGCTTACAGCCCCATCCCTGACACCACATCACAGCATCCCGCTCTCTCTCTGTCTCTTTCTCTCTCTCTCTTTCTCTCTGTGTGTGTCTGTCTCTCTTTCTCTCTCTCAATTTCTCTCTGTGTCTCTCTTTCTCTATTCCTCTCTCTCTATCCCGCTCTCCCGCATTCTCTGTCTCTCTCTTTCTCTCTCTATTCCTCTCTCTCTATCCCGCTCTCTCGCTTTCTCTCTGTCTCTCTCTTTCGCTGTCTCTCGCTCTCTGTGTCTGTCTGTCTCTCTCTCTTTTTCTCTGTCTGTCTCTCTTTCTCTTTCTCTTTCTCTGTCTCTCTGTCTCTCTCTTTCTCTGTCTCTCTGTCTCTCTCTCTTTCTCTGTCTCTCTCTCTCTCTCTCTCCGTCTCCGTCTCTGTCTGTCTCGGTCTCTTGTTGTTTTCTGAGGCTGTTAAAAGGTACCACCACCACTCCTCCTGTCCTTGTATATTCTACAGACTGTGGTTCAGGGGAATATACACTCACCGGACAGTTTATTAGGTACACCCATCTAGTACCGGGTTGGACTCCCCTTTGCCTCCAGAACAGCCTACATTCTTCGGGGAATCCCAACTCTGCCATCAGCATGACGCAATAAGAAGCGGGATTCGTAAGACCAGGCGATGTTTTTCCTCTCCTCAGTTGTCCAGTGTTGGTGATGGCCAGCCCACTGGAGACACTTCTTGTTTTTAGCTGATAGGAGTGGAACCCAGTGTGGTAACTGCAATAGTCGCCCCTCCGTGACAAAATTCGACCACTGTTGTACTGTGCTGTTATTTGTCTGTTTGTGGCCCGTCTGTTAGCTTGCACGGTTCTTAGCCTTCTCCTTCCACCTCTCTCATCAACGAGCTGTTTTACAGAACTGCAGCTGATTGGATGTTTTGTGTTTGTCTCTCCGTTCTCTGTAAACTCTAGACATTGTCGTGTGTGAAAAGCCCAGGAATGCTTCCATTTCTGAGACACTGGATCCGACTCGCCTGGCACCCACGATCATACCGCGCTCAAAGTCGCTTAGGTCACTGGTTCTGCCCGTTCTAACGTTCAATCTAACAGTAACTGAATGCCTTGATGCCTGTCTGCCTGCTTTATATAGCACGCCACGGCCACTTGACTTGTAGGAGTGATCCATTTTTGCGAACGGTGAGTGTACATATGTCTCAGAGCTAGTGGAGTCTGGAGCTGAGGTATTAGATGTGTCCCTTTGCCTGTGGCCTGTGCAGCAAAGTGATCTGTGCTTGTCTGACCCTGACCTGAACCCTAGCCACCTCTCCTTCCCTGGCGGGCATCATAAAGACAGCCTGCCTGCCACCCACCACAGAAGATCTGCCATTCCTGTCTTTCACTCTCCCGTCACTCTCCCTTCACTCTCCCTTCACCCTCCCTTCACTCTCCTCTCACTCTCCTCTCACTCTCCCTTCACCCTCCCTTCACTCTCCTCTCACTCTCCCGTCACTCTCCCTTCACTCTCCTCTCACTCTCCCGTCACTCTCCCCTCACTCTCCTCTCACTCTCCCGTCACTCTCCCTTCACTCTCCCGTCACTCTCCTCTCACTCCCCCCTCACTCTCCCCTCACTCTCCAGTCACTCTCCCGTCACTCTCCCTCTCACTCTCCTTCACTCTCCTTTCACTGTTTTCACTCCTACAGGCTAAATTGGAGGACTTAGAATAAGGATTGGATAGAGAGGGAGACAGACAGTCTCCTCTCCTTGGCTGGGTGACCCCTGCTGAATAGCCCTGTGAGTTGAGGATGGTATCCGGAATATTCTCATTATGTCTCTGTTAAGAGTCTCTGGGCATTGTGACGGATGAATCCTCTCTCCTGCTGCTCTCCTGCTATTCAGCTGCACAGGAGAGGGGGAGAGTGTTAGAGAGAGGGGAGTGGAGAGTAAAGGAGAGAGGGGTGGGAGGAAGAGAGGGGGGGGGAGAAAGAGGTGGGGGGATGAGGGAGGGAGGGAGGGAGGGAGGGAGGGAGGGAGGGAGGGAGGGAGGGAGGGGTGGTGTACAAAGAGCTGCAGGGAATTATTAAGCTGTCGGAAGTGTCTTGCCATACCTGTTTCTTTAATGGTAAAGGAGAGAGTGTAGAGAGAGAGAGAGGAGTGTGTGCCTCTGTGTGGCTGTGTGTGGGGGGGACATGTGCTGTGATCCCTAAAAGAAAGGAGACATGGCCAGCTACTCTGAACACTCAGCCCTCTGCAGATCAGGGGGGCCAGACACAGTGATCTAACGTTGATCGCTCTGTTACCAGACCCAAACGACAGAGAGACATCTCTCCTCCCTCTGCTGCTCATCTAACGTGTTATAGGCTACTGTTTCATCTTCCATAGCAGAGCACTGTTTTCCCCTGTTAGCCACTGTCTCTATCCCAATAAGACACTTTAGTCATCACCTTATGCTGACACAGAGTGTGTCTCTATGTGAGATTGTGTTCTGGTGTGTTTGAATAGACTGGATCCTCGTGTCAGGCCTTAACAAGCTTTTTCATCATTTAATCAACTGGTAAAGGGCTGCCTTCGACCACCCAGTCCACACGCACCATCCCCTCTGTCCACTCCTATCATATAGACTCACCTGGTCACCAGCCCTATCATATAGACTCACCTGGTCACCAGTCCTATCATATAGTCTCACCTGGTCACCAGCCCTATCATATAGACTCACCTGGTCACCAGCCCTATCATATAGACTCACCTGGTCACCAGCCCTATCATATAGACTCACCTGGTCACCAGCCCTATCATATAGTCTCACCTGGTCACCAGCCCTATCATATAGTCTCACCTGGTCACCAGCCCTATCATATAGACTCACCTGGTCACCAGCCCTATCATATAGACTCACCTGGTCACCAGTCCTATCATATAGTCTCACCTGGTCACCAGCCCTATCATATAGACTCACCTGGTCACCAGCCCTATCATATAGACTCACCTGGTCACCAGCCATATCATATAGACTCACCTGGTCACCAGCCCTATCATATAGACTCACCTGGTCACCAGCCCTATCATATAGACTCACCTGGTCACCAGCCCTATCATATAGTCTCACCTGGTCACCAGCCCTATCATATAGTCTCACCTGGTCACCAGCCCTATCATATAGTCTCACCTGGTCACCAGCCCTATCATATAGTCTCACCTGGTCACCAGCCCTATCATATAGACTCACCTGGTCACCAGCCATATCATATAGACTCACCTGGTCACCAGCCCTATCATATAGACTCACCTGGTCACCAGCCCTATCATATAGTCTCACCTGGTCACCAGCCCTATCATATAGACTCACCTGGTCACCAGCCATATCATATAGACTCACCTGGTCACCAGCCCTATCATATAGACTCACCTGGTCACCAGCCCTATCATATAGTCTCACCTGGTCACCAGCCCTATCATATAGTCTCACCTGGTCACCAGCCCTATCATATAGTCTCACCTGGCCTAATCTGGTAGAAGACTGATGCAGAAAACACACTAAGACATAAGGTGCATTGGGAAAGTATTCAGACCCCTTGACTTTTTCCACTTTTTCCACATTTTGTTAAGTTACAACCTTATTCTGAAATTGAATAGTTTTTAGCTACACAAATAATCTACACACAATACCCCATAATGACAAAGCAAAAATGTTTTATTTTTTAATTTGTGCAAATGTATTACAAATAAAAAACTGAAGTATCACATTTACATAAGTATTACATAAGTATTCAAACCCTTTACTCAGTACTTTGTTGAAGCACCTTTGGCAGTGATTACAGCCTCAAGTCTTGGGTATGACGCTACAAGCTTGGCACACCAGTTTTTCAGGAGTTTCACTCATTCTTCTCTGCAGATCCTCTCAAGCTCTGTCAGGTTGGATTGGAAGCGTCGCTGCACAGCTATTTTCCGGTCTCTCCAGATATGTTAGATCAGATTCAAGTCCGGAATCTGGCTGGGCCACTCAAGGACTTTCAGAGACTTGTCCCAAAGCCACTAATGCATTGTCTTGGCTGTGTGCTTAGCATGATGTATTGATGTATTGTATTTGCATGATGCTGCCACCACCATGCTTCACCGTAGGGATGGTGCCAGGTTTCCTCCAGACGGGAAGCTTGGCATTCAGGCCAAAGATTTCAATCTTGGTTTCATCAGACCAGAGAATCTTGTTTCTGACGGTCTGAGAGTCTTTAGGAACCTTTTGGCAAACTCCAAGCGGGCTGTCATGTGCCTTTTACTGAGGAGTGGCTTCCATCTGGCCACTCTACCATAAAGGCCTGATTGGTGGAGAGCTGCAGAGAAGATTGTCCTTCTGGAAGGTTATCCCATCTCCACAGAGGAACTCTGGAGCTCTGTCAGAGTGACCATCGGGTTCTTGGTCACCTCCCTGACCAAGACCCTTTTCCCCCGATTGTTCTGTTTGGCCGGGCGGCCAGCCAGCTCCAGGAAGAGTCTTGGTGGTTCCAAACTTCTTCCATTTAAGAATGATGGAGGCCTTCAATGCTGCAGAAATGTTTTGGTACCCTTCCCCAGATCTGTGCCTCGACACAATCCTGTCTCGGAGCTCTATGGACAATTCCTTCAACCTTATGGCTTGGTTTTTGCTCTGACATGCACTGTCAACTCTGGGACCTATATAGACAGATATGTGCCTTTCCAAATCATGAAGAATCAATTTAATTTACCACAGATGGACTCCAATCAAGTTGTAGAAACATCTCAAGGATGATCAATGGAAACAGGATGCACCTGAGCTCAATCTCGAGTCTTATAGCAAAGGGTCTGAATATTTGTTCTCGCTTCGTCATTATGGGGTATTGTGATGTCATTATGGGGTATTGTGATGTCATTATGGGGTATTGTGATGTCATTATGGGGTATTGTGTGTAGATTGCTGAGGATTTTTATTTTATTTTATCCATTTTAGAACAAGGCTGTAACGCAACAAAGTCAAGGGTTCTGAATACTTTCTGAGTACACTGTACATCCTTTACATAACCCATGTGGAAGGAAGGATCTTTTGTTGTCCAGCCACCCTTTGAGTGGGCATGAGAGCAGTACTACCTGGTAAGCTGGAGTTAACTACAACTCTGTCCACCGGAAACAGGTCCCAACAGTACCTCACACTAAATCACATAGATATGAGGATTCGGTCATGAGTGGCTCTACAATGTACATGGTATCCAATTATTTCTAAAGGAAACTCCTAAAGACTTGTTGTAGTTGTCAAGCACCAACCGCCTGCTTTCTGTTGAGTTGAGATGTGAAAGCTTGTCTCTCTCAGAACATGCCAACGTTTGACCTTGAGCGCTTTACATAATTGAATGAAAAAAACAATTGTCACACTTAAGAATTTTAATTTAGAGACACAAAAAGAATAAGACAATTAGGTGCAGCAGCGTTGAGGGGAAACACATTTATTTTCCAGTTAATTGAAAAAGTAATTGTCTGATCCAGAGATATTCTCTATAGTGTAGAGTGTTGATAGAACATAATAGGGTCTTTCAGACATTTCCTCACCAAGCCTTCTGCCTTTCATTTCCCCACCTCCTCCTTTCCCCATCAACAGCACCCATTCCCTTATCAACAGCCCCCATTCCCTTATCAACAGCCCCATTCCCTTATCAACAGCCCCCTCCCTTCCCCCCATCAACAGACCCCATTTCCTTATCAACAGCCCCCACCCTTCCCCCCATCAACAGCCCCCATTCCCTTATCAACAGCCCCCTGGCCCTTACCCCATCAACAGCCCCCATTCCCTTATCAACAGCCCCCTGGCCCTTACCCCATCAACAGCCCCCATTCCCTTATCAACAGCCCCCTCCCTTCCCCCATCAACAGCCCCCATTCCCCCATCAATAGACCCACCTTCCCCCTCATCAACAGCCACCCTTCCCCCCATCAACAGCCACCCTTCACCCCATCAACAGCCCCCATTCCCTTATCAACAGCCCCCTCCTTTCCCCCATCAACAGCCACCCTTCCCCCCATCAACAGCCACCCTTCCCCCCATCAACAGCCACCCTTCCCCCCATCAACAGCCACGCCTTCCCCCCATCAACAGCCACCCCTTCCCCCATCAACAGCCACCCCTTCCCCCATCAACAGTCACCCCTTCCCCCATCAACAGCCACCCTTCCCCCATCAACAGCCACCCCTTCCCCCATCAACAGCCACCCCTTCCCCCATCAACAGCCCCCATTCCCCCATCAATAGACCCACCTTCCCCCTCATCAACAGCCACCCTTCCCCCCATCAACAGCCACCCTTCACCCCATCAACAGCCCCCATTCCCTTATCAACAGCCCCCTCCTTTCCCCCATCAACAGCCACCCTTCCCCCCATCAACAGCCACCCTTCCCCCCATCAACAGCCACCCTTCCCCCCATCAACAGCCACGCCTTCCCCCCATCAACAGCCACCCCTTCCCCCATCAACAGCCACCCCTTCCCCCATCAACAGTCACCCCTTCCCCCATCAACAGCCACCCTTCCCCCATCAACAGCCACCCCTTCCCCCATCAACAGTCACCCCTTCCCCCATCAACAGCCACCCTTCCCCCATCAACAGCCACCCCTTCCACCATCAACAGCCACCCCTTCCCCCATCAGGGGCGCTGTTGATGGTTGAAGGGGGAGGGGGGTGTTGAAGGGGGTTTAAATGCCAGGCTAATACCAACACCACCAACCAACCACAACATAATGAAAGCCATTACAACCCCAAACCCCTGTAGATTCATCTCCTCTGCACAGCATCTTTAATCCAATCGTGTGGAGGTTGGATCCAACTTTTCTATAGGACCTATTGCATATATAAGTGTGTGATCTCAGGGAGCAGCGGAGGAATGTGTTTGAAGGAACGGGGGTTATATCTGTCTTGGGAATACTGGGAATGCCACAGCGTTCTGAGCTGGAACACTAAGCCCCGTTCCCATACTCCAGGGGCTGCTAGGAGCAAGCTGTGCACACTAATGTGTAGTTTAACAATATATCCCCTGCTGTACTGTACTCCCATTGACTGGGACTGGAGGACAACTCTAAACCTTTTACTGGCATGTACTGGCATTTTATTAATTTGACCTTTATTTAACTAGGCAAGTCAGTTAAGAACAAATTCTAATTTACAATGACAGCCTAGGAACAGTGGGTTAACTGCCTTGTTCAGGGGCAGAACGACTTTTACCTTGTCAGCTCGGGGATTCGATCTAGCAACCTTTCGGTTTACTAGTCCAACTCTCTAAACACCTGCCGTCCCTACATTCTAACCACTAGGCTACCTGCCGTCCCTACACTCTAACCACTAGGCTACCTGCCGTCCCTACACTCTAACCACTAGGCTACCTGCCGTCCCTACACTCTAACCACTAGTCTACCTGCCGTCCCTACACTCTAACCACTAGTCTACCTGCCGTCCCTACACTCTAACCACTAGTCTACCTGCCGCCCCTACACTCTAACCACTAGGCTACCTGCCTGCCCCTACACTCTAACCACTAGTCTACCTGCCGTCCCTACACTCTAACCACTAGTCTACCTGCCGTCCCTACACTCTAACCACTAGACTACCTGCCTGCCCCTACACTCTAACCACTAGGCTACCTGCCTGCCCCTACACTCTAACCACTAGTCTACCTGCCGTCCCTACACTCTAAACACTAGTCTACCTGCCGTCCCTACACTCTAACCACTAGGCTACCTGCCGTCCCTACACTCTAACCACTAGGCTACCTGCCTGCCCCTACACTCTAAACACTAGGCTACCTGTCGCCCCATGTCTCCTTGGCATCCACCACCACCAGGTGGTCCACATGACTTTAAGAAACCTCCGGTACTGTCCAGGTGTACTGTTACAACACTGAGCGGGTGGTGATCCATCACCTATTTTTACACCATGCTTCTCTGACAACAGTTTTTCCATGTTCAATGGATTTCACACATTGACCTCTAACCCCCATATTTCATATTTCCTGTGTCAGGTGCTTGTGCCCAAGAGGTCAGAGTTCAAGGGGAAGATGATTGAGGTGGAGATCTTCGAGGCAGGCAAACACTTCCTGAAGGGAAGACCGCTGGACGGCTCTGAAGTGTTCACTCCCTCCATCGCCGAGCCGCTGCAGAAGGGAGAGGTGTCTGGGCTAACTCAGGTAACCTATTCAATACGACTGTGTTTGTGTCCCTCTGTCAACTACTGGTAGAGCTACAGGAATGTGGAATATCTACAGCAAAGTTAGCAATGGAACAAACATACAGCAACATGGTTACATTCCATATAGGAACTGTTTTTTGTTGTTGTTCTGCTTGAAATAAAAGAGTCTTTCAAACCAGTTAGCAGGGTTACTTCAGGGCAGACATCACACTCTGAGTTGTTTCTCCAAGTTCCTCCAATATCTGTCTTTCTTCCAGGGAGCCAAAGTGCAAGGTGATTTGAAATGATTGGAAGCCATAACTACATGACTGCTATTACTATTAGTCCAGACCTGGAAATGACATTTCATTCACTGCCTCAATCCGCCTGAACACTATGTGAAGTCGTTCCTACTAATGCACTGTCACATCAATGGCCCTATTGAATTCAGCTAGAGGTTCAACTATTTTCTTTACAGGAGGCAGCTGGTAGGCCGAGCTATCTCAGGTCGTCAAAGAGCATGTCTTCCCATTGGCTTAGCAGGTTGAATAAAGGCAATACATGAATAAAATAATCACATGAACAGAAAAAGACATTATGAACAGGGGAGGAAGTCTACCATTCAGTCAGTGTGAAGGCAATAACTACCTGAATTAGTGTTGTCACGATACCAGTATGGCGATACTAGGAAGTAAAGGAAACGAAACAGGAAGCGGTCTAAATGTCTCGAGGAAAACCTTCTTAATGTTGGATTAAACAGCCTTCCTTATCTTGTCACCCAGAGTCACGTTTTGTTCATTTTGCAAGCTATAGCACACAGTATTTTACTAAAGTAGGTTTTAAAGGAGCTTAGATCTGAGTCTGCTTCATGTTTTCTTTTTAGCAGAGGGACATCTAGTATGGTAGTATGGTGACAACACTAATCTGAATAGATAAGACTAGTCCACTCTGGAGTGTCTGGTAGAATGAAGGACTTGATTTAGGCTCTCTAGAGATGCTTAAATGAAGCTGCTAGTGAAACTCTCCTCTCCTCTCTCAGCCTCGTTGACTATTGGTCTAAAGTAGTCCACTATATACAGTAGGGAATTGGGTGCCAGTCTGAACTCACAATGTGTCTGCTCCTAGGCCATCTGTTCCTCCCTACAATAGTTCTGAGATATAATTCATGGATGGGACAGACAGGCAGTAGGGCAGGCCACTCCATCTTTTAATCACTTTAATCACTGGTTTTGTAAATGGAACCTTAAGTACTATCTATCTGCCTGACAGGTTCTTCACTAGATGATGCCTTAAGTACTATCTATCTGCCTGACAGGTTCTTCACTAGATGATGCCTTAAGTACTATCTATCTGCCTGACAGGTCCTTCACTAGATGATGCCTTAAGTACTATCTATCTGCCTGACAGGTCCTTCACTAGATGATGCCTTAAGTACTATCTATCTGCCTGACAGGTCCTTCACTAGATGATGCCTTAAGTACTATCTATCTGCCTGACAGGTTCTTCACTAGATGATGCCTTAAGTACTATCTATCTGCCTGACAGGTCCTTCACTAGATGATGCCTTAAGTACTATCTATCTGCCTGACAGGTCCTTCACTAGATGATGCCTTAAGTACTATCTATCTACCTGACAGGTTCTTCACTAGATGATGCCTTAAGTACTATCTATCTGCCTGACAGGTGCAGGCTAAGATGTGGTCAGATCAGAGCCAGGGCTACCGGTACCGGTACAGAGTCAATGTGGAGGCTATATACAGGGGGTACCGGTACAGAGTCAATGTGGAGGCTATATACAGGAGGTACCGGTACAGAGTCAATGTGGAGGCTATATACAGGGGGTACCGGTACAGAGTCAATGTGGAGGCTATATACAGGGGGGTACCGGTACAGAGTCAATGTAGAGGCTATATACAGGGGGTACCGGTACAGAGTCAATGTGGAGGCTATATACAGGGGGGTACCAGTACAGAGTCAATGTGGAGGCTATATACAGGGGGTACCAGTACAGAGTCAATGTGGAGGCTATATACAGGGGGTACCGGTACAGAGTCAATGTGGAGGCTATATACAGGGGGGTACCGGTACAGAGTCAATGTGGAGGCTATATACAGGGGGTACCAGTACAGAGTCAATGTGGAGGCTATATACAGGGGGTACCGGTACAGAGTCAATGTGGAGACTATATACAGGGGGTACCGGTACAGAGTCAATGTGGAGGCTATATACAGGGGGTACCAGTACAGAGTCAATATGCGGGGGGCACCGGTATTGAGGTAATATGTACATGTAGGTAGAGTTATTAAAGTGACAATGTATAGATAATAACAGAGAGTAGCAGCAATGTAAGGGGGGGGGGACGGGGACAATGCAAATAGTCTGGGTAGCCATTTGATTAGATGTTCAGGAGTCGTATGGCTTCGGGGTACCATATAGAGAATAGGGTGCCATTTCAGACACTATATGGAGAGTAGGGAGCCATTTCAGGCACTATATAGAGAATAGGGTGCCATTTCAGACACTATATGGAGAATAGGGTGCCATTTCAGACACGTCCAAGTGTTATTTATAAGGTTCGCTTTTTACAGAGAGAAAAGAGTGTTGGTGTTGAACTTTAAAACCATGATGTCATAGCATGAGAGAGAGCCTGATGGTTTGTTGGTTGGTGAATGTGGGTGATGGCTGGCTGCCAGACTCTCTGACCTCGTCCCAAATAGCACCCTATTCCCTATATCGTGCACTACTTTTGACCAGTGCCCATATGGAATAGGGTGCCATTCAGGATGCAGACTTTAACTTTATGTTCTGTTCCTGCCACAGCACTGCCCGGCTACAGCTCGGCTGTAAAACCTGATGGAGTGTGAAATTAAAATGTGTATCACATTTCTGAGCATCATTTGATGTCCTTTCCTGCAGTACAAATGTTCAGGAGCTGCTCCCGTGAAAAATAACACTGAGCTCCCAGATTAACATACGCAAGAAAAATAGTGACAGTTTAGCCAGCCGTATAATTTCTAAATTGCTCATCGAGAACCCTCACTCATCTCTGTCTCTCCCTCTCTCTGTCTCTGTCTCTCACTCTCTCTCTCTGTCTCTCTGTGTCTCTGTCTCTCCCTCTCTCTGTCTCTCTCTCTCTCTCTCTCTCTCCCTTTCTCTCTCTCTCTCTCTCTCTCGCTCTGTCTCTCTCTCTCTCTCTCTCACTCACTCTCTCTCTCTCTCTCTCTCTCTCTCACTATCTCTCTCTCTCTCTCTCTCTCTCTCTCTCTCTCTCTCGCTTCCTAGGGGCTTTAGGCAATTAATAATATTTCCATAATATCTGTTTTGTTTAAAAGGGGTTTACAGCGGAGTGGGGCGCAGTAAGTGGGATGGTTGTATGATAGTGCTTCAGCTCAGTGAGTGAACAGGAATCTCACAGTGCAGGTGTTTTTAGTGACAGTCAGGTTGGACAGGAATCTCACAGTGCAGGTGTTTTTAGTGACAGTCAGGTTGGACAGGAATCTCACAGTGCAGGTGTTTTTAGTGACAGTCAGGTTGGACAGGAATCTCACAGTGCAGGTGTTTTTAGTGACAGTCAGGTTGGACAGGAATCTCACAGTGCAGGTGTTTTTAGTGACAGTCAGGTTGGACAGGAATCTCACAGTGCAGGGTGTTTTTAGTGACAGTCATGTTGGACAGGAATCTCACAGTGCAGGTGTTTTTAGTGACAGTCAGGTTGGACAGGAATCTCACAGTGCAGGTGTTTTTAGTGACAGTCAGGTTGGACAGGAATCTCACAGTGCAGGTGTTTTTAGTGACAGTCAGGTTGGACAGGAATCTCACAGTGCAGGTGTTTTTAGTGACAGTCAGGTTGGACAGGAATCTCACAGTGCAGGGTGTTTTTAGTGACAGTCATGTTGGACAGGAATCTCACAGTGCAGGTGTTTTTAGTGACAGTCAGGTTGGACAGGAATCTCACAGTGCAGGTGTTTTTAGTGACAGTCAGGTTGGACAGGAATCTCACAGTGCAGGTGTTTTTAGTGACAGTCAGGTTGGACAGGAATCTCACAGTGCAGGTGTTTTTAGTGACAGTCATGTTGGACAGGAATCTCACAGTGCAGGTGTTTTTAGTGACAGTCATGTTGGACAGGAATCTCACAGTGCAGGTGTTTTTAGTGACAGTCATGTTGGACAGGAATCTCACAGTGCAGGTGTTTTTAGTGACAGTCAGGTTGGACAGGAATCTCACAGTGCAGGTGTTTTTAGTGACAGTCATGTTGGACAGGAATCTCACAGTGCAGGTGTTTTTAGTGACAGTCAGGTTGGACAGGAATCTCACAGTGCAGGTGTTTTTAGTGACAGTCATGTTGGACAGGAATCTCACAGTGCAGGTGTTTTTAGTGACAGTCAGGTTGGACAGGAATCTCACAGTGCAGGTGTTTTTAGTGACAGTCAGGTTGGACAGGAATCTCACAGTGCAGGTGTTTTTAGTGACAGTCATGTTGGACAGGAATCTCACAGTGCAGGTGTTTTTAGTGACAGTCAGGTTGGACAGGAATCTCACAGTGCAGGTGTTTTTAGTGACAGTCATGTTGGACAGGAATCTCACAGTGCAGGTGTTTTTAGTGACAGTCAGGTTGGACAGGAATCTCACAGTGCAGGTGTTTTTAGTGACAGTCAGGTTGGACAGGCAGCAAAGGGAAAAGTCTATGACTGTACCAGGGATTTATAAAAGCTGACATGAGAGAGGTCTTGGTCAAAACAGAGACATTATGAAAGGAAATAAGACAGCATTCAGTTAGTCTTGTCCTCGAGGAGCTTGTGGACTAAACCATCTGACCTGAAGACGTGTGGACTCTCCAGGTGTTAGAACTCTCCTTGTTCTTCATGCTCATTACATTCCTGTTGCTGTGTGTTCCACTAACAGCTGACCATTAGCTCAAGGACCAGCAGATACCGTAGCTACAACCAACCAGATAAACTCAGCAAAAAAAAGAAACGTCCTCTCACTGTCAACTGTGTTTGTTTTCAGCAAACTTAACATGTGCAAATATTTGTATGAACATAAGATTCAACAACTGAGACATAAATTGAACAAGTTCCACAGACATGTGGCTAACAGATATGGAATAATGTGTTCCTGAACAAAGGGGGGGAGTAACAGTCAGTATCTGGTGTGGCCACCAGCTGCATTAAGTACTGCAGTGCATCTCCTCCTCATGGACTGCACCAGATTTGCCAGTTCTTGCTGTGAGATGTTACCCCACTCTTCCACCAAGGCACCTGCAAGTTCCCGGCCATTTCTGGGGGGAATGGCCCTAGCCCTCACCCTCCGATCCAACAGGTCCCAGACGTGCTCAATAGGAATGAGATCCGGGCTCTTCACTGGCCATGGCAGAACACTGACATTCCAGTCTTGCAGGAAATCATTCACAGAACGAGCAGTATGGCTGGTGGCATTGTCATGCTGGAGGGTCATGTCAGGATGAGCCTGCAGGAGGGCACCACATGAGGGAGGAGGATGTCTTCCCTGTAACGCACAGCGTTGAGATTGCCTGCAATGACAACAAGCTCAGTCCGATGATGCTGTGACACACCGCCCCAGACCATGACGGACCCTCCACCTCCAAATCAATCCTGCTCTGGAGTACAGGCCTCGGTGTAACGCTCATTCCTTCGATGATAAACGTGAATCCGACCATCACACCTGGTGAGACAAAACCGCGACTCGTCAGTGAAGACCACTTTTTGCCAGTCCTGTCTGGTCCAGCGACGGTGGGTTTGTGCCCATAGGCGACGTTGTTGCCGGTGATGTCTGGTGAGGACTTGCCTTACAACAGGCCTACAAGCCCTCAGTCCAGCCTCTCTCAGCCTATTGCGGACAGTCTGAATACTGATGGAGGGATTGTGCGTTCCTGGTGTAACTCGGGCAGTTGTTGTTGCCATCCTGTACCTGTCCCGCAGGTATGATGTTCGGATGTACCGATCCTGTGCAGGTGTTGTTACACGTCGTCTGCCACTGCGAGGACGATCAGCTGTGTTTTTCAGAGGCAGTAGAAAGATCTCTTTAGTGTCCAAAGTTTTCATTACTGTGACCTTTATTGCCTACCGTCTGTAAGCTGTTAGTGTCTTAACGACCATTCCACAGGTGCATGTTAATTAATTGTTTATGGTTCATTGAACAAGCATGGGAAACAGTGTTTAAACACTGTGAAGATATTTGGATTTTTACGAATTATCTTTGAAAGACAGGGTCTTTAGCTACAACCATACCTATTAGTTAGAGGACTATGGCAGCTAGCTACAACCATACCTATTAGTTAGAGGACTATAGCAGCTAGCTGCAACCATATCTATTAGTTAGAGGACTATAGCAGCTAGCTACAACTGTACCTATTAGTTAGAGGACTGTAGCAGCTAGCTACAACCATACCTATTAGTTAGAGGACCAGCTAGGTACAACCATACCTATTAGTTAGAGGACTATAGCAGCTAGCTACAACCATACCTATTAGTTAGAGAACTATAGCAGCTAGCTACAACTGTACCTATTAGTTAGAGGACTATCGCAGCTAGCTACAACCATATCTATTAGTTAGAGGACTATAGCAGCTAACTACAACCATACCTATTAGTTAGAGGACTGTAGCAGCTAGCTACAACCATACCTATTAGTTAGAGGACCAGCTAGGTACAACCATACCTATTAGTTAGAGGACTATAGCAGCTAGCTACAACCATACCTATTAGTTAGAGGACCAGCTAGGTACAACCATACCTATTAGTTAGAGGACTATAGCAGCTAGCTACAACCATACCTATTAGTTAGAGGACTATAGCAGCTAGCTACAACTGTACCTAAAGGACTATAGCAGTTAGCTACAACTGTACCTATTAGTTAGAGGACTATAGCAGCTAGCTACAACCATACCTATTAGTTAGAGGACTATAGCAGTTAGCTTCAACTGTACCTATTAGTTAGAGGACTATAGCAGCTAGCTACAACCATACCTATTAGTTAGAGGACTATAGCAGCTAGCTACAACCATACCTATTAGTTAGAGGACTATAGCAGTTAGCTTCAACTGTACCTATTAGTTAGAGGACTATTGCAGCTAGCTACAGCCATACCTATTAGTTAGAGTACTATAGCAGCTTGCCTCAGCCATACCTATTAGTTAGAGGACTATAGCAGCTAGCTACAACCATACCTATTAGTTAGAGGACTATAGCAGCTAGCTACAACCATACCTATTAGTTAGAGGACTATAGCAGCTAGCTACAACCATACCTATTAGTTAGAGGACTATAGCAGCTAGCTCAACCGTCCTGCCAGGCAGTAAACAGCCTCTGACGCCTCTTAAGTGAACCTGTTTAGCTCCAGAAAGGGTTTCTCTGTCCCAAATTACACCCTATTCCCTATGTAGTGCACCACTGCAGACCGGAGGCCTCTGGTCAAAATACTTCTGTCCCTGGTCAAAGTACTTCAACGTAGTGAACTATGTAGTGTGCCATTTGGGATGCAACCTCTCTCTCCTTTCCTCTTGACTATTGAAAACCACAGCTGTTTATCACTGGGAGTGACACAATGTGGCAGGGTTTTCACCGCAATTACATGTCCTACACAGCGCTAAGCTATTAGCTGCCTGTTCCATCATGGACGGAAACCCATTATACACATTCACAAGCTCTCTCTACAAACACACACACTTTAACGCACGCACGCACACACACACACGGACACAGTGTACGGCACGGGTACCAGATAGGACAGGAGAATTACACCAGATAGGACAGGCTAAATACACCAGATAGGACAGGAGAAATACACCAGATAGGACAGGAGGAATACACCAGATAGGACAGGAGAATTACACCAGATAAGACAGGAGAATTACACCAGATAAGACAGGAGAATTACACCAGATAAGACAGGAGAATTACACCAGATAGGACAGGAGAATTACACCAGATAAGACAGGAGAATTACACCAGATAAGACAGGAGAATTACACCAGATAAGACAGGAGAATTACACCAGATAAGACAGGAGAATTACACCAGATAAGACAGGAGAATTACACCAGATAGGACAGGGAGATTTACACCAGATAAGACAGGAGAATTACACCAGATAAGACAGGAGAATTACACCAGATAGGACAGGAGAATTACACCAGATAAGACAGGAGAATTACACCAGATAAGACAGGAGAATTACACCAGATAGGACAGGAGTATTACACCAGATAGGACAGGAGAATTACACCAGATAGGACAGGAGTATTACACCAGATAGGACAGGAGTATTACACCAGATAGGACAGGAGAATTACACCAGATAAGACAGGAGAATTACACCAGATAGGACAGGAGTATTACACCAGATAGGACAGGAGAATTCCACCAGATAAGACAGGAGAATTACACCAGATAGGACAGGAGAATTACACCAGATAGGACAGGAGAATTACACCAGATAGGACAGGAGAATTCCACCAGATAAGACAGGATTACACCAAATAAGACAGGAGAATTACACCAGATAAGACAGGATTTAACAGGATGCCAGTGTATAGACTCTAGCATTGGAGTAATATGATAAAATGTTTTGGTTGTAGTCCAGATTCTAGCAGACGTATTTAGCACTAGGTGAGGTTTATCTAGTGTCTTATGCGTGTAGCCGGAGAGAGTAGACCGCCATTTGTAACGCACCCCTTGTCTCACAGTCCTTCTGTCATGTGGGATGAAACACGGCAAGCTGTCAGTGGCCCTTTTGACGAGGGAGGAGGAGGAGGAGGAGAGGGCTTCAATTGGACCCCATTTATGTCCTCCTCTCTCCTGCTTCTAGACCTTATCAGCCATGATGACTAGCAGGTTGGAAGACACACTTTACCCTGTCTGTTGATCTGTCATACAAGCCCATGCAGAGCCGTGATTACAGGTCTAACAGAGATGCCTCATGGTATTGATGTTGAATGGAGCAGGAGGGTTTGGGATATGGGAAAGCTAAGTGGTGTGTTGTTGCTGCTTATTTCACCACGAAGATGAAAGGGTTGAGGGATGGTCCACCTTGCCATGTATGGAAGAGCAGCTGGGTCAACCTTTAGATTCACGGTAAGAGAAGTAGTAGAGATGAATGGTTATTGATATTCACATTGTCGGTAGGGAAGGCTACTTACTCTGAGGTGGACCAAGTCCATGTCTCGTGTTCATATAGTCAACAACATCTCTACAGCTACAAACTTAAGCATTTCGCTGCACCTTGCGATAACATCTGCAAATCTGGGTTCGTGACCAATTAACTTTGATTTGATTTAGCTTGCTATTTCAACTTCTGGTCATTTCAGTTTGAAAGCAGAAAACCCACACCTGATTTGGGCAGGTGCAGGATGGTAAAACACAAAAGACACCCGCTACTGTCCACCAAAATAAAAAGTCTGGACTGTAAGGAAGCAATTAATATTCACTCCACTTCTGGTCGTTGTCAAGCCACAGTCTTTCTCTACCTGTCTTTATCTTGTCCCTATACTCCCCTAACCCTTTCTCTACCTGTCTTTATCTGTCCCTAGACTCCCCCTAACCCTTTCTCTACCTGTCCTCCTATCCCTAGACTCTCCTAACCCTTTCTCTACCTGTCCTCCTATCCCTAGACTCCCCCTAACCCTTTCTCTACCTGTCCTCCTATCCCTAGACTCCCCTAAGCCTTTCTCTACCTGTCCTCCTATCCCTAGACTCCCCCTAACCCTTTCTCTACCTGTCCTCCTATCCCTAGACTCCCCTAACCCTTTCTCTACCTGTCCTCCTATCCCTAGACTCCCCTAACCCTTTCTCTACCTGTCCTCCTATCTCTAGACTCCCCTAAGCCTTTCTCATCCTGTCCTCCTATCCCTAGACTCCCCTAACCCTTTCTCTACCTGTCCTCCTATCCCTAGACTCCCCTAACCCTTTCTCTACCTGTCCTCCTATCCCTAGACTCCCCCTAACCCTTTCTCTACCTGTCTTTATCTGTCCCTAGACTCCCCTAACCCTTCTCTACCTGTTCTCCTATCCCTAGACTCCCCTAACCCTCTCCCTAACCCTTTCTCTACCTGTCCTCCTATCCCTAGACTCCCCCTAACCCTTTCTCTACCTGTCCTCCTATCCCTAGACTCCCCCTAACCCTTTCTCTACCTGTCCTCCTATCCCTATACTCCCCTAACCCTTTCCCTACCTGTCCTCCTATCTCTAGACTCCCCCTAACCCTTTCTCTACCTGTCCTCTTATCCCTAGACTCCCCCTAACCCTTTCTCTACCTGTCCTCCTATCCCTAGACTCCCCCTAACCCTTTCTCTACCTGTCCTCCTATCCCTAGACTCTCCTAACCCTTTCTCTACCTGTCCTCCTATCCCTAGACTCCCCTAACCCTCCCCCTAACCCTTTCTCTACCTGTCCTCCTATCTCTAGACTCCTCCTAACCCTTTCTCTACCTGTCCTCCTATCCCTAGACTCCCCTAACCCTTTCTCTACCTGTCATCCTATCCCTAGACTCTCCCTAACCCTTTCTCTACCTGTCCTCCTATCTCTAGACTCCCCCTAACCCTTTCTCTACCTGTCCTCCTATCCCTAGACTCCCCTAACCCTTTCTCTACCTGTCCTCCTATCCCTAGACTCCCCTAACCCTTTCTCTACCTGTCATCTTATCCCTAGACTCCCCTAACCCTTTCTCTACCTGTCCTCCTATCCCTAGACTCTCCCTAACCCTTTCTCTACCTGTCCTCCTATCCCTAGACTCTCCTAACCCTTTCTCTACCTGTCCTCCTATCTCTAGACTCCTCCTAACCCTTTCTCTACCTGTCCTCCTATCCCTAGACTCCCCTAACCCTTTCTCTACCTGTCCTCCTATCTCTAGACTCCCCTAACCCTTTCTCTACCTGTCCTCCTATCCCTAGACTCCCCTAACCCTTTCTCTACCTGTCCTCCTATCCCTAGACTCCCCTAACCCTTTCTCTACCTGTCCTCCTATCCCTAAACTCCCCATTTCTCTACCTGTCCTCCTATCCCTAGACTCCCCCTAACCCTTTCTCTACCTGTTCTCCTATCCCTAGACTCCTCCTAACCCTTTCTCTACCTGTCCTCCTATCCCTAGACTCCCCCTAACCCTTTCTCTACCTGTCCTCCTATCTCTATACTCCCCTAACCCTTTCTCTACCTGTCCTCCTATCCCTAGACTCTCCTAACCCTTTCTCTACCTGTCCTCCTATCTCTAGACTCCCCCTAACCCTTTCTCTACCTGTCCTCCTATCCCTAGACTCCTCTAACCCTTTCTCTACCTGTCCTCCTATCCCTAGACTCTCCCTAACACTTTCTCTACCTGTCCTCCTATCCCTAGACTCCCCCTAACCCTTTCTCTACCTGTCCTCCTATCTCTAGACTCCCCTAACCCTTTCTCTGCCTGTCCTCCTATCCCTAGACTCTCCTAACCCTTTCTCTACCTGTCCTCCTATCTCTAGACTCCCCCTAACCCTTTCTCTACCTTCCCTCCTATCCCTAGACTCCCCTAACCCTTTCTCTACCTGTCTTTATCTGTCCCTAGACTCCCCTAACCCTTCTCTACCTGTCCTCCTATCCCTAGACTCCCCCTAACCCTTTCTCTACCTGTCCTCCTATCCCTAGACTCCCCTAACCCTTTCTCTACCTGTTCTCCTATCCCTAGACTCCCCTAACCCTCCCCCTAACCCTTTCTCTACCTGTCCTCCTATCCCTAGACTCCCCCTAACCCTTTCTCTACCTGTCCTCCTATCCCTAAACTCCCCTAACCCTTTCTCTACCTGTCCTCCTATCCCTAGACTCCCCCTAACCCTTTCTCTACCTGTCCTCCTATCCCTAGACTCCCCTAACCCTTTCTCTACCTGTCCTCCTATCCCTAGACTCCCCTAACCCTTTCTCTACCTGTCCTCCTATCCCTAGACTTCCCTAACCCTTTCGCCACCTGTCCTCCTATCCCTAGACTCCCCTAACCCTTTCTCTACCTGTCCTCCTATCCCTATACTCCCCTAACCCTTTCCCTACCTGTCCTCCTATCTCTAGACTCCCCCTAACCCTTTCTCTACCTGTCCTCCTATCCCTAGACTCCCCTAACCCTTTCTCTACCTGTCCTCCTATCCCTAGACTCCCCCTAACCCTTTCTCTACCTGTCCTCCTATCCCTAGACTCCCCCTAACCCTTTCTCTACCTGTCCTCCTATCTCTAGACTCCCCTAACCCTTTCTCTACCTGTCCTCCTATCCCTAGACTCCCCTAACCCTTTCTCTACCTGTCATCCTATCCCTAGACTCCCCTAACCCTTTCTCTACCTGTCCTCCTATCCCTAGACTCCCCTAACCCTTTCTCTACCTGTCCTCCTATCCCTAGACTCCCCCTAACCCTTTCTCTACCTGTCCTCCTATCCCTAGACTCCCCTAACCCTTTCTCTACCTGTCATCCTATCCCTAGACTCCCCTAACCCTTTCTCTACCTGTCCTCCTATCCCTAGACTCTCCTAACCCTTTCTCTACCTGTCCTCCTATCCCTAGACTCCCCTAACCCTTTCTCTACCTGTCCTCCTATCTCTAGACTCCCCCTAACCCTTTCTCTACCTGTCCTCCTATCCCTAGACTCCCCCTAACCCTTTCTCTACCTGTCCTCCTATCCCTAGACTCCCCCTAACCCTTTCCCTACCTGTCCTCCTATCTCTAGACTCCCCTAACCCTTTCTCTACCTGTCCTCCTATCCCTAGACTCTCCTAACCCTTTCTCTACCTGTCCTCCTATCCCTAGACTCCCCTAACCCCCCCCTAACCCTTTCTCTACCTGTCCTCCTATCTCTAGACTCCTCCTAACCCTTTCTCTACCTGTCCTCCTATCCCTAGACTCCCCCTAACCCTTTCTCTACCTGTCCTCCTATCCCTAGACTCCCCTAACCCCCCCCCTAACCCTTTCTCTACCTGTCCTCCTATCTCTAGACTCCTCCTAACCCTTTCTCTACCTGTCCTCCTATCCCTAGACTCCCCTAACCCTTTCTCTACCTGTCCTCCTATCCCTAGACTCCCCTAACCCTTTCTCTACCTGTCCTCCTATCCCTAGACTCCCCTAACCCTTTCTCTACCTGTCCTCCTATCCCTAGACTCCCCCTAACCCTTTCTCTACCTGTCCTCCTATCCCTAGACTCCCCTAACCCTTTCTCTACCTGTCCTCCTATCCCTAGACTCCCCTAACCCTTTATCCACCTGTCCTCCTATCCCTAGACTCCCCTAACCCTTTCTCTACCTGTCCTCCTATCCCTAGACTCTCCTAACCCTTTCTCTACCTGTCCTCCTATCCCTAGACTCTCCTAACCCTTTATCCACCTGTCCTCCTATCCCTAGACTCCCCTAACCCTTTCTCTACCTGTCCTCCTATCCCTAGACTCCCCTAACCCTTTCTCTACCTGTCCTCCTATCCCTAGACTCCCCTAACCCTTTCTCTACCTGTCCTCCTATCCCTAGACTCTCCCTAACCCTTTCTCTACCTGTCCTCCTATCCCTAGACTCCCCTAACCCTTTCTCTACCTGTCCTCCTATCCCTAGACTCCCCCTAACCCTTTCTCTACCTGTCCTCCTATCCCTAGACTCCCCTAACCCTTTCTCTACCTGTCCTCCTATCCCTAGACTCTCCCTAACCCTTTCTCTACCTGTCCTCCTATCCCTAGACTTCCCTAACCCTTTATCCACCTGTCCTCCTATCCCTAGACTCCCCTAACCCTTTCTCTACCTGTCCTCCTATCCCTAGACTCCCCTAACCCTTTCTCTACCTGTCCTCCTATCCCTAGACTCCCCCTAACCCTTTCTCTACCTGTCCTCCTATCCCTAGACTCCCCTAACCCTTTCTCTACCTGTCCTCCTATCTCTAGACTCCCCCTAACCCTTTCTCTTACCTGTCCTCCTATCTCTAGACTCCCCCTAACCCTTTCTCTACCTGTCCTCCTATCCCTAGACTCCCCTAAGCCTTTCTCTACCTGTCCTCCTATCTCTAGACTCCCCCTAACCCTTTCTCTTACCTGTCCTCCTATCCCTAGACTCCCCTAACCCTTTCTCTACCTGTCAACCCTCACGATGACATCATTGTGTTCTGAACCCAGTAGACAACCTTGTCATTGGTTCAGACTGGTAGTCAGTTTGTGACTGATGCTGTCTGTTCAAACTGCTGTGAAACAAGCTGGGCCTATTTATGTTTTGTGTTGCCACTATCTGTATATATACACACACTCACTCACTCACTCACTCACTCACTCACTCACTCACTCACTCACTCACTCACTCACTCACTCACTCACTCACTCACTCACTCACTCACTCACTCACTCACTCACTCACTCACTCACTCACTCACTCACTCACTCACACCACACACACACACACACACACACACACACACACACACACACACACACACACACACACACACACACACACAGTGTAAACAAACAAAAATGCTCTGTCTGTTTGCGTAAGATCAAAACACACTTTACCATGATGATGTGTCTGTGGGGAGACTGACTGGAGACTTTACCATGACGATGTGTCTGTGGGGACTGACTGGAGACTTTACCATGATGATGTGTCTGTGTGGGGAGACTGACTGGAGACTTTACCATGACGATGTGTCTGTGTGGGGACTGACTGGAGACTTTACCATGATGATGTGTCTGTGTGGGGAGACTGACTGGAGACTTTACCATGACGATGTGTCTGTGTGGGGAGACTGACTGGAGACTTTACCATGATGATGTGTCTGTGTGGGGACTGACTGGAGACTTTACCATGACGATGTGTCTGTGTGGGGAGACTGACTGGAGACTTTACCATGACGATGTGTCTGTGTGGGGACTGACTGGAGACTTTACCATGATGATGTGTCTGTGGGGACTGACTGGAGACTTTACCATGACGATGTGTCTGTGTGGGGACTGACTGGAGACTTTACCATGACGATGTGTCTGTGGGGGACTGACTGGAGACTTTACCATGACGATGTGTCTGTGTGGGGACTGACTGGAGACTTTACCATGACGATGTGTCTGTGTGGGGACTGACTGGAGACTTTACCATGACGATGTGTCTGTGTGGGGACTGACTGGAGACTTTACCATGACGATGTGTCTGTGTGGGGACTGACTGGAGACTTTACCATGACGATGTGTCGTGTGGGGACTGACTGGAGACTTTACCATGACGATGTGTCTGTGTGGGGACTGACTGGAGACTTTACCATGATGATGTGTCTGTGTGGGGACTGACTGGAGACTTTACCATGACGATGTGTCTGTGTGGGGACTGACTGGAGACTTTACCATGATGATGTGTCTGTGTGGGGACTGACTGGAGACTTTACCATGATGATGTGTCTGTGTGGGGACTGACTGGAGACTTTACCATGACGATGTGTCTGTGGGGACTGACTGGAGACTTTACCATGACGATGTGTCTGTGGGGACTGACTGGAGACTTTACCATGACGATGTGTCTGTGGGGACTGACTGGAGACTTTACCATGACGATGTGTCTGTGGGGACTGACTGGAGACTTTACCATGATGATGTGTCTGTGGGGACTGACTGGAGACTTTACCATGACGATGTGTCTGTGGGGACTGACTGGAGACTTTACCATGACGATGTGTCTGTGTGGGGACTGACTGGAGACTTTACCATGACGATGTGTCTGTGGGGACTGACTGGAGACTTTACCATGACGATGTGTCTGTGGGGGACTGACTGGAGACTTTACCATGATGATGTGTCTGTGTGGGGGACTGACTGGAGACTTTACCATGATGATGTGTCTGTGTGGGGAGACTGACTGGAGACTTTACCATGACGATGTGTCTGTGTGGGGACTGACTGGAGACTTTACCATGACGATGTGTCTGTGTGGGGACTGACTGGAGACTTTACCATGATGATGTGTCTGTGTGGGAGACTGACTGGAGACTTTACCATGACGATGTGTCTGTGTGGGGACTGACTGGAGACTTTACCATGACGATGTGTCTGTGGGGACTGACTGGAGACTTTACCATGACGATGTGTCTGTGGGGACTGACTGGAGACTTTACCATGACGATGTGTCTGTGTGGGGACTGACTGGAGACTTTACCATGACGATGTGTCTGTGTGGGGACTGACTGGAGACGTTACCATGACGATGTGTCTGTGGGGACTGACTGGAGACTTTACCATGACGATGTGTCTGTGGGGACTGACTGGAGACTTTACCATGACGATGTGTCTGTGTGGGGAGACTGACTGGAGACTTTACCATGATGATGTGTCTGTGTGGAGACTGACTGGAGACTTTACCATGACGATGTGTCTGTGTGGGGAGACTGACTGGAGACTTTACCATGACGATGTGTCTGTGTGGGGACTGACTGGAGACTTTACCATGACGATGTGTCTGTGTGGGGACTGACTGGAGACTTTACCATGACGATGTGTCTGTGGGGACTGACTGGAGACTTTACCATGACGATGTGTCTGTGGGGAGACTGACTGGAGACTTTACCATGATGATGTGTCTGTGTGGGGACTGACTGGAGACTTTACCATGACGATGTGTCTGTGTGGGGAGACTGACTGGAGACTTTACCATGATGATGTGTCTGTGTGGGGACTGACTGGAGACTTTACCATGACGATGTGTCTGTGGGGACTGACTGGAGACTTTACCATGACGATGTGTCTGTGGGGACTGACTGGAGACTTTACCATGACGATGTGTCTGTGTGGGGACTGACTGGAGACTTTACCATGATGATGTGTCTGTGGGGACTGACTGGAGACTTTACCATGACGATGTGTCTGTGTGGGGACTGACTGGAGACTTTACCATGACGATGTGTCTGTGGGGACTGACTGGAGACTTTACCATGACGATGTGTCTGTGGGGACTGACTGGAGACTTTACCATGATGATGTGTCTGTGTTGGGACTGACTGGAGACTTTACCATGACGATGTGTCTGTGTGGGGACTGACTGGAGACTTTACCATGATGATGTGTCTGTGGGGACTGACTGGAGACTTTACCATGACGATGTGTCTGTGTGGGGACTGACTGGAGACTTTACCATGACGATGTGTCTGTGTGGGGACTGACTGGAGACTTTACCATGACGATGTGTCTGTGTGGGGACTGACTGGAGACTTTACCATGATGATGTGTCTGTGTGGGGACTGACTGGAGACTTTACCATGACGATGTGTCTGTGTGGGGAGACTGACTGGAGACTTTACCATGACGATGTGTCTGTGGGGACTGACTGGAGACTTTACCATGACGATGTGTCTGTGTGGGGACTGACTGGAGACTTTACCATGACGATGTGTCTGTGTGGGGACTGACTGGAGACTTTACCATGACGATGTGTCTGTGTGGGGACTGACTGGAGACTTTACCATGACGATGTGTCTGTGTGGGGACTGACTGGAGAGGCAACAGCAGAGTTGCACAGCAAATATGTCCTTCTAATGCTCCCTGTGTGTGTGTGTGTGTGTGTGTGTGTGTGTGTGTGTGTGTGTGTGTGTGTGTGTGTGTGTGTGTGTGTGTGTGTGTGTGTGTGTGTGTGTGTGTGTGTGTGTGTGTGTTCGTTCTTCCAATAACTGCTCTGGCTAGGTTGTTATGTCTGTCTGTACCTGGAAGAGTCCAGCAAATCAGACAGGACAACAACAGTCTGGTGACCCAGTGCATAATCAGACAGGACAACAAAAGACTGGTGATCTCAGTGACCCAGTACATAATCAGACAGGACAACAAAAGACTGGTGATCTCAGTGACCCAGTACATAATCAGACAGGACAACAAAAGACTGGTGAGCTCAGTGACCCAGTACATAATCAGACAGGACAACAAAAGACTGGTGAGCTCAGTGACCCAGTACATAATCAGACAGGACAACAACAGTCTGGTGACCCAGTACATAATCAGACAGGACAACAAAAGACTGGTGAGCTCAGTGACCCAGTACATAATCAGACAGGACAACAACAGTCTGGTGAGCTCAGTGACCCAGTACAGTGTGTTGGTTGGTGGGTTTGTTCAGTGGCTAAACAATATCGGAAGCTGCCTGCTAAACCCACTGTTGCAGAACTGTAACACACACACACACACACACACACACACACACACACACACACACACACACACACACACACACACACACACACACCAGTCACTCTTTGTTCACTGTAGGATTCCATGTTTTTTGCAGAAAACACCAGGGCAGGTACATTCTATAATCCTTCTATCCACTGTCTTGTCATGGACAGAAAGGTCATTCTGTTCCAAATGAAAATATGTTTTTTCTCATTTGAGGTTTGTTTACTTCAATGCTACTTGTTTGTTTGTCATTATTGTGAATTACTTGTTGAAGACGGTGCCAGGATCTGTTTATTCTTTATTTAATGAAAAGGTTTCAAAATGACCACTCCCAGAGCGTTCCCATCTCTCTTATCTTCCTCTCCTTCATCTCTCCTCTCTGCTCCTCTCCTGGCCTCCCCATACATTCACCTTGATAGAAAGTGTTTTTCCCCCATTGTGCCGACCAAAGGACTCATTACGGTGTCTGCTCCTGGGCAGGGGCCTCTGAAAGGAGAGGAAGGCTGTTGTGAACACTCTTACAAATGAGGAGCGTCTGCTCTCCGCCACAGCAAGAGCACCTCCAAATAATCAGCTCTATTCAAACAACAGCATTGAGAAAGGGAAGGATTTACAGGGGGGGAGAACAAGCTGCTCCATCCATCCAGAGATGACAGATGAAAGGACCTCACCCAGCCTCCCCTCACTCCTCTCTCCCGCCCCCTCTCTCTCTTTCTCCTCCTTCCAATGATGTTCCCCCTCCAAACCCCCTCTCTCTCTCTCTCTCTCTTTCTCCTTCCAATGATGTTCCCCCTCCAACCCCCCTCTCTCTCTCTCTCTCTCTCTTTCTCCTTCCAATGATGTTCCCCCTCCAAACCCCCTCTCTCTCTCTCTCTCTCTCTCTTTCTCCTTCCAATGATGTTCCCCCTCCAAACCCCCTCTCTCTCTCTCTCTCTCTCTTTCTCCTTCCAATGATGTTCCCCCTCCAAACCCCCTCTCTCTCTCTCTCTCTCTCTTTCTCCTTCCAATGATGTTCCCCCTCCAAACCCCCTCTCTCTCTCTCTCTCTCTCTCTCTCTCTCTCTTTCTCCTTCCAATGATGTTCCCCCTCCAAACCCCCTCTCTCTCTCTCTCTCTCTCTCTCTCTCTCTCTCTTTCTCCACCTTCCAATGATGTTCCCCCTCCAACCCCCCCTCTCTCTCTCTCTCTTTCTCCTTCCAATGATGTTCCCCCTCCAAACCCCCCTCTCTCTCTCTCTCTTTCTCCTTCCAATGATGTTCCCCCTCCAACCCCCCTCTCTCTCTCTCTTTCAAGGTCTCTTCCTTCTCCTTCCTCTCTTCCTGTCACTTTGAAACGCCACAGCTCGCGGGCGGGCGTGGCGTGGTGCGGGCAGGCGTGGCGTGGTGCGGGCGGGCGTGGCGTGGTGCGGGCGGGCGTGGCGTGGTGCGGGCTCGGAGGTTGCAGCTGAAGCACAATAATACACCTGCATTATGTATGTCAACAAGCCGGCACCATGAAAAATCTAATTGCCAGTAAAAAGTGTCTTGCCGTGCGCTTCCCGCATAACTCCCACCGCTGTAGAGCAATCTGGATTTATTCATGGTGGGTAAGGATGCTTTAATCATTCAGACAGACAGCAAGGCAGAAGTACGTGTGTGTGTGTGCGTGTGCGTGTGCGTGTGTGTGTGTGTGTGTCTGTGTGTGTGTCTGTTCGTGTGTGTGTGTGTGTGTGTGTGTGTGTGTGTGTGTGTGTGTGTGTGTGTGTGTGTGTGTGTGTGTGTGTGTGTGTGTGTGTGGTGTGTGTGTGCGCGCGCGCACGTGCAACACCTGGAACTACTCGGTATTAAGACGCTGAAGCAGGGCTAATTGCTGAGTACACACACACACACACACACACACACACACACACACACCACACACACACACACACACACTCTACACACCCACACACTCACCACAAGGGTGGGATTGCCAGCCCTTTGCAGCATCATACCCCACTCAGAGACCTAGGACCCCTGAGAGGGAGGGAGGGAGGGAGGGAGACAGGGCTGGATGACCGGAGACTATACCTTACCAGACAGACAGAGACATAGGGAGACGGGGCTGGATGACCGGAGACTATACCTTACCAGACAGACAGAGACATAGGGAGACGGGGCTGGATGACCGGAGACTATACCTTACCAGACAGACAGAGACATAGGGAGACAGGGCTGGATGACCAGAGACTATACCAGACAGACAGAGACATAGGGAGACAGGGCTGGATGACCAGAGACTATACCAGACAGACAGACAGAGACATAGGGAGACAGGCTGGATGACCAGAGACTATACCTTACCAGACAGACAGAGACATAGGGAGACAGGGCTGGAGGACCAGAGACTATACCTTACCAGACAGGCAGAGACATAGGGAGACAGGGCTGGATGACCGGAGACTATACCTTACCAGACAGACAGAGACATAGGGAGACAGGGCTGGATGACCAGAGACTATACCAGACAGACAGAGACATAGGGAGACAGGGCTGGATGACCAGAGACTATACCAGACAGACAGACAGAGACATAGGGAGACAGGCTGGATGACCAGAGACTATACCTTACCAGACAGACAGAGACATAGGGAGACAGGGCTGGAGGACCAGAGACTATACCTTACCAGACAGGCAGAGACATAGGGAGACAGGGCTGGATGACCGGAGACTATACCAGACAGACAGAGACATAGGGAGACAGGGCTGGATGACCAGAGACTATACCTTACCAGACAGAGACATAGGGAGACAGGGCTGGATGACCAGAGACTATACCAGACAGACAGACAGACAGAGACATAGGGAGACAGGGCTGGATGACCAGAGACTATACCTTAACAGACAGAGACATAGGGAGACAGGGCTGGATGACCAGAGACTATACCTTACCAGACAGACAGAGACATAGGGAGACAGGGCTGGATGACTAGAGACTATACCAGACAGACAGAGACATAGGGAGACAGGGCTGGATGACCAGAGACTATACCTTACCAGACAGACAGAGACATAGGGAGACAGGGCTGGATGACCAGAGACTATACCTTACCAGACAGACAGAGACATAGGGAGACAGGGCTGGATGACCAGAGACTATACCTTACCAGACAGAGACATAGGGAGACAGGGCTGGACGACCAGAGACTATACCTTACCAGACAGAGACATAGGGAGACAGGGCTGGATGACCAGAGACTATACCTTACCAGACAGAGACATAGGGAGACAGGGCTGGACGACCAGAGACTATACCTTACCAGACAGAGACATAGGGAGACAGGGCTGGACGACCAGAGACTATACCTTACCAGACAGAGACATAGGGAGACAGGGCTGGACGACCAGAGACTATACCTTACCAGATAGACAGAGACATAGGGAGACAGGGCTGGATGACCAGAGACTATACCTTACCAGACAGACAGAGACATAGGGATACAGGGCTGGATGACCAGAGACTATACCTTACCAGACAGACAGAGACATAGGGAGACAGGGCTGGATGACCAGAGACTATACCTTACCAGACAGAGACATAGGGAGACAGGGCTGGACGACCAGAGACTATACCTTACCAGACAGAGACATAGGGAGACAGGGCTGGATGACCAGAGACTATACCTTACCAGACAGAGACATAGGGAGACAGGGCTGGACGACCAGAGACTATACCTTACCAGACAGAGACATAGGGAGACAGGGCTGGACGACCAGAGACTATACCTTACCAGATAGACAGAGACATAGGGAGACAGGGCTGGATGACCAGAGACTATACCTTACCAGACAGACAGAGACATAGGGATACAGGGCTGGATGACCAGAGACTATACCTTACCAGACAGAGACATAGGGAGACAGGGCTGGATGACCAGAGACTATACCTTACCAGACAGACAGAGACATAGGGAGACAGGGCTGGATGACCAGAGACTATACCTTACCAGACAGACAGAGACATAGGGAGACAGGCTGGATGACCAGAGACTATACCTTACCAGACAGAGACATAGGGAGACAGGGCTGGACGACCAGAGACTATACCTTACCAGACAGACAGAGACATAGGGAGACAGGGCTGGAGGACCAGAGACTATACCTTACCAGACAGGCAGAGACATAGGGAGACAGGGCTGGATGACCGGAGACTATACCTTACCAGACAGACAGAGACATAGGGAGACAGGGCTGGATGACCAGAGACTATACCAGACAGACAGAGACATAGGGAGACAGGGCTGGATGACCAGAGACTATACCTTACCAGACAGAGACATAGGGAGACAGGGCTGGATGACCAGAGACTATACCAGACAGACAGAGACATAGGGAGACAGGGCTGGATGACCAGAGACTATACCTTACCAGACAGAGACATAGGGAGACAGGGCTGGATGACCAGAGACTATACCAGACAGACAGAGACATAGGGAGACAGGGCTGGATGACCAGAGACTATACCTTACCAGACAGACAGAGACATAGGGAGACAGGGCTGGATGACTAGAGACTATACCAGACAGACAGAGACATAGGGAGACAGGGCTGGATGACCAGAGACTATACCTTACCAGACAGACAGAGACATAGGGAGACAGGGCTGGATGACCAGAGACTATACCTTACCAGACAGACAGAGACATAGGGAGACAGGGCTGGATGACCAGAGACTATACCAGACAGACAGAGACATAGGGAGACAGGGCTGGATGACCAGAGACTATACCAGACAGACAGAGACATAGGGAGACAGGGCTGGATGACCAGAGACTATACCTTACCAGACAGACAGAGACATAGGGAGACAGGGCTGGATGACCAGAGACTATACCAGACAGACAGAGACATAGGGAGACAGGGCTGGACGACCAGAGACTATACCTTACCAGACAGAGACATAGGGAGACAGGGCTGGATGACCAGAGACTATACCTTACCAGACAGAGACATAGGGAGACAGGGCTGGACGACCAGAGACTATACCTTACCAGACAGAGACATAGGGAGACAGGGCTGGACGACCAGAGACTATACCTTACCAGATAGACAGAGACATAGGGAGACAGGGCTGGATGACCAGAGACTATACCTTACCAGACAGACAGAGACATAGGGATACAGGGCTGGATGACCAGAGACTATACCTTACCAGACAGAGACATAGGGAGACAGGGCTGGATGACCAGAGACTATACCTTACCAGACAGACAGAGACATAGGGAGACAGGGCTGGATGACCAGAGACTATACCTTACCAGACAGACAGAGACATAGGGAGACAGGCTGGATGACCAGAGACTATACCTTACCAGACAGAGACATAGGGAGACAGGGCTGGACGACCAGAGACTATACCTTACCAGACAGACAGCTCTCCAAGCCGCCCAGTCTGCCTACCAGACCCCCTCCTCTCCAAGCCGCCCAGTCTGCCTACCAGACCCCCTCCTCTCCAAGCCGCCCAGTCTGCCTACCAGACCCCCTCCTCTCCAAGCCGCCCAGTCTGCCTACCAGACCCCCTCCTCTCCAAGCCGCCCAGTCTGCCTACCAGACCCCCTCCTCTCCAAGCCGCCCAGTCTGCCTACCAGACCCCCTCCTCTCCAAGCCGCCCAGTCTGCCTACCAGACCCCCTCCTCTCCAAGCCGCCCAGTCTGCCTACCAGACCCCCTCCTCTCCAAGCCGCCCAGTCTGCCTACCAGACCCCCTCCTCTCCAAGCCGCCCAGTCTGCCTACCAGACCCTCCTCAGCAGCCTCAGGTTCTCAGGGAGGATCCTAGAAACTACAGTAGTCTGATATCGTCCTCTCCTCTTCCTCGCAGAACAACAGCGGAGGTTTACTGTGACGTGTTGACATGGAGTTACAAGTAAACGTTGTCTGGATGTTATAACCATGCATAGCCAGAACTATAGTCACCTTGTCTGGATGTTATAACCATGCATAGCCAGAACTAGAGTCACCTGTCTGGATGTTATAACCATGCGTGGCCAGAACTAGAGTCACCTTGTCTGGATGTTATAACCATGCGTAGCCAGAACTAGAGTCACCTGTCTGGATGTTATAACCATGCGTAGCCAGAACTAGAGTCACCTTGTCTGGATGTTATAACCATGCGTGGCCAGAACTAGAGTCACCTTGTCTGGATGTTATAACCATGCGTGGCCAGAACTAGAGTCACCTGTCTGGATGTTATAACCATGCGTAGCCAGAACTAGAGTCACCTTGTCTGGATGTTATAACCATGCGTGGCCAGAACTAGAGTCACCTTGTCTGGATGTTATAACCATGCGTGGCCAGAACTAGAGTCACCTGTCTGGATGTTATAACCATGCGTAGCCAGAACTAGAGTCACCTTGTCTGGATGTTATAACCATGCATAGCCAGAACTAGAGTCACCTTGTCTGGATGTTATAACCATGCATAGCCAGAACTAGAGTCACCTTGTCTGGATGTTATAACCATGCATAGCCAGAACTAGTGTCACCTTGTCTGGATGTTATAACCATGCATAGCCAGAACTAGAGTCACCTTGTCTGGATGTTATAACCATGCATAGCCAGAACTAGAGTCACCTTGTCTGGATGTTATAACCATGCGTGGCCAGAACTAGAGTCACCTTGTCTGGATGTTATAACCATGCATAGCCAGAACTAGAGTCACCTTGTCTGGATGTTATAACCATGCATAGCCAGAACTAGAGTCACCTGTCTGTAACCCATGGAAGGGGGAGAGGTGCAGTCACTTTACCTTAGTCTGCATGGGCAGGACACATGGTCTGAAATAAAGCCCCTCAGATTAGGTAACAGGTGAGATCCCAAGGCCTGTTAAGAGACTGCAGGTGAAAGAAGAACTGTGAAAGAGTCTCTAGTTTCTGGTCACGATGTGGTGAGTGAGTTACAACAGACGTATTATATCATGTGAGAGATGTGATAGATATTTGTATTGTAACACCACCCAATCACAATGACTGGCCTGTGAATGAGGCCTTGTGTTTGGTGACCCACAGATGACATGAAGTGAATAGTGACTTATGATTGGTGACCACAGGGGAATGAGGCCTTGTGATTGGTGACCCACAGGTGACAGGAAGAGGAAAGGTCAGGGGTGAAAGGTGATTCTGTGGTTCTCTTGGAGGCTTACTGTCACAATGAGACTGGCTGTTCTGTGAAGAGATGGGAAGCTTCCCAAATTGTACCCTATTCATAGGTGGCACCTCCGTCACTCGGTCGCGTCACACCGTTGTTTTGAACGCTCTCAAGCCGCCCTCTGCCAACGACGCGAAGTGGTTCCCTGAAGTGGTTCCCTGAAGTGGTGTAAAGCCCAGTCATTCTGGACATAGGCTAACTACTATTTAGTCTAAATTACACTATAGTGACTTCGAAATAGGATGACATTGCTAAAGTAGTCAAATATTTAGTAGGAAATTACTTTGTTAGCATTATCATGTCGTCAAATTTATTTTAGACAACGTTGTCATTAGCTCGCAAAGTTCGTCAAAAATAGCTAGCAATGCTAACATTAGCTAGCTAAAATGCGGTGGCCTGCATCTAAAGTCAGTCTGGCAACATCAAAATGACAACAACAGGTTTTCCTACTAATTATTTAGCTCGTTTTGAACGTCATCGTTTTTTCCCAAGCCGCTGTAATGCACTTCTGATAATCTTCATCAACACTCATTGACGAGGCATCGAGTAGGAATGCTCAGTTGGGCATCAGTCCAAAACCAACATTCAAAACAATATTGTGAGGAAACATGAATTCCTTACGTAATTGACTACGTTTGACCAGATCCCAGGTCTAAAGTAGTGCCCTATCTAGGATATAGGGTTCCAGACGTGGTTTTACAGTCGCACCTGTTGGTATTACAATGAGCCCTCATACTGCTCCGTGTAGAGCTGTGTAGTCAGAGAGGAATTTCCTTCTGGAGGGTTTGTCAAGCAGCCGTGCTATGCTGTTACACTCAGATCTTATGGTGCAACAGGGGGTCGCATTTAAATACAGGAGATTTGAGTCAGTCAGTAATGTTTTTTTAGAAACAGGGTGGACTTTCCTCTTGATATGCTTTTCAGTCTTGCAGTCTAAATTGGACACGGTTCATCCTTATCTGTTAGAGAAAGGCTATGAAGGCAAAAAAAATGCCTTTCCGCTGTATTCCAAATGAAGTAAACAAAGCCTACCTCTTGCCAGTAGAAGACGTAGGCTTCTTCATCTCCATGTGTTTGATCTGTTGCTGATCTGCTGTTGATCTGATCTGCTGTTGATCTGTTGCTGATCTGCTGTTGATCTGATCTGTTGATCTGATGTTGATCTGATCTGCTGTTGATCTGTTGTTGCTGTTGATCTGCTGTTGATCTGATCTGTTGTTGATCTGATCTGTTGTTGATCTGATCTGCTGTTGATCTGATCTGCTGTTGATCTGTTGCTGATCTGCTGTTGATCTGATCTGTTGTTGATCTGCTGTTGCTGTTGATCTGCTGTTGATCTGATCTGTTGTTGATCTGATCTGTTGTTGATCTGATCTGCTGTTGATCTGATCTGCTGTTGATCTGCTGTTGATCTGATCTGCTGTTGATCTGTTGTTGATCTGCTGTTGATCTGTTGTTGATCTGATCTGTTGTTGATCTGATCTGTTGTTGATCTGATCTGCTGTTGATCTGATGTTCATCTGATCTGCTGTTGATTTGTTCTGCTGTTGATCTGTTGTTGATCTGATCTGCTGTTGATCTGATCTGCTGTTGATCTGTTGTTGATCTGATCTGTTGTTGATCAGGGTCTGTGGAGCTAGACATGGAGCTAGACATGCCTGGATATCCACAGACCCTGAGGTCTGGAGCTAGACATGCCTGGATATCCACAGACCCTGAGGTCTGGAGCTAGACATGCCCGGATATCCACAGACCCTGAGGTCTGGAGCTAGACATGCCTGGATATCCACAGACCCTGAGTTCTGGAGCTAGACATGCCTGGATATCCACAGACCCTGAGGTCTGGAGCTAGACATGCCTGGATATCCACAGACCCTGAGGTCTGGAGCTAGACATGCCTGGATATCCACAGACCCTCAAAGTTATTTGTGTGTATTGTGACGGTGTTTGTGTGTGCGTGCCTGGCTCTGGGTTAAGCCTTTGTGTGAGTGTTGACGGGTCAGAGATCAATGAGGCGTCTGAGCTGAGAGAGAGAGAGAGAGAGAGAGAGAATATGTTGAAACTCAGGCCACCTCACCTCAGTCTTTGGAGAACTCTCTGCTCCTGCCTCATTTGGCGGAGGAAATGGGTCGTGACCTCAGAGGGGAATACCTCGCTCCCTCCCTCCCTCCCTCCCTCCCTCCCTCCCTCCCTCCCTCCCTCCCTCCCTCGGAGCCGGCACTTAGCAGCCAGGAGGGCCCTCTTTTCTCCCATAAGCCTTCGCTCCACAGAGGCTAAAGTACAGATGGAATTCTTAAATATTACCTCCCAATTAGTTTATTTTAGCTCTCTGCAGATTATTTAATGAAAAGAGAGAGAGACAGAGCGATAGAAAGAGAGAGGGGTGAAGGATTTGGAGCGAAGTCAGTTCACAGCCAGGCGGTATCCGAGATGTAATGGCAGCAGATTTCCACGGCTTAGTAACACACTTCGGCAACAAGTTGTACCACGGGGGCTACCACCTGTATTCATACATAAACACACACACACACACACACACACACACACACACACACACACACACACACACACACACACACACACACACACACACACACACACACACACACACACACACACACACCTGTAGTCATAACAGCTACCCCTCCATAGGCCCGCCTGAAATCCGGCAGGTGGAAAATTATCTTGTTGAATTGCAATTCACCTAAGTAGAGGTCTGGCCCAGCCAGACTTCACTGTGCTTCCCTGTTCTAACCTGGCCCAGCCAGACTTCACTGTTCTTCCCTGTTCTAACCTGGCCCAGCCAGACTTCACTGTGCTTCCTTGTTCTAACCTGGCCCAGCCAGACTTCACTGTGCTTCCCTGTTCTAACCTGGCCCAGCCAGACTTCACTGTTCTTCCCTGTTCTAACCTGGCCCAGCCAGACTTCACTGTGCTTCCCTGTTCTAACCTGGCCCAGCCAGACTTCACTGTGCTTCCCTGTTCTAACCTGGCCCAGCCAGACTTCACTGTGCTTCCTTGTTCTAACCTGGCCCAGCCAGACTTCACTGTTCTTCCCTGTTCTAACCTGGCCCAGCCAGACTTCACTGTTCTTCCCTGTTCTAACCTGGCCCAGCCAGACTTCACTGTTCTTCCCTGTTCTAACCTGGCCCAGCCAGACTTCACTGTGCTTCCCTGTTCTAACCTGGCCCAGCCAGACTTCACTGTTCTTCCCTGTTCTAACCTGGCCCAGCCAGACTTCACTGTTCTTCCCTGTTCTAACCTGGCCCAGCCAGACTTCACTGTGCTTCCCTGTTCTAACCTGGCCCAGCCAGACTTCACTGTGCTTCCCTGTTCTAACCTGGCCCAGCCAGACTTCACTGTGCTTCCCTGTTCTAACCTGGCCCAGCCAGACTTCACTGTGCTTCCCTGTTCTAACCTGGCCCAGCCAGACTTCACTGTGCTTCCCTGTTCTAACCTGGCCCAGCCAGACTTCACTGTGCTTCCCTGTTCTAACCTGGCCCAGCCAGACTTCACTGTGCTTCCCTGTTCTAACCTGGCCCAGCCAGACTTCACCGTGCTTCCCTGTTCTAACCTGGCCCAGCCAGACTTCACTGTGCTTCCCTGTTCTAACCTGGCCCAGCCAGACTTCACTGTGCTTCCCTGTTCTAACCTGGCCCAGCCAGACTTCACTGTGCTTCCCTGTTCTAACCTGGCCCAGCCAGAGTTCAGTGTGCTTCCCTGTTCTAACCTGGCCCAGTAGACTTCACTGTGTTTCCCTGTTCTAACCTGGCCCAGCCAGACTTCACTGTGCTTCCCTGTTCTAACCTGGCCCAGCCAGACTTCACTGTGCTTCCCTGTTCTAACCTGGCCCAGCCAGACTTCACTGTGCTTCCCTGTTCTAACCTGGCCCAGCCAGACTTCACTGTGCTTCCCTGTTCTAACCTGGCCCAGCCAGACTTCACTGTTCTTCCCTGTTCTAACCTGGCCCAGCCAGACTTCACTGTGCTTCCCTGTTCTAACCTGGCCCAGCCAGACTTCACTGTGCTTCCTTGTTCTAACCTGGCCCAGCCAGACTTCACTGTGCTCTCTTCTCCTACAGTGCAGGGGGGGAGGAGGGGGGCGAGCAGCCCTCACCCTCTGAAGTGTTTTACATTAGTTGTCCATACATTCTGATGAGAGAGAGAGGTACTGTGATGTCAAGGAGAAACAGACCCCCCCCCCCCCCCCCAAGGATTCTATTATTCTCTATAGCCCCCCCATCATTCTATTATTCACCTCTATAGAAAGAGTGGTGGATATTGTCCCTGGTGAAACAGGTTAGAGACAGAGTGGTGGATATTGTCTCTGGTGAAACAGGTTAGAGACAGAGTGGTGGATATTGTCCCTGGGGTAAAACAGGTTACAGACAGAGTGGTGGATATTGTCCCTGAGGTAAAACAGGTTAGAGACAGAGTGGTGGATATTGTCCCTGAGGTAAAACAGGTTAGAGACAGAGTGGTGGATATTGTCCCTGGTGAAACAGGTTAGAGACAGAGTGGTGGATATTGTCCCTGGTGAAACAGGTTAGAGACAGAGTGGTGGATATTGTCCCTGAGGTAAAACAGGTTAGAGACAGCGTGGTGGATATTGTCCCTGGGGTAAAACAGGTTAGAGACAGAGTGGTGGATATTGTCCCTGGGGTAAAACAGGTTAGAGACAGAGTGGTGGATATTGTCCCTGAGGTAAAACAGGTTAGAGACAGAGTGGTGGATATTGTCCCTGAGGTAAAACAGGTTAGAGACAGAGTGGTGGATATTGTTCCTGAGGTAAAACAGGTTAGAGACAGAGTGGTGGATATTGTTCCTGAGGTAAAACAGGTTAGAGACAGAGTGGTGGATATTGTCCCTGAGGTAAAACAGGTTAGAGACAGAGTGGTGGATATTGTCCCTGAGGTAAAACAGGTTAGAGACAGAGTGGTGGATATTGTCCTTGGGGTAAAATAGGTTAGAGACAGAGTGGTGGATATTGTCCCTGGGGTAAATCAGGTTAAATGATCTATAGCTATGTGTGGGAGGTAACTGAGTTAGCAGTCTTTTTAACTCAAGCCCACACACTTCTCACTCACACTGTACATGGTGTGAAGTCATGAACACTCAGCAGCTCTGTGTCTTTGGTTGAAAGCAGCAGGTGTTATATACAAACACAGCAGACATGTATGAGTTAGGACAATCACTCTACCACCATTATCCCAGTGTATGAGTTAGGACATTCACTCTACCACTATTATCCCAGTGTATGAGTTAGGACATTCACTCTACTACCATTATCCCAGTGTATGAGTTAGGACATTCACTCTACCACTATTATCCCAGTGTATGAGTTAGGACATTCACTCTACCACCATTATCCCAGTGTATGAGTTAGGACATTCACTCTACTACCATTATCCCAGTGAATGAGTTAAGACATTCACTCTACCACCATTATCCCAGTGTATGAGTTAAGACATTCACTCTACCACCATTATCCCAGTGTATGAGTTAAGACATTCACTCTACCACCATTATCCCAGTGTATGAGTTAAGACATTCACTCTACCACCATTATCCCAGTGTATGAGTTAAGACAATCACTCTACCACCACCATTATCCCAGTGTATGAGTTAAGACAATCACTCTACCACCACCATTATCCCAGTGTATGAGTTAGGACTCACTCTACCACCACCATTATCCCAGTGTATGAGTTAGGACTCACTCTACCACCACCATTATCCCAGTGTATGAGTTAAGACAATCACTCTACCACCACCATTATCCCAGTGTATGAGTTAGGACTCACTCTACCACCACCATTATCCCAGTGTATGAGTTAGGACTCACTCTACCACCACCATTATCCCAGTGTATGAGTTAGGACTCACTCTATCACCACCATTATACCAGTGTATGAGTTAGGACTCACTCTACCACCACCATTATCCCAGGCCATCCCATCTTAGCAGAGACGTTGTCTCCCTCTTCACTCCTCTCATCCCAGAGTGAAGGTGGAACATGGCAGTACACCGCTGTTCCTCTCATAGTTCAGCCACAACAAGATAGATCAGCCTTTCATATTGAATGATCAAGACAGTGTTCCCTCCTGGACAGATTCCTCCTGTGATCAAGACAGTGTTCCCTCCTGGACAGATTCCTGACTGGACAGATTCCTCCTGTGATCAAGACTGTGTCCCCTTCTGGACAGATTCCTCCTGTGATCAAGACAGTGTTCCCTCCTGGACAGATTCCTGACTGGACAGATTCCTCCTGTGATCAAGACTGTGTCCCCTTCTGGACAGATTCCTCCTGTGATCAAGACAGTGTTCCCTTCTGGATAGATTCCTCCTGTGATCAAGACAGTGTTCCCTTCTGGACAGATTCCTCCTGTGATCAAGACAGTGTTCCCTTCTGGACAGATTCCTCCTGTGATCAAGACAGTGTTCCCTCCTGGACAGATTCCTCCTGTGATCGTGGTCCCCCCTTGACAGATTCCTCCTGTGATCAAGACACGTAGGGGATAGGAAGGGACTAGGGGGGGTACACACACACACACACACACACACACACACACACACACACACACACACACACACACACACACACACACACACACACACACATTGTCTCTCTCAGAAGAGCCTCTGAGCTCTATCAATTACCGTGTCTCCAGCTGCAGACAGCAGGCGGCTGCAGGGAGGGGTCAGCACCCAGGGCTGAGTGGGCGAGAGAGAGAGAGAGAGGAGGAGAGATAAAAGGCGTTAGTTATGAAAGAGCAGGCACACCAGGGACAGAAGGATGAGAAGTCAGTAGAGAGAGAGAGAGAGAGAGAGAGAGAGAGGAGAGTCAGAAAATCAACAAATCTTGAAAGTCCATCAGAGATGAGGTTGGATTACAGAAGAGAGGCTTGCTTCCCCGCTACGCATTCACATCCATCCCTGACGCACACACACACACACACACACACAGCCTTCAGACAGGTCTGTGTAGGGGTTGAACGCGTGCTTAAAGGGATATGTGGTACAGTATCTCACCCGGTAATAATGCTCTTTAATGACCTAGAGGGGTGTCAAGCTGATACCGACTGAACAGTCGCTTCTTTCTCTCTAATTCGCCACCTGGAGAAATCCACTGGAAATTGATACTTGCCAGCACTGACTGAATTTCTTAGAAGCACAGTCGGTAATGTGTAGGTAATGCAAATTTAGGTAAATCATTATATAAAAAATGTATATCTCAATTTTCTCGCAAAGCATATCTCCTGAAGTAGATCAATCTAATCTACACTATATATATATAAAAACGTATGTGGACATCCCTTCAAATTAGTGGATTTCAGCCATTTCAACCACACCCCGTTGTTGACAGGTGTATAAAATCGAGCACACAGCCATGTAATCTCCATAGACAAACATTGGCAGTAGAATGGGCCTTACTGAAGAGCTCAGTGACTTTCAACATGGCACCGTCATAGGATTCCACCTTTCCAACAAGTCAGTTCGTCAAATTTCTGCCTTGCTAGAGCTGCCCTGGTCAACTGTCAGTGCTGTTATTGTGAAGTGGAAACCACAAGGAGCAACAACGGCTCAGCCGTGAAGTAGTAGGCCACACAAGCTCACAGAACGGGACCGCCGAGTGCTGAAGTGCGTAGCACGTAAAAAGCTTCTGTCCTCGGTTCCAAACTGCCTCTGGAAGCAACGTCAGCACAACAACTGTTAGTCGGGAGCTTCATGAAAGGGGTTTCCATGGCCGAGCAGCTACATACAAGCCTAACATCACCAGGCGCAATGCCAAGCGTCGGCTGGAGTGGGTAGAGCTCACCGCCATTGGACTCTGGGGCAGTGGAAACGCGTTCTCTGGAGTGATGAATCACATTTCACCATCTGGCAGTCCGACTGACAAAACTGGGTTTGACGAATGCCAAGAGAAGACTACCTGCCCCAATGCATAGTGCCAACTGTTAAGTTTGGTGGAGGAGTAATAATTGTTTTGGGCTGTTTTTCATGGTTCGGGCTAGACCCCTTAGTTCCAGTGAAGGGAAACCTTAATGCTACAGCATACAATGACATTCTAGACGATTTTGTGTGGCAATTGTTTGGAGAAGGCCATTTCCTGTTTCAGCATGACAATGCCCCCTGTGCACAAAGCGACGTCAATACAGAAATGTTGTTTGTCGAGATCAGTGTGGAAGAACTTGACTGGCCTGCACAGAGCCCTGACCTCAACCCCATCGAACACCTTTGGGATGAATTTGAACGTCGACTGCGAGCCAGTCCTAATCGCCCGACATCAGTACCCGACCTCACTAATGATGTTGTGGCTGAATGGAAGCAAGTCCCTGCAGCAATGTTCCAGCATCTAGTGGAAAGCCTTCCCAGAAGAGTGGAGGCTGTTATAGCAGCAATGTTCCAACATCTAGTGGAAAGCCTTCCCAGAAGAGTGGAGGCTGTTATAGCAGCAATGTTCCAACATCTAGTGGAAAGCCTTCCCAGAAGAGTGGAGGCTGTTATAGCAGCAATGTTCCAACATCGAGTGGAAAGCCTTCCCAGAAGACTGGAGGCTGTTATAGCAGCAATGTTCCAACATCTAGTGGAAAGCCTTCCCAGAAGAGTGGAGGCTGTTATAGCAGCAATGTTCCAACATCTAGTGGAAAGCCTTCCCAGAAGAGTGGAGGCTGTTATAGCAGCAATGTTCCAACATCTAGTGGAAAGCCTTCCCAGAAGAGTGGAGGCTGTTATAGCAGCAATGTTCCAACATCTAGTGGAAAGCCTTCCCAGAAGAGTGGAGGCTGTTATAGCAGCAATGTTCCAACATCTAGTGGAAAGCCTTCCCAGAAGAGTGGAGGCTGTTATAGCAGCAATGTTCCAACATCTAGTGGAAAGCCTTCCCAGAAGAGTGGAGGCTGTTATAGCAGCAATGGGAAGAACCATTTCGTATTAATGTCCATGGTTGGTTGTGGAATGAGGTGTTAGATGAGCAGGTGTCCACATACTTTTGGTAATGTGGTGTATCTATATATAATATACTGCGGCAGTGTGGGAATTTACATTTCAATGACCGTCATCCGGTGGAATTGAAATATCAAAATCATAAAATGGTCATTCAGATTGATCCTCCATATTTAATGTATTTCAAGGCTGTTCTCTCTCTCTCTCTCTCTCTCTCTCTCTCTCTCTCTCTCTCTCTCTCTCTCTCTCTCTCCCCCCCTCTCTCTCTCTTCTCTCTCTCCCTCCACCCTATAAATGATCATATGATAGGCCTGTCCGTCTCTTCTCTCCTGGTCTAGTGGGATATATCTCTATTACCATATTCATTATAGATGAGTCTTTAATGCACCATCACATTAGGACAGACTTAACTGTACTGGACTGAACCCCCAATAATGTCCATTTGATCCTGAGAGTCCGGGTCATATTATCTCTGGCCACAATGTTGTATTATAACCTGGTCTTTAAAGCTACAGTGGGATCTGGGAAACGTATATGGTCAGAGATTATAGATAAATAACCAAGGTGTTATAGCCCTTAGTCTTCATCAGTGTCTCACTGTGCCAGAGAGGACAATGGGTCATGTCCACTAGTCTTCATCAGGGTCTCACTGTGCCAGAGAGGACAATGGGTCATGTCCACTAGTCTTCATCAGGGTCTCACTGTGTCAGAGAGGACAATGGGTCATGTCCACTAGTCTTCATCAGGGTCTCACTGTGACAGAGAGGACAATGGGTCATGTCCACTAGTCTTCATCAGGGTCTCACTGTGTCAGAGAGGACAATGGGTCATGTCCACTAGCCTTCATCAGGGTCTCACTGTGACAGAGAGGACAATGGGTCATGTCCACTAGTCTTCATCAGGGTCTCACTGTGCCAGAGAGGACAGTGGGTCATGTCCACTAGCCTTCATCAGGGTCTCACTGTGACAGAGAGGACACGGGGTCATGTCCACTAGCCTTCATCAGGGTCTCACTGTGACAGAGAGGACAATGGGTCATGTCCACTAGTCTTCATCAGGGTCTCACTGTGACAGAGAGGACAATGGGTCATGTCCACTAGCCTTCATCAGGGTCTCACTGTGACAGAGAGGACAATGGGTCATGTCCACTAGTCTTCATCAGGGTCTCACTGTGCCAGAGAGGACAGTGGGTCATGTCCACTAGCCTTCATCAGGGTCTCACTGTGCCAGAGAGGACAATGGGTCATGTCCATGACCCTACTGTACTGAAACCTGACTGGATGAGTACAGTGTTCAGTCTGGTATAACCACACTACATTGTGGAGTATGGAGCGGGGAACAGGGCGGAGAGGGGATGAATGACAGGGAGGAGAAAAGTCTCTAACTACAGGTTCAGATGAATGACAGGTAGGAGAAAAGTCTCTAACTACAGGTTCAGATGAATGACAGGGAGGAGAAAAGTCTCTAACTACAGGTTCAGATGAATGACAGGGAGGAGAAAAGTCTCTAACTACAGGTTCAGATGAATGACAGGGAGGAGAAAAGTCTCTAACTACAGGTTCAGATGAATGACAGGGAGGAGAAAAGTCTCTAACTACAGGTTCAGATGAATGACAGGGAGGAGAAAAGTCTCTAACTACAGGTTCAGATGAATGACAGGGAGGAGAAAAGTCTCTAACTACAGGTTCAGATGAATGACAGGGAGGAGAAAAGTCTCTAACTACAGGTTCAGATGAATGACAGGTAGGAGAAAAGTCTCTAACTACAGGTTCAGATGAATGACAGGGAGGAGAAAAGTCTCTAACTACAGGTTCAGATGAATGACAGGTAGGAGAAAAGTCTCTAACTACAGGTTCAGATGAATGACAGGGAGGAGAAAAGTCTCTAACTACAGGTTCAGATGAATGACAGGGAGGAGAAAAGTCTCTAACTACAGGTTCAGATGAATGACAGGGAGGAGAAAAGTCTCTAACTACAGGTTCAGATGAATGACAGGGAGGAGAAAAGTCTCTAACTACAGGTTCAGATGAATGACAGGTAGGAGAAAAGTCTCTAACTACAGGTTCAGATGAATGACAGGTAGGAGAAAAGTCTCTAACTACAGGTTCAGATGAATGACAGGTAGGAGAAAAGTCTAACTACAGGTTCAGATGAATGACAGGTAGGAGAAAAGTCTCTAACTACAGGTTCAGATGAATGACAGGTAGGAGAAAAGTCTCTAACTACAGGTTCAGATGAATGACAGGTAGGAGAAAAGTAACTACAGGTTCAGATGAATGACAGGTAGGAGAAAAGTAACTACAGGTTCAGATGAATGACAGGTAGGAGAAAAGTCTCTAACTACAGGTTCAGATGAATGACAGGGAGGAGAAAAGTCTCTGACTACAGGTTCAGATGAATGACAGGGAGGAGAAAAGTCTCTAACTACAGGTTCAGATGAATGACAGGGAGGAGAAAAGTCTCTAACTACAGGTTCAGATGAATGACAGGTAGGAGAAAAGTCTCTAACTACAGGTTCAGATGAATGACAGGTAGGAGAAAAGTCTCTAACTACAGGTTCAGATGAATGACAGGTAGGAGAAAAGTAACTACAGGTTCAGATGAATGACAGGTAGGAGAAAAGTCTCTAACTACAGGTTCAGATGAATGACAGGGAGGAGAAAAGTCTCTAACTACAGGTTCAGATGAATGACAGGGAGGAGAAAAGTCTCTAACTACAGGTTCAGATGAATGACAGGGAGGAGAAAAGTCTCTAACTACAGGTTCAGATGAATGACAGGTAGGAGAAAAGTCTCTAACTACAGGTTCAGATGAATGACAGGTAGGAGAAAAGTCTAACTACAGGTTCAGATGAATGACAGGTAGGAGAAAAGTCTCTAACTACAGGTTCAGATGAATGACAGGGAGGAGAAAAGTCTCTAACTACAGGTTCAGATGAATGACAGGTAGGAGAAAAGTCTCTAACTACAGGTTCAGATGAATGACAGGTAGGAGAAAAGTAACTACAGGTTCAGATGAATGACAGGTAGGAGAAAAGTCTCTAACTACAGGTTCAGATGAATGACAGGGAGGAGAAAAGTCTCTAACTACAGGTTCAGATGAATGACAGGGAGGAGAAAAGTCTCTAACTACAGGTTCAGATGAATGACAGGGAGGAGAAAAGTCTCTAACTACAGGTTCAGATGAATGACAGGTAGGAGAAAAGTCTCTAACTACAGGTTCAGATGAATGACAGGTAGGAGAAAAGTCTAACTACAGGTTCAGATGAATGACAGGTAGGAGAAAAGTCTCTAACTACAGGTTCAGATGAATGACAGGGAGGAGAAAAGTCTCTAACTACAGGTTCAGATGAATGACAGGGAGGAGAAAAGTCTCTAACTACAGGTTCAGATGAATGACAGGGAGGAGAAAAGTCTCTCCTCAACTGTCTGAAGGACCGAGAGTTAAACATATAGAATCCCTTGAATGGGCAAGTCAATGATGTCATAATGAGTGGACTGGCAACCATGTTGAGTGTCCCCGTAGCACACAACAGATAATAACTTACTTCCGCTACTGTACTCTATAATGTAACCTTGGCTAAGTCTCTGCTGTCTCTCTACAGGAGCAGCTGTCCCTTCAGCAGAATGGATCCGTCCCCTCCTCCGGCGTGCTGACTGCATCCTGGAGCCCCTGGAGCTTGGACAGAGAGGGGCTGAAGCTGCTGTCCATCAGCCTGGCTGTGGTGGCTATCCTAGTGGTCGTCATGTGGGAGAAACTCCACTGAGACTGAGGGAGCTGGAAGACTCGGACCTGGGCCTGTATTCATAAAGCGTCTCGGAGGAGGAGTGCTGATCCAAGATCAGGTCCCTCCTTTACAATCATCCTTATATTCTACGAGGCAAAACTGATTCTAGATCAGCATTCATACACTGAGACGCTTTATGAATAAGGGACCTGGGTCAAATACATATGTAAATTATTTCCAAGTACTTTGTACTGGGCAAACTAAATCAAGCGTAGCTCGAGTATTTGAAAGAATTTGACATATTTATTTGGCCTGTAGGTTTGGTTGAAATGGGTTTGGATGGGTCTTAGTTTAGCTTTATATGAGAAGGACTTCTCTGTCTTGGACAAAGGGGGGAGGGGAGGGGAGGAAGGGAGGGGAGGAAACAAGGACAGGATACAAGGAGAGGACAGTTTAAAGACATGTTGTGTGATACTCTGGTTTAAGGTGGTGGACAGTAGTACCTTCAATTAAAAGTATTTATTTTTTACCACAATGAAACAGACACAGATGAACGGTATATTTTTGGTAATGAATTGACATGACTGTAAAAGCCCTCTCTGTGTCTGTCGTACTGTAGTACCACATTGTGATTGTTTATGTGCCCTGGTCTGAAGTAGTTAAGGAACAGGGTGCCATTTGGGATGCTGTGATGTACAGCATGAACCTGCATGGTGTTGGATTCTATTCATGTACATCCCAGCAGTGGATCATTCTCCTATCCAGGGGACTTATTGTCTGGCCTAGGTCCCTGTCCGCCTCTCAAATGGCACCCTATTCCCTTTATAGTGCGCTACTTTTCACCAGGACCTATGGGGTCTGGCCAAAGTAGTGCACTATATAGAAAATAGAGTGTCATTTGGGACACAGACTGACAGTGTTTTCTCATCTTTGTTTGCAGCGTAAAGCTAACCTTAATAAACCTTAATAAACCACAACTCCATGCTCTCTGTCTGTCTGGCTTTTTCTTTGCAACTCTGCCTAGAAGGCCAGCATCCCGGAGTCGCCTCTTCACTGTTGACGTTGAGACTGGTGTTTTGTGGGTACTATTTAATGAAGCTGTCAATTGAGGACTTGTGAGGCGTCTGTTTCTCAAACTAGACACACTAATGTCCTTGTCCTCTTGCTCAGTTGTGCACCGGGGCCTCCCACTCCTCTTTATATTCTGGTTAGAGCCAGTTTACTCTGTTCTGTGAAGGGAGTAGTACACAGCGTTGTACGAGATCTTCAGTTTCTTGGCAATTTCTCGCATGGAATAGCCTTCATTGCTCAGAACAAGAATAGACTGACGAGTTTCAGATGAAAGTAATTTGTTTCTGGCCATTTTGAGCCTGTCATCAAACCTACAAATGCTGATGCTCCAGACACTCAACTAGTCTAAAGAAGGCCAGTTTTATTGCTTCTTTAATCAGGACAACAGTTTTCAGTGCTAACATAATTCCAAAAGGGCTTTCTAATGATCAATTAGCCTTTTAAAATGATAAACTTGGATTAGCTAACACAACATGCCGTTGGAACACAGGAGTGATGGTTGCTGATAATGGGCCTCTGCTTGCATTTCCAAATCAGACGTTTCCAGCTAGAATAGTAATTTACAACATTAATGTCTACACGGTATTTCTGATCATTTTGATGTTACTTTAATGGACAAAAAATGTGCTTTTCTTTCAAAAACAAGGACACTTCTAACTGACCCCAAACTTTTCAACGGTAGTATATATCTGAGTGTATGTTCCTCCATGCTTCATTTAATGGGAACGCTGGCCTGTATTGATGGGATGCATGATGGTTGGTGGCAGTCCTGTATGTTGTTGATAGAATGGATGATGGTGGGGTGTAGGTCCTGTATGTTGTTGATAGAATGGATGATGGTGGGGTGTAGGTCCTGTATGTTGTTGATAGAATGGATGATGGTGGGGTGTAGGTCCTGTATGTTGTTGATAGAATGGATGATGGTGGGGTGTAGGTCCTGTATGTTGTTGATAGAATGGATGATGGTGGGGTGTAGGTCCTGTATGTTGTTGATAGAATGGATGATGGTGGGGTGTAGGTCCTGTATGTTGTTGATAGAATGGATGATGGTGGGGTGTTGGTCCTGTATGTTGTTGATAGAATGCATGATGGTTGGTGGCAGTCCTGTATGTTGTTGATAGAATGGATGATGGTGGGGTGTTGGTCCTGTATGTTGTTGATAGAATGGATGATGGTGGGGTGTAGGTCCTGTATGTTGTTGATAGAATGGATGATGGTGTGGTGTAGGTCCTGTATGTTGTTGATAGAATGGATGATGGTGGGGTGTTGGTCCTGTATGTTGTTGATAGAATGGATGATGGTGGGGTGTAGGTCCTGTATGTTGTTGATAGAATGGATGATGGTGGGGTGTAGGTCCTGTATGTTGTTGATAGAATGGATGATGGTGGAGTGTAGGTCCTGGAAGACGTGGTGACCCCCAGCCCTCTGTAGTAATGGAAGATGTGGTGACCCCCAGCCCTCTGTAGTATTGGAAGATGTGGTGACCCCCAGCCCTCTGTAGTATTGGAAGATGTGGTGACTCCCAGCCCTCTGTAGTAATGGAAGATGTGGTGACTCCCAGCCCTCTGTAGTAATGGAAGATGTGGTGACCCCCAGCCCTCTGTAGTAATGGAAGATGTGGTGACTCCCAGCCCTCTGTAGTAATGGAAGATGTGGTGACTCCCAGCCCTCTGTAGTAATGGAAGATGTGGTGACCCCCAGCCCTCTGTAGTAATGGAAGATGTGGTGACTCCCAGCCCTCTGTAGTAATGGAAGATGTGGTGACCCCCAGCCCTCTGTAGTAATGGAAGATGTGGTGACCCCCAGCCCTCTGTAGTAATGGAAGATGTGGTGACTCCCAGCCCTCTGTAGTAATGGAAGATGTGGTGACTCCCAGCCCTCTGTAGTAATGGAAGATGTGGTGACTCCCAGCCCTCTGTAGTAATGGAAGATGTGTTGACTCCCAGCCCTCTGCAGTAATGGAAGATGTGGTGACTCCCAGCCCTCTGTAGTAATGGAAGATGTGGTGACTCCCAGCCCTCTGTAGTAATGGAAGATGTGGTGACCCCCAGCCCTCTGTAGTAATGGAAGATGTGGTGACTCCCAGCCTTGTCTATTCTGAACAGGGAATGGTACTATTCTATTATCCTCAATTTTGTCTGAAGGCTTTGTACCCGTTTCAGACACTGGTAGCGTACAGTGTGATGATTCAGTTATAGTGATGGGAACAATCTCTCTCTGTCCACAGGTCGGTGAATAAACCAGGAGAGTCTGCTCTATAATGAACCAGGAGAGTCTGCTCTATAATAAACCAGGAGAGTCTGCTCTATAATAAACCAGGAGAGTCTGCTCTATAATAAACCAGGAGAGTCTGCTCTATAATGAACCAGGAGAGTCTGCTCTATAATAAATCAGGAGAGTCTGCTCTATAATAAACCAGGAGAGTCTGCTCTATAATAAACCAGGAGAGTCTGCTCTATAATAAACCAGGAGAGTCTGCTCTATAATGAACCAGGAGAGTCTGCTCTATAATAAACCAGGAGAGTCTGCTCTATAATGAACCAGGAGAGTCTGCTCTATAATAAACCAGGAGAGTCTGCTCTATAATAAACCAGGAGAGTCTGCTCTATAATAAACCAGGAGAGTCTGCTCTATAATAAACCAGGAGAGTCTGCTCTATAATAAACCAGGAGAGTCTGCTCTATAATAAACCAGGGGAGTCTGCTCTATAATGAACCAGGAGAGTCTGCTCTATAATAAACCAGGGGAGTCTGCTCTATAATAAACCTGGAGAGTCTGCTCTATAATAAACCAGGAGAGTCTGCTCTATAATAAACCAGGAGAGTCTGCTCTATAATAAACCAGGAGAGTCGGCTCTATAATAAACCAGGAGAGTCTGCTCTATAATAAACCAGGAGAGTCTGCTGTATGATAAACCAGGAGAGTCTGCTGTATGATAAACCAGGAGAGTCTGCTCTATAATAAACCTGGAGAGTCTGCTCTATAATAAACCAGGAGAGTCTGCTCTATAATAAACCAGGAGAGTCTGCTCTATAATAAACCAGGAGAGTCTGCTCTATAATGAACCAGGAGAGTCTGCTCTATAATGAACCAGGAGAGTCTGCTCTATAATGAACCAGGAGAGTCTGCTCTATAATGAACCAGGAGAGTCTGCTCTATAATAAACCAGGAGAGTCTGCTCTATAATAAACCAGGAGAGTCTGCTCTATAATAAACCAGGAGAGTCTGCTCTATAATGAACCAGGAGAGTCTGCTCTATAATTAACCAGGGGAGTCTGCTCTATAATAAACCTGGAGAGTCTGCTCTATAATAAACCAGGAGAGTCTGCTCTATAATAAACCAGGAGAGTCTGCTCTATAATAAACCAGGAGAGTCGGCTCTATAATAAACCAGGAGAGTCTGCTCTATAATAAACCAGGAGAGTCTGCTGTATGATAAACCAGGAGAGTCTGCTGTATGATAAACCAGGAGAGTCTGCTCTATAATAAACCTGGAGAGTCTGCTCTATAATAAACCAGGAGAGTCTGCTCTATAATAAACCAGGAGAGTCTGCTCTATAATAAACCAGGAGAGTCTGCTCTATAATAAACCAGGAGAGTCTGCTCTATAATGAACCAGGAGAGTCTGCTCTATAATGAACCAGGAGAGTCTGCTCTATAATGAACCAGGAGAGTCTGCTCTATAATGAACAAGGAGAGTCTGCTCTATAATAAACCAGGAGAGTCTGCTCTATAATAAACCAGGAGAGTCTGCTCTATAATAAACCAGGAGAGTCTGCTCTATAATAAACCAGGAGAGTCTGCTCTATAATAAACCTGGAGAGTCTGCTCTATAATAAACCAGGGGAGTCTGCTCTATAATAAACCAGGAGAGTCTGCTCTATAATAAACCAGGAGAGTCTGCTCTATAATAAACCAGGAGAGTCGGCTCTATAATAAACCAGGAGAGTCTGCTCTATAATAAACCAGGAGAGTCTGCTGTATGATAAACCAGGAGAGTCTGCTGTATGATAAACCAGGAGAGTCTGCTCTATAATAAACCTGGAGAGTCTGCTCTATAATAAACCAGGGGAGTCTGCTCTATAATAAACCAGGAGAGTCTGCTCTATAATAAACCAGGAGAGTCTGCTCTATAATAAACCAGGAGAGTCGGCTCTATAATAAACCAGGAGAGTCTGCTCTATAATAAACCAGGAGAGTCTGCTGTATGATAAACCAGGAGAGTCTGCTGTATGATAAACCAGGAGAGTCTGCTCTATAATAAACCAGGAGAGTCTGCTCTATAATAAACCAGGAGAGTCTGCTCTATAATAAACCAGGAGAGTCTGCTCTATAATAAACCAGGAGAGTCTGCTCTATAATGAACCAGGAGAGTCTGCTCTATAATGAACCAGGAGAGTCTGCTCTATAATAAACCAGGAGAGTCTGCTCTATAATAAACCAGGAGAGTCTGCTCTATAATAAACCAGGAGAGTCTGCTCTATAATAAACCAGGAGAGTCTGCTGTATAATAAACCAGGAGAGTCTGCTGTATGATAAACCAGGAGAGTCTGCTGTATGATAAACCAGGAGAGTCTGCTCTATAATAAACCTGGAGAGTCTGCTCTATAATAAACCGGGAGAGTCTGCTCTATAATAAACCGGGAGAGTCTGCTCTATAATAAACCAGGAGAGTCTGCTCTATGATAAACCAGGAGAGTCTGCTGTATGATAAACCAGGAGAGTCTGCTCTATAATAAACCTGGAGAGTCTGCTCTATAATAAACCAGGAGAGTCTGCTCTATAATAAACCAGGAGAGTCTGCTCTATAATAAACCAGGAGAGTCTGCTCTATAATAAACCAGGAGAGTCTGCTCTATAATGAACCAGGAGAGTCTGCTCTATAATGAACCAGGAGAGTCTGCTCTATAATAAACCAGGAGAGTCTGCTCTATAATAAACCAGGAGAGTCTGCTCTATAATAAACCAGGAGAGTCTGCTGTATAATAAACCAGGAGAGTCTGCTCTATAATAAACCAGGGGAGTCTGCTCTATAATAAACCAGGGGAGTCTGCTCTATAATAAACCAGGAGAGTCTGCTCTATAATAAACCAGGAGAGTCTGCTCTATGATAAACCAGGAGAGTCTGCTCTATAATGAACCAGGAGAGTCTGCTCTATAATAAACCAGGAGAGTCTGCTCTATAATAAACCTGGAGAGTCTGCTCTATAATAAACCAGGAGAGTCTGCTCTATAATGAACCTGGAGAGTCTGCTCTGTAATAAACCTGGAGAGTCTGCTCTATAATAAACCTGGAGAGTCTGCTCTATAATAAACCAGGAGAGTCTGCTCTATAATAAACCAGGAGAGTCTGCTCTATAATAAACCAGGAGAGTCTGCTGTATAATGAACCAGGAGAGTCTGCTCTATAATAAACCAGGAGAGTCTGCTCTATAATAAACCAGGAGAGTCTGCTCTATAATAAACCAGGAGAGTCTGCTCTATAATGAACCAGGAGAGTCTGCTCTATAATAATCTATAATAAACCAGGAGAGTCTGCTCTATAATAAACCAGGAGAGTCTGCTCTATAATAAACCAGGAGAGTCTGCTCTATGATAAACAGAAGTACAGCCCACAGGAAGTAGTATTTGATTAAATGACACCAGCATCCTTTCTCTTTAAAGATTAGCTAGCTGGGTTTGATTAGAATTTCACTGACGTTCCAATTCTTTTTTTTATCCCTGTTTTTATTGAAGAACACAAAATGGTATAAATAAAACATGAAAAATAAGAACGGTCTGGCAGGTACAAGCACACATACTTTCATCAGATTAGTTACAGTTACATCATCTTTGAATTAGACCATTTTTCAAGTGCGAAACCCATTTTTCTCCAGTATTCCTGGCCTCTCTCCTCATGAATTCTTAAAGCAAAGGTTTATACGCTCCATATAATGTATTTCTTTAATAATGTCTATCCAATGTGTCACGGTGGGAGGGTCTTTTTGTAGACATTTCCTGGCGATAGCCTTTTTACTGGCTTTAACAGGTGCTCATCTCTATTGGGTAAGTTAGCAGGTATTTCACCCAATGTCAAAACCCATTATTTTCCCAATGTTAGATCTTATTTCTCCCCTGTAAGTTTCAATTTGCGGGGCAGGACCAAAAGATAGGCGTGTGATCCGCCCTTGTCAGCCCGCATTCTCTCCAACAAGGGTTTTGGAAGCCAGTCTGTTTTGATTTCAGTTTAGGTGTTATGAAGAAACGTATAACATTCTTCCAACAGAATTCTCTCCATGACCTTGAGTTGGTGGAGCTTTGTTGAGTCTCTAATATGTTCAACCATGTTTCATCAGTTATTTAGACGTTAAGTTCCTCCTCCCATTTCTGTTTAATATAGTTTGTAGTGTTTCTTTGAGGATATAGAACACCAAAGTAAAGATTTGAAATCGTTATATATTTTTTTATACTCCCTAAGCTGTATGCGTTAGTGAATACGTGGATCAATTTTCTGAGGTGCCCGAATGTCAATCACTTTTATTTATTTTAAAAGTAGGGGCGAACCTGTAAGGTACCTGTAAAAAATATTTTTATCCAAGCCATGTTTTGTTTTTTACTTAGGTCCCTGGAAGTTCTCTAGATCTCCATTCCTTATAATTGTACACAATGATGTGATGCCTTTTTTGCATCACCTGTTTAAATCTGCTATCCTGAATTTCAGGGATGAAGCTGAGGTCGTATGCGGGCCAGCTCAGCAGTTTGACCTCTCTACTAAATTAATTTTTACCCTAAACCATGTCTTAAGAGAGAAATTAATCCACTGATTTTGTCTTTTGTATATTTTTATTACCATGTCCTTATTACCCAAAACTGACTGTATGAGTATCTCAGACGGCCCAATTCTGATATTTGTTTCCACTAATTGGTCTTTTGACCGATCAAATCAGATCTTTTCACGTCAGATCTTTTTCAGAGCTGATCTGATTGGACGAAAGACCAATTACTGAAAAAAAAGATCAGAATTGGGCTACCTGTCTAAACGCAGCCAGAAGTGTGTGAATGTTTCTGTTTTAATTGACAGCCTCCAGATGAACGCCACGAGACAGCATTGATTTCACCCGTCAACGTAAACATTATATGCCAAACCCATACCAGAATATCAGCAAGGCAGTAATTGACAATCACGTTTCAAGACTGTGGCCATCGCCTGCAATCATTTAGGTGAAGACGTGGTAGTATTTGTGTCATCTTTAGAGACATGTCCTGGGTGTTAACTAGAGGGGATCTGATCTCTTCAGAGCCTGGCTGTACATACAGACCAGGATGTGAACCAGTAACTGCCAGAATAAAGGAAACACTTGAGGAAATGACGGCTCAAAGTATCTTGAAAGCAGGTGCTTCCCCACAGGTGCGGTTCCTGAGTTAATTAAGCAGTTAACAACCCATCATGCTTAGCGTCATGTATAAAAAATGTTAGGCAGGCCATTATTTTGGCTACCATGGCTATCCCCCCATAGGATCACAATGCATCCACAAGGCATGATTAGTCACTTGTAGAAGCGATGTCAAGGTGCATTGAAGCTGTTCTGGCTCGTGGTGGCCCAACACCCTATTAAGGGAAAGGGGGGGATACCTAGTTAGTTGTGCAACCTAAAATGCATTCAACTGAAATTAATCAGAGGGTTGCAGGGGGCTGCCTTAACCAACATCCAAGTCATCAGCGCCCAGGGAACAGTGGGTTAACTGCCTTGTTCAGGGGCAGAACGACAGATTTGTACTTTGTCAGCTCGGGGATTCGATCCAGCAACCTTTCGGTAACTGGCCCAACGCTCTAACCACTAGGCTACCTATGTTGGTGTTTCCTTTCCTTTGGCAGTTACCTGAATGTTCAAGAACTAGGCAATCGCTTTTCAAGAGGTAGATGGTGTTAAAGCTAGAATCCTTAATTAAAACAATAACAAAGTCCTATCCCTGCCCCTGTTTGCTGAAAAGCTATAGGATGGGGCTTGAGAAATGTAACCACTCTCAAATTCATAGACGAGCTATGGATGCAAGGACTGACCATGCATGATATCAAATGTATAGTTTTAACCATGTATAGTTTTATCAATACAGTGTTTGTTTACATTTACGTTCTGTACGAACATTGGAGTAAAACAAGCTTATATTTTGGGTTCTGATGGGGAAACAACAGTTCACAGTGAGGGCATTGTGGGAATTGTTGCTCCAACAGAGACGTGATTCACGTAAGATATTATTAGTATATTATTCAACAATCAATAGGTATTGATCATTCATTTATGAGTCCAAAAACGAATGTAGCAACTGCATAGTCCAGCTTTAATGTTTAAAGCACAACAACAAACCAGTCTTCTCGCTTGTTATTTGACAGTTATTGACAGTTATTTGTAAAGTTAATTGTAAAGTTAATTATAAAGTTAATTGTTGAGTTAATTGATGGTAAAATAGAGAAATCCATCTTAATAACAGCTTGAAGACAATAGTCATACCAAGAGAGGCATCCAGCAGACTTAATTTCCTTATTACAAAGTGGTTAATGACATCTGCTGTTCCTCCCACAGCATGGAAGTGCTCCGTCTCCACAAGCACATTAGAGGGCTGTTAAGATGAATGTTGTTGACTGGCACAAATGTTGACTTAGGTCCCCAAATGACTCTGAATACCCTCAGTTGATTCAGTCAGAGGCATAAGCCCAAACACTGGCTCGGCTGGCAAGGGACCAACACACTCAATAGAAGCAATCTTTCTCACAATGGCTTGTTGTGAAATCCCAGGGTGCATTGCAACAACGGAGGAGTGTTTGTGGGTTAGATAACGCTGACAGAGCCATGAAGCCAGCTAGCCACAAGGGCCACGCAACTCAGGGACATAGAGCCATGAAGCCAGACAGACAGACTCGAGGGCCACACAACTCAAGGACACAGCGCACCGCTCGCCTCGTAGGGAAAACTAAAGCCCTGCATTGAGTATGTTTAATGTTTACTACGGATGTGTTTGCCAAGTCATTTCCCTTGGAACAGGCACTATGGTGTGTAGAGCACTGTAAACACAGAGACATCAATGGATAGAGATAGGAAGGAAGGGAGGGAGGAGAGAGAAAGTTACAGATAAAGAGCGAAAGAAAGAAAGAAAGAGAGAGAGAGAGAGAGAGAGAGAGGGGAAGGAAGGAAGGAAGGAAGGAAGGAAGGAAGGAAGGAAGGAAGGAAGGAAGGAAGGAAGGAAGGAAGGAAGGAAGGAAGGAAGGAAGGAAGGAAGGAAGGAAGGAAGGAAGGAAGGAAGGAGAGCTCATATTTGTGCATTGAATCCATAAAAAGAGGATTCACTGAATTATAATGTAATGTGAGTTTCCATCCGATCCTTTGGAACTCTCACAGTTTGGACAGTTCTATTAACTGGGCCTTTCATTTATAGTACATTTTTATATGGTTTAAATGCATTGGACTCAACAAGCTCCTTTCATTACCGAAATTAAATGACATTTCTGCTTGGTGAAACTTCATTTGGTTCATTTGAGGCTATTGATGTTCACAGTGAGGGCATTGTGGCTCCAACAGAGACGTGATTCACAGAGAGAGGAGCTGAGACGAGGATCTGGTCCACGTTTACATCTGTTTGCGTCCCAAATGGGACCCTATTTCCTATGTAGTGCACTACTTTTAACCAGCACCCATAGGGGAGTGCACGATATAGAGAATAGGGTGCCATTTAGGGCACAGTCTTGGAAAACCAGCGTGTCCCCTCATCTCATCATGTGATGCTCACTTCACTATTACCATCAATTATTATCTAATGCTTTTTCATCACATTACACTAACTGGGCTTTGAGGTGATACGATACAGGAAATACCTCTTCATTTCTAGTACAGAGCAGTGGAACAGCAGCCTCTTATCCTGTTGCTGAACACGTTGTTGTGAGAAACCTACAGTACTCACTACTGTGGTGTGGAGTGTTTTAGTGCAGAATACTGTGGTGTGGAGTGTTTTAGTGCAGAATACTGTGGTGTGGAGTGTTTTAATGCAGAATACTGTAGTGTGGAGTGTTTTAGTGCTGAATACTGTGGTGTGGAGTGTTTTAGTGCAGAATACTGTAGTGTGGAGTGTTTTAGTGCAGAATACTGTAGTGTGGAGTGTTTTAGTGCTGAATATGGTGTGGAGTGTTTTAGTGCTGAATACTGTAGTGTGGAGTGTTTTAGTGCAGAATACTGTAGTGTGGAGTGTTTTAGTGCTGAATACTGTGGTGTGGAGTGTTTTAGTGCTGAATACTGTGGTGTGGAGTGTTTTAGTGCAGAATACTGTAGTGTGGATTGTTTTAGTGCTGAATACTGTGGTGTGTAATGTTTTAGTGCTGAATACTGTGGTGTGGAGTGTTTTAGTGCAGAATACTGTAGTGTGGAGTGTTTTAGTGCTGAATACTGTAGTGTGGAGTGTTTTAGTACTCACTACTATGGTGTGGAGTGTTTTAGTGCTGAATACTGTGGTGTGGAGTGTTTTAGTGCTGAATACTGTGGTGTGGAGTGTTTTAGTGCTGAATACTGTGGTGTGGAGTGTTTTAGTGCTGAATACTGTGGTGTGGAGTGTTTTAGTGCTGAATACTGTGGTGTGGAGTGTTTTAGTGCTGAATACTGTGGTGTGTAGTGTTTTAGTGCTGAATACTGTAGTGTGTAGTGTTTTAGTGCTGAATACTGTGGTGTGGAGTGTTTTAGTGCTGAATACTGTAGTGTGTAGTGTTTTAGTACTCACTACTGTGGTGTGTAGTATTTTAGTGCTGAATACTGTGGTGTGGAGTGTTTTAGTGCTGAATACTGTGGTGTGGAGTGTTTTAGTGCTGAATACTGTGGTGTGGAGTGTTTTAGTGCTCACTAGTGTGGTGTGGAGTGTTTTAGTACTGCATTTGTAATGTGACATTTACTGACGTTCTTAAAGGATAATGTTTGTTCATTTGTCATTACTCTGTAAGTACACTTTTAGCTAACCTATATTTTTTAAAGCAAACAGCAAGAAGTTTTTTTAAATTGAAGCGTCAGGTGATGAAATACATATTAACATACTGGAATGAAGAATATTTTAGTTTTGTCATTCTATATTTACTTACTCAGTACGTCACCAAAAGAGAGACGTCTGCCTGGAGTCAAAAGAAACACCGCCGTTGTCAAACAAACCATTGGTAGACTGCGAGCGTCACTGAGGCAGCAATGCAATAATTGAACATTGCGCTGAAATACAGACCGTTGTTTATTATGAGGTGTACACCCTGAGGTCTAACTGACAGACAGACAGTGAAAGGAGCTCTCCACACAACGCTATAACGAGGGAATACACTTTCAACACCTCCAATAATCTGATGACTTGGCAGCGTTTGTACAGCGGGCGAGCAGCATGCCTGATTCATTGGGTGTGTGTGTGTGTGTGTGTTTTTGAGTGTTCCTCCTGTTCAAAGCCAACCCAAGGACACGGATAGTGTGAAACACAGTGTGTGTCTGACTGATGTTGTGAGATTCACTCTGAGCAGGTGCTGAGACAGGATATCAGGGCCTGCTTAGAGAAAGCAGTTGGTGTTTACAGAACATGGATGCTGTGACAGGATATCAGGGCCTGCTTAGAGAAAGCAGTTGGTGTTTACAGAACATGGATGCTGTGACAGGATATCAGGGCCTGCTTAGAGAAAGCAGTTGGTGTTTACAGAACATGGATGCTGTGACAGGATATCAGGGCCTGCTTAGAGAAAGCAGTTGGTGTTTACAGAACATGGATGCTGAGACAGGATATCAGGGCCTGCTTAGAGAAAGCAGTTGGTGTTTACAGAACATGGATGCTGTGACAGGATATCAGGGCCTGCTTAGAGAAAGCAGTTGGTGTTTACAGAACATGGATGCTGTGACAGGATATCAGGGCCTGCTTAGAGAAAGCAGTTGGTGTTTACAGAACATGGATGCTGTGACAGGATATCAGGGCCTGCTTAGAGAAAGCAGTTGGTGTTTACAGAACATGGATGCTGTGACAGGATATCAGGGCCTGCTTAGAGAAAGCAGTTGGTGTTTACAGAACATGGATGCTGTGACAGGATATCAGGGCCTGCTTAGAGAAAGCAGTTGGTGTTTACAGAACATGGATGCTGTGACAGGATATCAGGGCCTGCTTAGAGAAAGCAGTTGGTGTTTACAGAACATGGATGCTGAGACAGGATATCAGGGCCTGCTTAGAGAAAGCAGTTGGTGTTTACAGAACATGGATGCTGTGACAGGATATCAGGGCCTGCTTAGAGAAAGCAGTTGGTGTTTACAGAACATGGATGCTGAGACAGGATATCAGGGCCTGCTTAGAGAAAGCAGTTGGTGTTTACAGAACATGGATGCTGTGACAGGATATCAGGGCCTGCTTAGAGAAAGCAGTTGGTGTTTACAGAACATGGATGCTGTGACAGGATATCAGGGCCTGCTTAGAGAAAGCAGTTGGTGTTTACAGAACATGGATGCTGTGACAGGATATCAGGGCCTGCTTAGAGAAAGCAGTTGGTGTTTACAGAACATGGATGCTGTGACAGGATATCAGGGCCTGCTTAGAGAAAGCAGTTGGTGTTTACAGAACATGGATGCTGTGACAGGATATCAGGGCCTGCTTAGAGAAAGCAGTTGGTGTTTACAGAACATGGATGCTGTGACAGGATATCAGGGCCTGCTTAGAGAAAGCAGTTGGTGTTTACAGAACATGGATGCTGTGACAGGATATCAGGGCCTGCTTAGAGAAAGCAGTTGGTGTTTACAGAACATGGATGCTGAGACAGGATATCAGGGCCTGCTTAGAGAAAGCAGTTGGTGTTTACAGAACATGGATGCTGTGACAGGATATCAGGGCCTGCTTAGAGAAAGCAGTTGGTGTTTACAGAACATGGATGCTGTGACAGGATATCAGGGCCTGCTTAGAGAAAGCAGTTGGTGTTTACAGAACATGGATGCTGAGACAGGATATCAGGGCCTGCTTAGAGAAAGCAGTTGGTGTTTACAGAACATGGATGCTGTGACAGGATATCAGGGCCTGCTTAGAGAAAGCAGTTGGTGTTTACAGAACATGGATGCTGTGACAGGATATCAGGGCCTGCTTAGAGAAAGCAGTTGGTGTTTACAGAACATGGATGCTGTGACAGGATATCAGGGCCTGCTTAGAGAAAGCAGTTGGTGTTTACAGAACATGGATGCTGTGACAGGATATCAGGGCCTGCTTAGAGAAAGCAGTTGGTGTTTACAGAACATGGATGCTGTGACAGGATATCAGGGCCTGCTTAGAGAAAGCAGTTGGTGTTTACAGAACATGGATGCTGTGACAGGATATCAGGGCCTGCTTAGAGAAAGCAGTTGGTGTTTACAGAACATGGATGCTGTGACAGGATATCAGGGCCTGCTTAGAGAAAGCAGTTGGTGTTTACAGAACATGGATGCTGAGACAGGATATCAGGGCCTGCTTAGAGAAAGCAGTTGGTGTTTACAGAACATGGATGCTGTGACAGGATATCAGGGCCTGCTTAGAGAAAGCAGTTGGTGTTTACAGAACATGGATGCTGTGACAGGATATCAGGGCCTGCTTAGAGAAAGCAGTTGGTGTTTACAGAACATGGATGCTGAGACAGGATATCAGGGCCTGCTTAGAGAAAGCAGTTGGTGTTTACAGAACATGGATGCTGTGACAGGATATCAGGGCCTGCTTAGAGAAAGCAGTTGGTGTTTACAGAACATGGATGCTGTGACAGGATATCAGGGCCTGCTTAGAGAAAGCAGTTGGTGTTTACAGAACATGGATGCTGTGACAGGATATCAGGGCCTGCTTAGAGAAAGCAGTTGGTGTTTACAGAACATGGATGCTGAGACAGGATATCAGGGCCTGCTTAGAGAAAGCAGTTGGTGTTTACAGAACATGGATGCTGTGACAGGATATCAGGGCCTGCTTAGAGAAAGCAGTTGGTGTTTACAGAACATGGATGCTGTGACAGGATATCAGGGCCTGCTTAGAGAAAGCAGTTGGTGTTTACAGAACATGGATGCTGTGACAGGATATCAGGGCCTGCTTAGAGAAAGCAGTTGGTGTTTACAGAACATGGATGCTGTGACAGGATATCATGCCTAGTGGTTAGAGCGTCGGACTAGTAACCGAAAGGTTGCTGGATCGTATCCATGAGCTGACAAGGTAAAAATCTGTCGTTCTGCCCCTGAACAAGGCAGTTAACCTACTGTTCCTAGGCTGTCATTGTAAATAAGAACTTGTTCTTAACTGACTTAACTGAATTATTTAGCCTAAAGGTTAAATAATTCTATATATATTTGTTTGAATCAGCTGTGTAGTGTTAGGGCAAAATAAAAAACGTGTACCCTTCGGGGTCCCGAGGACCAAGTTTGGAAAACACTGGTGTAGATGAAGGGGAGGAAACAGGTTAAAGAAGGATTTTTAAGCTTTGAGACAATTGAGACATGGATTGTGTGTGTTTTTTATTCAGAGGGTGAATGGGGCAAAATAAAATATTTAAGTGCCTTTGAACGGGGTATGGTAGTAGGTGCCAGGTGCACCGGTTTGTGTCAAGAACTCCAACGCTGCTGGGTTTTTCACGCTCAACAGTTTCTCGTGTGTATCAAGAATTGTCCACCACCCAAAAGGACATCCAGTCAACTTGACACAACTGTGGGAAGCACTGGAGTCAACATGGGCCAGCATCCCTGTGGAACGCTTTCGACACCTTGTAGAGTCCATGAGCCCCGACGAACTGAGGCTGTTCTGAGGGCAAAAGTGGGTGCAACTCAATATTAGGAAGGTGTTCTTAATGTTTTGTACACTCAGTGTATGTAGTTCTCTTCTTGTCTATTAATGTTGTGTATTATGTTTCATGTTCTGTGTGGACCCCAGGAAGAGGAGCTGCTGCTTTTGTAACAGCTAATAGGGATCCTAATGAAATACCCAATACCCTCTGCTCTCCCCCAGCAGCATGCCTATGTACAGGTAACTGCCAAAATAAAGGAAGCACCAACATAGTGTCTTTTATTTCTACTTCACCTTAATTTAACAAGGCAAGTCAGTTAAGAACACATTCTTATTTACAATGACAGCCTACCAGGGAACACTGCCTTGTTCACGGGCAGAACAACAGATTTTTACCTTGTCAGCACGGGGATTCGATCTAGCAACCTTTCGTTTTCTGGCCCATCGCTCTAACCACTAGGCTACCTGCGGCCCCGTCTTAATAGGGCGTTGGGTCACCACGAGCCAGAACATCTTCAATGTACCTTGGCGTAGATTCTACAAGTCGTGACCTTGGTGCTAGAAGGTTCTATCTGCTCAAACCATAGTTCGGAGATATCGAGCATAAAAGTTTTCACGTCTCAGATCTCAGAACTGTTTTGTAGTGAATTCTTCTTTCATAACTCATTAAGGTCGTCACTTTTTAAAAGGTACCTAAAGTACAGAGTAACAAAATCCTGAGACATTTGTAAATCCATTTTATTAAGGGGGTACAATGTCAGACAGAACCTTACTGTATGTCTGGAATGACAGTTTTTTATTACGTGCCGTTATTACTGGCTAGACTAACCTAGATCTCACTTAGAGGGAGATGGTAAAGATGTGTTCTGATTGGTCCGTCGGTATTTGTTCAGGCTTGTGATTGGATTGCAGAGACCATTATTACGCCAACTTCAAATGAGTTTATGGGTAAATGTTTTTCACTTAAAATCTTTACAGACATATGAAGAACTGTCTAAAGATCAGTTATATGTGACTAACTCATGGTGACAAAAAAATGTCAGAACTTGAAGGTCTCGAAGTGTCTGGGACTCTATTGGAGGGATGTGACACCATTCTTCCACCACAAATTCCATCATTTGGTGTTTTGTTGATGGTGTTTTGTTGATGGTGGTGGAAAACGCTTTCTCAGGCGCCGCTCCTGAATGGTCAATAAGTGTTCAACTGGGTTGAGATGTGGTGACTGATACGGCCACGGCATGTGACTTACATGGTTTTCATGCTCATCAAACCATTCAGTGACCACTCGTGCCCTGTGGATGGGGGCATCGTCATCCTATGGGGGGCATAACCATGGTAGCCAAAATAATGGCCTGCCCAGCATTTGTATACATGACCCTAAGCATGATGGGATGTCAATTTCTTGATTCACAACTTCACAGGAACATTAAAGGGCACAAACAAGTCACTGCTGTCGTGCATGTTGTCTCCTTTAGCTAAATGTGTTTACTGACGAACAGATCTAGGTTTGATATTCATTCACATAACGGTATAGGCTGCTAATCAAGGCCCCACAGTCCCTCCTCTCTGTCTCTCACGATACCACAGCATCATCTTTGAGCCAGCTAATTAGACAACAGGCTCTCTGTTCTGAGAACACAGAGGCCCCCTGGTAGGGCTGGGGAGTTGTCACTGACAGAGCAAAGGAAAAATGGTTGATTCTAAATTATAAACTGGGTGGTTCGAGCCCTGAATGCTGATTTGCTGACAACTGTGGTATATCAGACCGTATACTACGGGTATGACAAAACATTTTTTTTTCTACTTCCTTAATGGCATTTGTAACCAGTTTTAACTAAGAACATATTGGCCATGTTCCACACCCCCCTCGTACCTTATTGCTTAACTGACTTTGTGGTAGCAGGACTCAGATGTCATTCACTGGTACAGCAGCAATGTCTGTCTCTGTCTAGCCTCCAGTTATCTCATCTACCTGTCTGTCTAGCCTCCAGTTATCTCATCTACCTGTCTGTCTAGCCTCCAGCTATCTCATCTACCTGTCTGTCTAGCCTCCAGTTATCTCATCTACCTGTCTGTCTAGCCTCCAGTTATCTCACCTACCTGTCTGTCTAGCCTCCAGCTATCTCACCTACCTGTCTGTCTAGCCTCCAGTTATCTCATCTACCTGTCTGTCAAGCCTCCAGTTATCTCATCTACCTGTCTGTCTAGCCTCCAGTTATCTCAGCTACCTGTCTGTCTAGCCTCCAGTTATCTCATCTACCTGTCTGTCTAGCCTCCAGTTATCTCACCTACTTGTCTGTCTAGCCTCCAGGTATCTCACCTACCTGTATGTCTAGCCTCCAGTTATCTCAGCTACCTGTCTGTCTAGCCTCCAGTTATGTCACCTACCTGTCTGTCTAGCCTCCAGTTAATTCACCTACCTGTCTGTCTAGCCTCCAGTTATCTCACCTACCTGTCTGTCTAGCCTCCAGTTATCTCATCTACCTGTCTGTCTAGCCTCCAGCTTTCTCACCTACCTGTCTGTCTAGTCTCCAGTTATCTCACCTACCTGTCTGTCTAGCCTACAGTTATCTCATCTACCTGCCTCTGTCTAGCCTCCAGTTATCTCACCTACCTGTCTGTCTAGCCTCCAGTTATCTCATCTACCTGTCTCTGTCTAGCCTCCAGTTATCTCACCTACCTGTCTGTCTAGCCTCCAGTTATCTCATCTACCTGTCTCTGTCTAGCCTCCAGTTATCTCATCTACCTCTCTGTCTAGCCTCCAGTTATCTCATCTACCTGCCTCTGTCTAGCCTCCAGTTATCTCACCTACCTGTCTGTCTAGCCTCCAGTTATCTCATCTACCTGTCTCTGTCTAGCCTCCAGTTATCTCATCTACCTGTCTGTCTAGCCTCCAGTTATATCTTACCTACCTGTCTGTCTAGCCTCCAGTTATCTCACCTACCTGTCTGTCTAGCCTCCAGTTATCTCATCTACCTGTCTCTGTCTAGCCTCCAGTTATCTCACCTACCTGTCTGTCTAGCCTCCAGTTATCTCACCTACCTGTCTGTCTAGCCTCCAGTTATCTCATCTACCTGTCTGTCTAGCCTCCAGTTATCTCACCTACCTGTCTGTCTAGCCTCCAGTTATCCCACCTACCTGTCTGTCTAGCCTCCTGTTATCTCACCTACCTGTCTGTCTAGCCTCCAGTTATCTCACCTACCTGTCTGTCTAGCCTCCAGTTATCTCACCTACCTGTCTGTCTAGCCTCCAGTTATCACACCTACCTGTCTGTCTAGCCTCCAGTTATCTCACCTACCTGTCTGTCTAGCCTCCAGTTATCTCATCTACCTGTCTGTCTAGCCTCCAGTTATCTCACCTACCTGTCTCTGTCTAGCCTCCAGTTATCTCACCTACCTGTCTCTGTCTAGCCTCCAGTTATCTCACCTACCTGTCTGTCTAGCCTCCAGTTATCTCACCTACCTGTCTGTCTAGCCTCCAGTTATCTCATATACCTGTCTCTGTCGAGCCTCCAGTTATCTCACCTATCTGTCTAGCCTCCAGTTATCTCACCTACCTGTCTAGCCTCCAGTTATCTCACCTACCTGTCTGTCTAGCCTCCAGTTATCTCACCTACCTGTCTAGCCTCCAGTTATCTCACCTACCTGTCTCTGTCTAGCCTCCAGTTATCTCACCTACCTGTCTGTCTAGCCTCCAGGTTTCTCATCTACCTGTCTGTCTAGTCTCCAGCTATCTCATCTACCTGTCTCTGTCTAGCCTCCAGTTATCTCATCTACCTGTCTCTGTCTAGCCTCCAGTTATCTCATCTACCTGTCTCTGTCTAGCCTCCAGTTATCTCACCTACCTGTCTTTGTCTAGCCTCCAGGTATCTCATCTACCTGTCTCTGTCTAGCCTCCAGTTATCTCATCTACCTGTCTCTGTCTAGCCTCCAGTTATCTCATCTACCTGTCTCTGTCTAGCCTCCAGTTATCTCATCTACCTGTCTGTCTAGCCTCCAGTTATCTCATCTACCTATCTGTCTAGCCTCCAGTTATCCCACCTACCTGTCTCTGTCTAGCCTCCAGTTATCTCATCTACCTGTCTGTCTAGCCTCCAGTTATCTCACCTACCTGTCTCTGTCTAGCCTCCAGTTATCTCACCTACCTGTCTGTCTAGCCTCCAGTTATCTCACCTACCTGTCTGTCTAGCCTCCAGTTATCTCATATACCTGTCTCTGTCTAGCCTCCAGTTATCTCACCTAACTGTCTAGCCTCCAGTTATCTCACCTACCTGTCTAGCCTCCAGTTATCTCACCTACCTGTCTGTCTAGCCTCCAGTTATCTCACCTACCTGTCTAGCCTCCAGTTATCTCACCTACCTGTCTCTGTCTCGCCTCCAGTTATCTCACCTACCTGTCTAGCCTCCAGTTATCTCACCTACCTGTCTGTCTAGCCTCCAGTTATCTCACCTACCTGTCTAGCCTCCAGTTATCTCATCTACCTGTCTCTGTCTAGCCTCCAGTTATCTCATCTACCTGTCTCTGTCTAGCCTCCAGTTATCTCATCTACCTGTCTGTCTAGCCTCCAGTTATCTCATCTACCTATCTGTCTAGCCTCCAGTTATCCCACCTACCTGTCTCTGTCTAGCCTCCCGTTATCTCATCTACCTGTCTGTCTAGCCTCCAGTTATCTCACCTACCTGTCTCTGTCTAGCCTCCAGTTAACTCACCTACCTGTCTGTCTAGCCTCCAGTTATCTCACCTACCTGTTTGTCTAGCCTCCAGTTATCTCATATACCTGTCTCTGTCTAGCCTCCAGTTATCTCACCTACCTGTCTAGCCTCCAGTTATCTCACCTACCTGTCTAGCCTCCAGTTATCTCACCTACCTGTCTGTCAAGCCTCCAGTTATCTCACCTACCTGTCTAGCCTCCAGTTATCTCACCTACCTGTCTCTGTCTAGCCTCCAGTTATCTCACCTACCTGTCTGTCTAGCCTCCAGTTATCTCATCTACCTGTCTGTCTAGTCTCCAGCTATCTCATCTACCTGTCTCTGTCTAGCCTCCAGTTATCTCACCTACCTGTCTCTGTCTAGCCTCCAGTTATCTCATCTACCTGTCTCTGTCTAGCCTCCAGTTATCTCACCTACCTGTCTTTGTCTAGCCTCCAGTTATCTCATCTACCTGTCTCTGTCTAGCCTCCAGTTATCTCATCTACCTGTCTCTGTCTAGCCTCCAGTTATCTCATCTACCTGTCTGTCTAGCCTCTAGTTATCTCATCTACCTCTCTGTCTAGCCTCCAGTTATCTCATCTACCTGCCTCTGTCTAGCCTCCAGTTATCTCACCTACCTGTCTGTCTAGCCTCCAGTTATCTCATCTACCTGTCTGTCTAGCCTCCAGTTATCTCATCTACCTGTCTGTCTAGCCTCCAGTTATCTCATCTACCTGTCTCTGTCTAGCCTCCAGTTATCTCACCTACCTGTCTGTCTAGCCTCCAGTTATCTCATCTACCTGTCTGTCTAGCCTCCAGTTATCTCATCTACCTGTCTCTGTCTAGCCTCCAGTTATCTCATCTACCTGTTTGTCTAGCCTCCAGTTATCTCATCTACCTATCTGTCTAGCCTCCAGTTATCCCACCTACCTGTCTCTGTCTAGCCTCCAGTTATCTCATCTACCTGTCTGTCTAGCCTCCAGTTATCTCACCTACCTGTCTGTCTAGCCTCCAGTTATCTAATTTACCTGTCTGTCTAGCCTCCAGTTAATCCACCTACCTGTCTCTGTCTAGCCTCCAGTTATCTCATCTACCTGTCTGTCTAGCCTCCAGCTATCTCACCTACCTGTCTGTCTAGCCTCCAGTTATCTAATCTACCTGTCTGTCTAGCCTCCAGTTATCTCACCTACCTGTCTGTCTAGCCTCCAGCTATCTCACCTACCTGTCTGTCTAGCCTCCAGTTATCTCATCTACCTGTCTCTGTCTAGCCTCCAGTTATCTCACCTACCTGTCTGTCTAGCCTCCAGTTATCTCATCTACCTGTCTCTGTCTAGCCTCCAGTTATCTCATCTACCTGTCTGTCTAGCCTCCAGTTATCTCATCTACCTGTCTGTCTAGCCTCCAGTTATCTCACCTACCTGTCTGTCTAGCCTCCAGCTATCTCACCTACCTGTCTGTCTAGCCTCCAGTTATCTCATCTACCTGTCTGTCAAGCCTCCAGTTATCTCATCTACCTGTCTGTCTAGCCTCCAGTTATCTCAGCTACCTGTCTGTCTAGCCTCCAGTTATCTCATCTACCTGTCTGTCTAGCCTCCAGTTATCTCACCTACCTGTCTGTCTAGCCTCCAGGTATCTCACCTACCTGTATGTCTAGCCTCCAGTTATCTCAGCTACCTGTCTGTCTAGCCTCCAGTTATCTCACCTACCTGTCTGTCTAGCCTCCAGTTATCTCACCTACCTGTCTGTCTAGCCTCCAGTTATCTCACCTACCTGTCTGTCTAGCCTCCAGTTATCTCATCTACCTGTCTGTCTAGCCTCCAGCTTTCTCACCTACCTGTCTGTCTAGTCTCCAGTTATCTCACCTACCTGTCTGTCTAGCCTCCAGTTATCTCATCTACCTGCCTCTGTCTAGCCTCCAGTTATCTCACCTACCTGTCTGTCTAGCCTCCAGTTATCTCATCTACCTGTCTCTGTCTAGCCTCCAGTTATCTCACCTACCTGTCTGTCTAGCCTCCAGTTATCTCATCTACCTGTCTCTGTCTAGCCTCCAGTTATCTCATCTACCTCTCTGTCTAGCCTCCAGTTATCTCATCTACCTGCCTCTGTCTAGCCTCCAGTTATCTCACCTACCTGTCTGTCTAGCCTCCAGTTATCTCATCTACCTGTCTCTGTCTAGCCTCCAGTTATCTCATCTACCTGTCTGTCTAGCGTCCAGTTATCTTACCTACCTGTCTGTCTAGCCTCCAGTTTTCTCACCTACCTGTCTGTCTAGCCTCCAGTTATCTCATCTACCTGTCTCTGTCTAGCCTCCAGTTATCTCACCTACCTGTCTGTCTAGCCTCCAGTTATCTCACCTACCTGTCTGTCTAGCCTCCAGTTATCTCATCTACCTGTCTGTCTAGCCTCCAGTTATCTCACCTACCTGTCTGTCTAGCCTCCAGTTATCCCACCTACCTGTCTGTCTAGCCTCCTGTTATCTCACCTACCTGTCTGTCTAGCCTCCAGTTATCTCACCTACCTGTCTGTCTAGCCTCCAGTTATCTCACCTACCTGTCTGTCTAGCCTCCAGTTATCACACCTACCTGTCTGTCTAGCCTCCAGTTATCTTACCTACCTGTCTGTCTAGCCTCCAGTTATCTCATCTACCTGTCTGTCTAGCCTCCAGTTATCTCACCTACCTGTCTCTGTCTAGCCTCCAGTTATCTCACCTACCTGTCTCTGTCTAGCCTCCAGTTATCTCACCTACCTGTCTGTCTAGCCTCCAGTTATCTCACCTACCTGTCTGTCTAGCCTCCAGTTATCTCATATACCTGTCTCTGTCTAGCCTCCAGTTATCTCACCTACCTGTCTAGCCTCCAGTTATCTCACCTACCTGTCTAGCCTCCAGTTATCTCACCTACCTGTCTGTCTAGCCTCCAGTTATCTCACCTACCTGTCTAGCCTCCAGTTATCTCACCTACCTGTCTAGCCTCCAGTTATCTCATCTACCTGTCTGTCTAGCCTCCAGTTATCTCACCTACCTGTCTGTCTAGCCTCCAGTTATCCCACCTACCTGTCTGTCTAGCCTCCTGTTATCTCACCTACCTGTCTCTGTCTAGCCTCCAGTTATCTCACCTACCTGTCTGTCTAGCCTCCAGGTTTCTCATCTACCTGTCTGTCTAGTCTCCAGCTATCTCATCTACCTGTCTCTGTCTAGCCTCCAGTTATCTCATCTACCTGTCTCTGTCTAGCCTCCAGTTATCTCATCTACCTGTCTCTGTCTAGCCTCCAGTTATCTCACCTACCTGTCTTTGTCTAGCCTCCAGTTATCTCATCTACCTGTCTCTGTCTAGCCTCCAGTTATCTCATCTACCTGTCTCTGTCTAGCCTCCAGTTATCTCATCTACCTGTCTCTGTCTAGCCTCCAGTTATCTCATCTACCTGTCTGTCTAGCCTCCAGTTATCTCATCTACCTATCTGTCTAGCCTCCAGTTATCCCACCTACCTGTCTCTGTCTAGCCTCCAGTTATCTCATCTACCTGTCTGTCTAGCCTCCAGTTATCTCACCTACCTGTCCCTGTCTAGCCTCCAGTTATCTCACCTACCTGTCTGTCTAGTCTCCAGCTATCTCATCTACCTGTCTCTGTCTAGCCTCCAGTTATCTCATCTACCTGTCTCTGTCTAGCCTCCAGTTATCTCATCTACCTGTCTCTGTCTAGCCTCCAGTTATCTCACCTACCTGTCTTTGTCTAGCCTCCAGTTATCTCATCTACCTGTCTCTGTCTAGCCTCCAGTTATCTCATCTACCTGTCTCTGTCTAGCCTCCAGTTATCTCATCTACCTGTCTGTCTAGCCTCCAGTTATCTCATCTACCTCTCTGTCTAGCCTCCAGTTATCTCATCTACCTGCCTCTGTCTAGCCTCCAGTTATCTCACCTACCTGTCTGTCTAGCCTCCAGTTATCTCATCTACCTGTCTGTCTAGCCTCCAGTTATCTCATCTACCTGTCTGTCTAGCCTCCAGTTATCTCATCTACCTGTCTCTGTCTAGCCTCCAGTTATCTCATCTACCTGTCTGTCTAGCCTCCAGTTATCTCATCTACCTGTCTCTGTCTAGCCTCCAGTTATCTCATCTACCTGTTTGTCTAGCCTCCAGTTATCTCATCTACCTATCTGTCTAGCCTCCAGTTATCCCACCTACCTGTCTCTGTCTAGCCTCCAGTTATCTCATCTACCTGTCTGTCTAGCCTCCAGTTATCTCACCTACCTGTCTGTCTAGCCTCCAGTTATCTAATTTACCTGTCTGTCTAGCCTCCAGTTAATCCACCTACCTGTCTCTGTCTAGCCTCCAGTTATCTCATCTACCTGTCTGTCTAGCCTCCAGCTATCTCACCTACCTGTCTGTCTAGCCTCCAGTTATCTAATCTACCTGTCTGTCTAGCCTCCAGTTATCTCACCTACCTGTCTGTCTAGCCTCCAGCTATCTCACCTACCTGTCTGTCTAGCTTACAGTTATCTCATCTACCTGTCTCTGTCTAGCCTCCAGCTATCTCATCTACCTGTCTGTCTAGCCTCCAGTTATCTCACCTACCTGTCTGTCTAGCCTCCAGTTATCTCACCTACCTGTCTGTCTAGCCTCCAGTTATCTCAGCTACCTGTCTGTCTAGCCTCCAGTTATCTCATCTACCTGGCTCTGACTAGCCTCCAGTTATCTCATCTACCTGTCTGTCTAGCCTCCAGTTATCTCACCTACCTGTCTGTCTAGCCTCCAGTTATCTCATCTACCTGTCTCTGTCTAGCCTCCAGTTATCTCACCTACCTGTCTGTCTAGCCTCCAGTTATCTCATCTACCTGTCTCTGTCTAGCCTCCAGTTATCTCATCTACCTGTCTGTCTAGCCTCCAGTTATCTCATCTACCTGTCTGTCTAGCCTCCAGTTATCTCACCTACCTGTCTGTCTAGCCTCCAGTTATCTCATCTACCTGTCTCTGTCTAGCCTCCAGTTATCTCACCTACCTGTCTGCCTACCTAAATAAATAATGGATGTATTGTTATGATGTATTTTAAATAGATTTATTAGACTTGTTCAAAGGTAGATGTTCCAAAGGTACGTATCATCAGCGTGTCTGCGTGGAGGCCTGGAGACGCTGAATGTGTTTATGTTAATTAAGACGTCTTTTGCATGCCAATAACCCCCTGACAGAATGTCATGACCGCCACAGCCCGACTGTACGTCAGCTCCAGTAAAACTCCATTAAAGACAGACGGGAGACCCGGGGAACCCCTGGTTGGTTTATAGAGGCACTCGGGAAAGGAGACCCTGTTTTTGGGGGGTCCTGTCCCATCTGCCTTTCCCTTGAGGCTCAACTAGCATGCCATGCATTAAGACAACCCTGTCAACTCTTCAGTTGGCTCTCTGATTCTCAATGTTAGAGGAGGCGGTTAGAACAGTAGAGGAGGCTGTTATAGAACAGTAGAGGAGGCTGTTATAGAACAGTAGAGGAGGCTGTTAGAACAGTAGAGGAGGCTGTTAAAACAGTAGAGGAGGCTGTTAGAACAGTAGAGGAGGCGGTTAGAACAGTAGAGGAGGCTGTTAGAACAGTAGAGGAGGCTGTTATAGAACAGTAGAGGGGGCTGTTATAGAACAGTAGAGGAGGCTGTTATAGAACAGTAGAGGAGGCTGTTATAGAACAGTAGAGGGGGCTGTTATAGAACAGTAGAGGAGGCTGTTAGAACAGTAGAGGAGGCTGTTAGAACAGTAGAGGAGGCTGTTAGAACAGTAGAGGAGGCTGTTAGAACAGTAGAGGAGGCGGTTAGAACAGTAGAGGAGGCTGTTATAGAAGAGTAGAGGAGGCTGTTATAGAACAGTAGAGGAGGCTGTTAGAACAGTAGAGGAGGCTGTTATAGAACAGTAGAGGAGGCTGTTAGAACAGTAGAGGAGGCTGTGATAGAACAGTAGAGGAGGCTGTTAGAACAGTAGAGGAGGCTGTGATAGAAGAGTAGAGGAGGCTGTTAGAACAGTAGAGGAGGCTGTTATAGAACAGTAGAGGAGGCTGTTAGAACAGTAGAGGAGGCTGTTATAGAACAGTAGAGGAGGCTGTTATAGAACAGTAGAGGAGGCTGTTAGAACAGTAGAGGAGGCTGTTAGAACAGTAGAGGAGGCTGTTAGGACAGTAGAGGAGGCTGTTATAGAACAGTAGAGGAGGCTGTTAGAACAGTAGAGGAGGCTGTTAGAACAGTAGAGGAGGCTGTTATAGAACAGTAGAGGAGGCTGTTAGAACAGTAGAGGAGGCTGTTATAGAACAGTAGAGGAGGCTGTTAGAACAGTAGAGGAGGCTGTTAGAACTGTAGAGGAGGCTGTTATAGAACAGTAGAGGAGGCTGTTATAGAACAGTATAGGAGGCTGTTATAGAACAGTAAAGGAGGCTGTTAGAACAGTAGAGGAGGCTGTTGTAGAAGAGGCTGTTAGAACAGTAGAGGAGGATGTTAGAACAGTAGAGGAGGCTGTTATAGAACAGTAGAGGAGGCTGTTAGGACAGTAGAGGAGGCTGTTAGAACAGTAGAGGAGGCTGTTATAGAACAGTAGAGGGGGCTGTTATAGAACAGTAGAGGAGGCTGTTAGAACAGTAGAGGAGGCTGTTAGAACAGTAGAGGAGGCTGTTATAGAACAGTAGAGGAGGCTGTTAGAACAGTAGAGGAGGCTGTTAGAACAGTAGAGGAGACTGTTATAGAACAGTAGAGGAGGCTGTTAGAACAGTAGAGGAGGCTGTTATAGAACAGTGGAGGAGGCTGTTAGAACAGTAGATGAGGCTGTTATAGAACAGTAGAGGAGGCTGTTATAGAACAGTAGAGGAGGCTGTTAGAACAGTAGAGGAGGCTGTTAGAACAGTAGAGGAGACTGTTATAGAACAGTAGAGGAGGCTGTTAGAACAGTAGAGGAGGCTGTTATAGAACAGTAAAGGAGGCTGTTAGAACAGTAGAGGAGGCTGTTATAGAACAGTAGAGGAGGCTGTTATAGAACAGTAGAGGAGGCTGTTAGAACAGTAGAGGAGGCTGTTAGAACAGTAGAGGAGGCTGTTATAGAACAGTAGAGGAGGCTGTTAGAACAGTAGAGGAGGCTGTTAGAACTGTAGAGGAGGCTGTTATAGAACAGTAGAGGAGGCTGTTAGAACAGTAGAGGAGGCTGTTAGAACAGTAGAGGAGGCTGTTATAGAACAGTAGAGGAGGCTGTTAGAACAGTAGAGGAGGCTGTTAGAACAGTAGAGAAGGCTGTTATAGAACAGTAGAGGAGGCTGTTAGAACAGTAGAGGAGGCTGTTAGAACAGTAGAGGAGGCTGTTAGAACAGTAGAGGAGGCTGTTATAGAACAGTAGAGGAGGCTGTTAGAACAGTAGAGGGGGCTGTTATAGAACAGTAGAGGAGGCTGTTATAGAACAGTATAGGAGGCTGTTATAGAACAGTAGAGGAGGCTGTTATAGAACAGTAGAGGAGGCTGTTAGAACAGTAGAGGGGGCTGTTATAGAACAGTAGAGGAGACTGTTAGAACAGTAGAGGAGGCTGTTAGAACAGTAGAGGAGGCTGTTAGAACAGTAGAGGAGGCTGTTAGAACAGTAGAGGAGGCTGTTATAGAACAGTAGAGGAGGCTGTTATAGAACAGTAGAGGAGGCTGTTATAGAACAGTATAGGAGGCTGTTATAGAACAGTAGAGGAGGCTGTTATAGAACAGTAGAGGAGGCTGTTAGAACAGTAGAGGAGGCTGTTAGAACAGTAGAGGAGACTGTTATAGAACAGTAGAAGAGGCTGTTAGAACAGTAGAGGAGGCTGTTATAGAACAGTAGAGGAGGCTGTTATAGAACAGTAGAGGAGGCTGTTATAGAACAGTAGAGGAGGCTGTTATAGAACAGTTGCTGAGGAGAGGTGTTAGACAGAGACTGTGTAGAGGTGATGTGTTGGGAGCACCGATCAGGATACTTCAGATGAAGAGGCCCAACAGGCTCTGAAATGTCTCTGTAGCATGTGTTCTGTTCTGGCCTCAGAGGCCTCCTGGGGACTGGGCTGCTTCAGCCATAGAGAATGACACATGATGAGTCCTATAGAGGGCCTGTACTCAGGCTAGTCCACTGTCACAGGACACTATTCAACTGGAGAGGAGAAGCTAACTGTCACAGCACACTATTCAACTGGAGAGGAGAATCTAACTGTCACAGCACACTATTCAACTGGACAGGAGAAGCTAACTGTCACAGCACACTATTCAACTGGAGAGGAGAAGCTAACTGTCACAACACACTATTCAACTGGAGAGGAGAAGCTAACTGTCACAGCACACTATTCAACTGGAGAGGAGAAGCTAACTGTCACAGCACTCTATTCAACTGGAGAGGAGAAGCTAATTG